>NW_024884818.1:0-17123 GCF_019232065.1 Centrocercus urophasianus
GGGGGGCGGGGCGCGGGGGGGAGTCCTGGTACCTGGCGCTGCTGGGCCTGGCCGAGCACTTCCGCACCTCCAGCCCGCCCAAGGTCCGGCTGTGCGTGCACTGCCTGCAGGCCGTGCTGCCCCGCAAGCCCCCGGCCCGCATGGAGGCCCGCACGCACCTCCAGCTCGGCTCCGTGCTCTACCACCACACCCGGAACGGGGAGCAGGCCCGGGGGCACCTGGAGAAAGCGGTGAGCGGGGGGGCCGCGGGGGGCGGGGCGCTGCGGGGCGCTGGGCTCTGAGCGCTGAGCTGACCGCCGTGTTCTCTTGCAGTGGCTGATCTCGCAGCAGGTATCCTTTGGTGTCCGCCTGAAGTCGCCCCAGATGAGGCCCGGCGCTGGGACGGGGAGCGAGTCCCGAGTTCTTTAACGTCCTCGTGCGGCTGCGGGCTGCTTTCTTAACGCATGTGTTACAGTAAGGATTGGGGGTGCCGCTTTGAGTTTTTACTTAACTCAGATGTTGTCAGATCCCGCAGTTTGAGGACGTGAAGTTCGAGGCAGCCAGCCTGCTGTCCGAGCTGTACTGCCAGGAGGTGAGTGCTGCGGTGTTGCTGGAGGCGGCACGGGGCTTCGTCTGCTGCTGTGCCTTTGCTCTCCGTGCGGGGTGCGGCTGTTATCGAAGGGGTTTGCCGGCTGTATTCTGGCCCGCATCGATGGAGAAGTGGCAGCGGGACGAGGGAGGGGTTGTTGTGCCCCTCTGCTCTGCCCTCGTGTGGCCCCACCTGGAATACTGCATCGGCTTCTGTGCCCTCAGCTCGGGAAAGCCGTGGACCTTTTGTAACACGAGGTGCTCAGAGGGCCGGAGTGCCTCTCTTACAGTGCTGGGAATAGTGGAACAGTCGTCAAAGAAGCTAAATAGTCTGATGCCTTTGAGCAGACTTATTGTTGCGTGGTCTTGGACGTTAAAAGCCTACTTGGGTTACTTTTCCTATTTTAAATTTCCTGACTTGGGAGGCTTTGGTTGAGGATCTGCATCTTGTTCAGAAGGCCGGACGGCGCTCAGGGCCTGGCTCTTGTGCTGACTTGGGTGTGTGTTTCTGTTTCAGAACTCGGTGGACACAGCGAAGCCTCTGTTACGCAAGGCCATCCAGATCTCACAGCAGACTCCATACTGGCACTGTAGGCTGCTTTTCCAACTTGCAGTGAGTGACGTCCTGTTGCTAATTGGGAGTTCTGTGTAGCACTGTGGCTGGAAAAATGGCTGGAAAACTGTGTTATGTGGAAGATGTTGGACACCTCTTTGTGAGGTCCTTCACCTAACGCAGGTGTTGTGGTTCTTTATTTTTTCCAGTCATCAGTGGAGAGACAGATTTGAGGGATTTAATTGCTCTTTTGGGGTGCTCTGTGAAAGAGGGCAGTTTCTGTGTGATGGCTTCTTAAGTCACCTCTACTTGTGTTTCCCCCCTTCCTGATGAGCTTAAACAAGCAGACCAACTTCCTTGAAAAGGAACTGCTGAGCTCCTTTATGTAGTTTGGGAACCCTGAGCAGAGCCTTTCCTATCGATTAAAGGACAAATGTTTGCTTTGCAATGAGTTAATGCCTGAGTACTCACAAGAAGCTTAAATGTTTTTTCTCGGTGCCTCCCACTGAATGGGATCCTTTCTTGGAGCTTGACATTCTTTGCTGATTTCTTTTCTGTGTGGTATTTCCTTTCTGGCTTTTGCTTGACCACAAGGGTCTGTATGTCTCACTGCCTCAGCGGTGTTCTTCTGCCCTTGTGTGGCTCTCTACCTGAGTCTGGAAAACATCTGAAATTTGGGAGATTGGAGGGAGGAAGGGCTGCTCTGCAGGCTGTGCCATCCCTTCCTCATCACCTGAGCCGTGCATTGCAGAATCCCTCTGCTCCTCCTCCTGGGAGCATTCCTTGTGTGTCTGTCTGAGGTCGGTTGTGTCTGAATCGATCCTCCCTGCTCTGCACGTACTCTCAGTAAATTGCAGCAACTTGAGGGTATGAAACCTGGCTGAGAAATTCCTTCTGAAATGTCACAGGCTTTTTCTGGAGAATGCAAAGTGCTCCTGGAAGACAAGTCCAGAGTGAGACGAAGTAATTAATGTGTCAGTTTAGCAGTTATCGCGTGTAAAACACAGAAGTAATTACATTACAAAAAAAAAAAAGGATTATTAGACTCATTAAGGAACGCTGACCTTTTCTGGCCTCTTTTCATTTCAGCAACTACATACTCTTGAAAAAGATTTGGTATCTGCGTGTGACCTTTTGGGAGTGGGAGCAGAGTATGCCCGGGTGGTGGGGTCAGAGTATACCAGGTGAGTTCCTCCCAGCTGTGGTTTGTTCCTTCTCTCAAGTGATGTTTTGGGTTGTTCTTATTTGGATTTGTTCTCCTCTGTTCTCCTCCGTTCTCCTCTTCTGTTCTATCTGTGAGTAAATTAGAGATGTGGGCTCTGATTGCCACGAGGGTTTTACAGGCAAACCAATATTTCTGAGTGCTCTCTTAGATCTGAGAGTTTGTTCAGCTCTAATTTTCCTGTGAAAATCAATGATGTCTGCTAAGACCTGGCTTTTTGTTGTTGTTGTTTTCCGTACTGAACTTTGTTTACTGTCTTTATCAGCAAAAGATTTTCCATTAGCCTTGCTTTGACCTTAGCAGCTACTGCAGCTGGGATGGTCTGAGGGCACAAAGCTGAGAGGTTGGCTTTGTGGCTCCTGGTGCTGGGATCGAACCTTGCCATCTGGCTTTTAAATGTGGGGGGGTTTTAGGGGGTATCTTGTGTTTCCTTTGGATTATGACCTTATTTTGTTTCATTTCAGAGCACTGTTTCTGCTAAGCAAGGGAATGGTGAGTTGGATGGGCTTCTAAATTTTTAACTAGTGTGGTACAGGCTAGAAGAGAATGCAGCTTATCTGAATGTCAGTTGGTTATTTTGAGGTATCATCTGTGCTCTGTGTGTTCTGTTCATGTGAGCACAGAACTGAGTGGGCCCAGAATAAGCCTCAAGTCTGTAGGACTCTTGTGAATGGGTTCCTCTGCTTCCTGTTATAAATGATGACAAATGTGTGGTTTCTAACTGTGAATTGTCATTGGGACCCTTGGAATTCAGGATGAAAAACCTGCTTTTGCAAATAGAGGCCTTTGAGTCTAGTCTTATTGGAAAGAATGGATTTCAGTGTAACTTTGGTCTTTGAGAGTCTGAACTGCCAAGCACAGCATTGATTTGTGTTTCGAATTGCAGCTCCTTCTGATGGAACGGAAGCTGCAGGAGGTGCACCCTCTCCTTACCCTGTGTGGGCAGATAGTTGAAAATTGGCAAGGAAACCCCATCCAGAAGGAGTCGTTGCGTGTGTTCTTCTTAGTCCTGCAGGTCACACATTACCTGGATGCCGGGCAGGTGCGTGCAGAGTGCGAGAGCTGGGCCTGACTTGAGTTCATGAGTGTGGATTATTCGTTGCTTGGCAGGTTTTCTCAGCTCAGTGAGCGTTCAGGTGAGAGTGGGATGCAGAGCTGTGTCTGAAGTGCATCATCTTGTGCAGGTGAAGAGTGTGAAGCCGTGTCTGAAGCAGCTTCAGCAGTGCATTCAGACCATATCCACGCTACACGATGATGAGATTCTGCCCAGCAACCCTGCGGATCTCTTTCACTGGCTGCCCAAGGAACACATGTGTGTGCTTGTCTACTTGGTGAGCAGCTCTTTTTCACTTCGTGCAGATTGCTGATTCATGAGGAATTGCTTAAAAGTGGTCTGAAAGCAGCAGTGATTGATTCTGCAAAGCAGGCGCTGCTTTGCATTGCGCTGACAGTTTGATTCTGACACAGCATCTGTGAGAAAATTGCTTTCAGTGACGTCAGTGTTTGAAAAGACTGTGTGAGAAACCTGGGAGCTGGAATGAAGCTTCGTTAATATCGAGCCAGATAATTCTAGGGGAAGGTTTGATTTTATGTTGGCTTATTTTTATCAACAGAAGAGCAAACTTGACTTCACCTTCCTGAAACTGGTTGCCCCACTTCTTGCATGTCGTTTTGTTCTTAATTGATATAAAGCCTTAGCTTAAAATGATGAGTGCCTGAGGAGTTGTGTGAATGCTTACAGCTCTCCTCTGCAAAGGAAATGTTTTGTAATCTTTCCTGTGTCCCCTGGCAGGTGACAGTGATGCATTCCATGCAAGCAGGGTACCTGGAGAAGGCTCAGAAGTACACAGACAAAGCACTCATGCAGCTGGAGAAGCTAAAAAGTAAGTATAAGGATGAGAATTTGGCTGATGCTGCAAGATTCCATTACTTGTTGCTAATTTAAATTAAAAAAGAAACCAGCGGACCTTTCCAGCTCGCTGGGACGGCCTTTCTGTCTGTTTCTGCTGTATCTGAGAACTGTGCTGGGTGGTTACTTTGGTTTTCTGAATGCAGAAATTGGAATTTGCACAAACAGCTCTTTGTGCTGAGCCACCTGCACTATAGGGAGCTGGCTGGGTGCAGGAGGGTCTGTGTGCTGTGGCTGCTCGTATTGCCTTAACTGAACTTACCAGATTCCCTTTGTTCCCTCTTCAGTGTTGGACTGCAGTCCCATCTTGTCATCTTTCCAAGTTATTTTGTTGGAACACATCATCATGTGTCGGCTGGTCACAGGACACAAAGCCACAGCGTTGCAGGAGGTAAACACAGGCTTCAACCATTTCCTTAGCTGGGGATGTGTGCAGTAATGACTTGTAAGGTTGTGTTTCAAGAAGGATTCTTGGGCTCAGATGGGGTTCCAGCAGTGCTAAGCTAACGAACGCCGTCAGGCCTGATGGCACTTGGTAATTAGCCACCTCTTAATTTGTTTCATTCACCAACGCTTCGGAGTTGCTGGTGGGGTTGACAGGTGCTGAGCAGTGGCCAGAAGTGATCCCTTCTTCCTGGTTGCAGATGGCCTGGTGTCTTTTCCCTCCATTCAGGGCTGAGGGCAGCTCTTAACTCTTCCCCTTTCATTTCCTCGTAGTGTTCCTGTCTTCCTCCTTCTCTATCTTTAAGGCTTTCTGACTTTCTGTCCTTTCTTCCTCTTAAATCAAGGGGAAAAAAGGAGGGGGACAGAGTTCTCTAATGGAAGAGCACACTGCGCTTTCTTTCTATCCTCCCAAGAGTTTTTAATTCCTGTCTGCCCCTTATTTATAGGATATGCTGCTGCATCATCTCAGCCTCTGTTGTCAGCCTTCACGTGAATGTGTTTGGGGGAAAATCAGCTAAAAGAGCAGTGCTGGGCTCTCGGTGCTCCTCGCAGGCACGTTTCCTTTGGAAGAGTTTGATTCCAGCTTTTCCATTGTGGGTCAGCACAGAATCTGAGCATTTCCGAGCAGATCTGGCATTTGTTTGCAGGTGGTGCCACCGTATGGCAGAGCTGCAGCAAAGCAGATCGTTCCAAACCAGTTCCTGTGTGTGTGTGAGTGTGGGAGGAGCGTGCACAGAGCAGCACATCCCTCAGCCCAAGGCACAGCTGGCTCTGCCATCACTGAAGAGCAGCACTGGGTCCTGGAAGCGGTCGCTTACCGAGTGCTGTGTGCGGTGCAGTGAGGTGGACAGAGGGCATACATCAAAACAGAGGAATGTCTGAAATGGGTTGTTTTTTTCCTAACAGATCTCACAAGTCTGCCAGCTCTGCCAGCAGTCTCCCAGGCTGTTTTCTAATCACGCTGCCCAGCTGCACACTCTGTTAGTAAGTGTCTGTGATGAGAGGGGAAACGTGTGACTCTTTGAGGCCCGTGCGTTGAACAGTCACCAGCTGTGAGGTCACAGTGATGCAGGCAGCAGAATTTCCTGCTGAGCAATGGAGTTTGCTTTGCTGTTTGCCTGCCCTGCTGTGGGGACTCACAGCCAGCTCTGCTGTCAGAGTCTAAAATCCCCTTTTGAAGTGTCCTGTGCCATGAGAACTGGTGGGCAGTGTAAATACACAGGAGATGCACTGCCTGTTTCTCAGAGCATGTTGTGGGAACTGGGTGTGGGGACAAATAGAAGCAGCATTGCTGTTTGAAAGTTGTAAGAAATTAAGAGCCTTTTTTCAGCCAGATATGCTGATTTCTGGGCATGCTTGCCTTCTTGGCATTCTGGGCTTGGAACAACGTGCTGTTACCTTAACAACATCATGTCTTCTACAGGGGCTCTACTGCATTTCTGTTAATTGCATGGACAATGCAGAAGCACAGTTTACTACAGCACTGAGGGTAAGGTTTTTCTTCTCACAATGTGGTGGCTGGACTTGTGATTGTGTGGGGCACCAGATAGGTGAGGCTGAAAGTCTGAAGACTGTATTAATTGCATTAGTTCAGATTTTCCTCTACTGACCAGGGTTCAGGACAGGAGAATTTGTTTGTAGCTAAAAAAATCAGGCGTCAAATCTGAGCGTTTTCTTTCTTTTTGTGTGTATTAAAGATGGGTTGAAGTAATTCTGGGCTGGGCGCTGAGGTATTTTGACTGTGCTTTGTTTCAGCTCACTACACACCAGGAGCTGTGGGCATTCATTGTGACAAACTTGGCCAGTGTGTACATCAGGGAAGGCAACCGGCACCAGGAGGTGAGCGCTCACTGCGGCCTGCCTGCAGCTCTGCACAAGTTTCCCTTTTCTGCATGGTTCCTTCCTGGTTTGACAGAATGTGGCTTTTTTTATTTACCTTCATCATCAAGACGAATCTACAGCAAACTTAATTCAAGTGTATCACTGTAAACAAATACCAGTGTGTACCAACACGAATGTTGGGGTGATACATAAATTACCTCTGCTGGAGGAAGGGTTTAACAATGGCCTTCAGGAAGGTACTTTTCTATCCACCTTTCAATAACTGAAATAAAATGCATACTGAATTTTAAACACAGACTAATGATAAATGATTCAGTCATATCAAATCTGCTTGGGTCTTTATTTATGTTTCTTTTTAAAATCAGCCTAGCTATAGGCTAACATTTTCTGATACCTGATGACATCTGAATATTTCTAACCTTTATCTAGCTGTAGAGTATATTTGCTTCAGCTAACATAGCCCAAGTTGCACATCTCTGTTCAAAAGGAGTCCAACCAATGCTCTTGAAGGCAGTCCAGGTCTAGAGATTGCAGACAGCAGCTGGAGCAGACTTGCAGCCTGTTCCCAAGAGCAGACTTTCAGTAGCACAGGGGACCTCTGGACAGTTTGCCAAGCTTTGTTTGGACTAACAAACAAATCTGAGACAGCATTTGGGTCTGGAGCAATTGAGTTAAATGACAGCTAAGGATTTTCTGAGGAAGCATGAACAGTTTATAGTCATTTTTATGACGTTTCAAAGGTCATCTCTTGTATAAAACTCGATTCTAGGACCAGAATGGACATTTTCAGTGTGTTTGTAGTGACTTGAATGTTCTGATGCGAGGTGCACCTTGTGTCAGATTCTTGCTGTCTAAAGCATCAGCTGTGTGTCAGAAGCACTGATTGTCTTTTTTCCCCTCTCACTTTGTAGCTTTACAGCTTATTGGAAAGGATAAATCCAGACCACAATTTTCCTGTGAGGTGAGAGTTCCAGAAACTGTGCTGATGTTGCACTGATGATGGTAATACTGGCTTTGTATCGGGCTTTATTCAAAGAAAACAGAATAATCCTCTTCTTTTCAAGGTAGAAGCTCTGACTGTGTGTTAAACGTTTTGTGCAGAGGTTTGGTTATGGGGCTCAATCCCTCACAACGTGCCTGTGCTGTTTGTCACTGCAGTCCCTCAGTGTCAACGTTCTGCTTTGTTTGTAGCTCCCACTGCCTTCGAGCAGCAGCTTTCTACATCCGAGGTCTGTTCTCCTTCTTCCAAGGAAGATACAACGAGGCAAAGTGAGTACGAAGCGCTGCGCCTGGAAGGTGGGGAGGAGGAAAAACCAGATCAGGATTTAAACTCAACATGGGAACCCGGAGGCTTTGCTTTCCAACCTCCTGGGTTCCCTGTAGGTTTAGCCAGCCTCCTGTTTCGCTTGAGGCAAAGACTGTTTTACATCCCTTCTGCTCTGAGAAACACTTGTGTGGTGTTCTGCAGTGGCCCATCTGAAAGAAAGGCTTTTCAAAGGGGGATGTGTTCAAATCCTTCATGCTAAATGAGAGGTGAGGTTGGGAACGGTGCATTTTTTGGGCTTTAAAGTCACCTGCAGCACACAGTTATTCCTGGGTGCTCCTATTTGCTGATGGGGTTCACTGGGTTCTTAATGACATTTCTTAAAAACCTCAGGGAAAGCGGATTTTGGTTCAACCTTCATGTTGTGCTCTGTGTTGGCAGGAGGTTTTTGCGAGAGACGCTGAAAATGTCAAATGCAGAAGATTTGAATCGATTGACAGCATGTTCCCTGGTGCTCCTGGGCCATATATTCTACGTGTTAGGGAATCACAGGGTGAGCCTTCGTGTCTCTGCTGCTACCGTGTGTCTGAGCATTGATTCGCCAAATCGGGGCGCTCCCTCGAGTTGTGTTTAGGAGTGTTTGTGTGGAGGTGCCCCACTGGGAGCTGGCAGGACATGACACCATTGGTGCACGCTGAGCAACTCTTTAACAGAGCAGCAGTGTTTGATTCCTGTTGTAGAGATGCCTGAAATCACTCAGGGGAAACAGAAGGAACAGAATGAAGGATAAGGGGTGTCATGCAGTGGGATGGTTTGGGAGGAATTGTGGGTGTGAGCTCTTCTGAATTCTCATCATATGCCAGAATGTGTGAAATATTTCTGTTATCTTGCACAGGACAGACACCATCATTCCTAGGACACAGCAAAATTCCAGACAGCTTTAGATGATGTTTGGGTTATTGTCCCGTTAAGATTTCAGCTCGCTAGCTAGCAATTAGATTAGGCAAAATTTCTGTCTCAAATTCAGCCTCTCTTCGATATATTACATATTTGCAAGGGGAAAAAATACATCTTTGATGTTGATGTCTGCTCTTCACCAGGAAAGTAATAATATGGTAGTGCCAGCCATGCAGCTTGCAAGCAAGATCCCGGATATGTCTGTGCAGCTGTGGTCTTCAGCTCTGCTGAGAGGTAAGTGAGGAAAACATGTTCAGAAGTGGCAAAGATCTGTTGCTGCTCTCTGGGGTCAGGATGGAGATGCTCATCGTGCAGACTGGGTGCCTGGCTGTGCAGAATGCTGTGACTGCATGGGAAGCACAGCCAGGCAGCATCCATGCTGTTGTCGCTTTGCTCTGACTGCAGCTCTTGCTGTAGTAAACATTTTATTAAGCTTTGCTTCTACGTGGGGGCCTTGATAAATACAGGAGACTGCTGTATCACTCATACATAAATATTGTTTAATCTGACTTACATGGGCCCCAGGATGCTTTGTTCAGATATTGACCAGCTTCTTGGCAGACTGTCAGCATTAATGCTGCAATTGATTTGCTTTCACTAGAAAATAAAGCAGTAACTCTGCCCCTTTTCCAAGAACTCACCCCACACTTTCAGTTTCCATTAAGCTGTCGTGTTTGGTGCAAGGATGGTGCTGTAAACCAAGCACTGGGCCAGGCTTATGTTCTGCTTTGCTACTGCCTGTGCTGCAAAACTGCTTCCAGGCAATTGAAATAACTCGTTTCCAAGTGGTGGCTGACATACGAAACGTGCCAGCAATGATGATGAATCTGCTGTAGATGAAAGGCTGCCCCTTGTTCAGCCATTGCTGCTCCTGTCACGGAGGCACCATTCCCATTCTGCTTTGGTTTTTTAAGAGCTTTCCCATGGAACTGCTAGATTCTCTTTTGAAGAAGAGATGCTCCATCAGGAGCAGTGGAATGCCAGCACTTGTTCACCAACAGGAGCTGTGTGTCTCAGCCCTCGCCTCTATGCTTCTTATCCCTGTTAGCTAACAATGCAATGCTTGGTGTGTTACCAGTCTGAAATCTGGCTGAGCAAACACAGGAGACAGTAGGACCTGTGTTGGGGATGGGCAGAGCAGCAGGCTGTGAGGGCCTGAAAGCAAAGGGCAACGAGGGGGGAGAATAACTCAAGTGCTGCTGTGAGGTGCGTGCTCCAAACCAGCCCTCGTTCCCACTAGATGGTGCCAGATCACAGAGTGAGAGCCTGCAGCACAGGGGCTCTGCGGGGTGAGGAGGCGCTTTCCTCCTCGTCCAATTAGTGTTATTTGAATGATTGGAAACTGAAGTAACATCGAATCCTGTGTGCTGCCAGGCCTGTTGGAAGGAGGAAGGGCTCGGGTTCTTCATTGCCCCTGCCTGTTCTGAGCGGGGTGGCCTTGATGTCTTGGCAGTTTAAATCATTCATTCATTACTGTAAGGGAAGATTCGTGTCACACAGAAGTCTGAACAGTGGTTCTCAGGGAGTAAATGAAGCTCTTGTCCTGCAGACCTGAACAAAGCCTGTGGAAACGCAATGGATGCACACGAGGCAGCACAGATGCATCAGAACTTCTCCCAGCAGCTCCTCCAGGACCACATTGAAGCCTGCAGTCTTCCAGAACACAATTTAATCACGGTAAGCAATCTTCATCTCCTGGTTATGAGCGCTGTTGAGGCAGGACAACGTGCTTTGCTTTCCTTTGATATCCCTGTGAGGTCTTTGTTTCCTCCAGTGGTTTTGTTGGCACTCCAGAACTTTCTTTTAATGCCTTTTGTAGCAGGTAGCCACTTCGTTTGGGTGAGAGCTGCTACTTTTGAAAGAAAATTAATGTATTCTCAGGTTTCATTTTAATGTTCAGATCCCCTTCTTCTAGGGAATGCTTTGAGTACTGCTCTAAGAATGGTTTCTATTGATATAATTTTAGTGTTTGTGGGTTTTCACCTTTATCTATAAATCTGAATTTCCAGCTAATGACGTTTGATGTCTGTTTAGCTGCTACCTTAAGGGGTTCCTATTTTGGTCTTCTCACTTTTAACGTTGTTCACAAATACCAAAGTGCTCTCTTATGCTGGAATTCAGCAAGGGTGAAAGATGGTCCATTCTTTTAGACCGAAATAACCTCCAAATGTGAATTTGGGAGGCGAGGAAACCTGACATCTTTTCCTAACATTCCCTTCATGGGAGGAAAAAAAGGCTTTTGCCAGGAAGAAGCAGATTGCTTTGGCTGCAGAGGGATGGTGTGCTGCAGCCCGTGTTGGTGATGCCCACAGCCTGTCCCCCTGAGCTCCGTGCTCTGCTGACTTTGTTTGCCATTGCTGGCTTACGCGTAATCCATGCTAGATTAAAAATGTGGAGGTGGAGGAGGATTAAAACCCATGAGATCTGCCTATTTCAGGAGATTTTGATAAATTTGAGAGGAAAGCATGAAACGGGTGAGAACCAGAGGCTTTTATTCACTCTGGAAACCCTACAGCTGCAGTGTAGAATGGGCTCAGAAGCATCTGAATTGAGGTCTGTCATTCGTGCAGGCCAGTTTCCCCTGCTCCGTGTGTGTGACAGAGTCCAACCTGACGCTCAGCTTGTCATGAAATCAGTGATGACCTCCATGTGTGTGGGCAGCTCCTTCCTCTGGCCTTGCTGCTGCTCCTCCCCTTCCCAGGTGGTGGCTGGAGGGTTTTCATGCTGTTTGTTATCTTGCAGTGGACAGACGGACCACCTCCCGTACAGTTCCAGGCACAGAACGGACCCACCACCAGCCTGGCCAGTCTCCTGTGAAACACAATCAGGACAGTGTGTTTAATAAGAAACAAACCAACCAACCAACAAAAAAAAAACCCAAAAAAAAAAAAAAAAAAAAAAGGAGAAAAACTCATTGCAAAATCTTTTCTTCAAAGAAAAGGCAGCAAATTCCTCTTCTAGCGAGGGCCTTGTAGGAAACTGCATAAAGACAACATACATTTCATAGACTTGCAAAGTGAGAAGGGCATTTTGAGCTACTTTTACATAACGTGTGTGAATATACAGCTAGAGTGTATATACCTACTGGTTTTAATCTGTTTTCCTCTTACTGAGAAGTAAGGTTTAGTCCAAAGGACGCTCGTTCCTTAAGCTGTTAGACTTGGGTTTTTAATTTGTCACAGAGAGTTGAGAGGACTTGCACAGTTCGGAATGCCAGCTGTACTCTAAGTGCTCAAACCTTCCCTGAGTTACAATGCATGCCAGTTTTAACATCTTCTGTGCCCTTCTGCTCCTGGGAACAACGGGATTCAATCCTGACTGGCTGTAGGTGCCCTAAAGTTCTACGCTTGGTTCTTGTTGTGCGCTGAGGGCAGAGGGATGCGGCTCTCACTTCCTTGGCATGAGCAGAGCTGCAGATCCCACGGCCTGGGGCTGTCAGCATGTGACAGTTTGTGCCACCGCTGTCCCCATCAGGGTCTCCTTTCTGTGTCCCTGCACTGCTGGTGAGGCAGAACCAGAACTGCAGCTCCTCATCTCCGCTGTTTTGTAGCGATTTGTACCAGAGGAGGAGATTTCTTCTCATTTTGGCCCAGCTTTTAGCATCCTGCAGCCTCACCAAGGCAAGGCAGTGTCTGTGCCTTAATGATTTCTACCAGTGAGGGTTCAGCTCAGCCAGGTGGTTGAAGCCAGTTCCCATAGAAGCAAGAGGGTTGCGCTTAGCAAAAAAAAGTATTTCTGTGTTAGCCCCTCTGTTTTATCTCCCTCTTTTGAGCTCCTTGGTCTCCCCGTGCCTCTGCAGCTGTCCTGAAGCAGGATAAGCGTGGCCCAAATTCCTTCAGTAGCAAACAGTACAGAAGTTGTCAATCCCATGGAGCTGTGCCAGGCTGCTGCAGTGCAGTGTAACCTTACAGGGTTCCAAGGGTCAGATAAAGGTAGGTGTTGGGTTTTTTTTTTCCCTCTCCTGGTAGCTCTGCATATTTATCACCCAGTTGAAAAAGGGAAAGGGAAAGGAATCTGTTAGCTGAGTTCCTCTGGTAGGTCTGTGTGCTTTTTTGGAGAGAGAAAGTGTTTGACCCCTCAAGGAAGACTGAACCCTGTCTCTAATGGTCCTCCTATTGGAAAACCCTTCCCCCTGTCAAGCAACAGCAAACGCAGACACCTTTTGTAATTCAAACCCTTTGGTTTTAACCACTGAATGGCATAAAAGGGACACATCCTCATCCCCTCAGTGGGGTTTTATGCTCATCCTACTGGATGTGCAGGGCAGATTCAGATCCCGTTTTCAGATTCAGATCCTGCAGAAGCTGTGTGTGTTTTAGGCGTCGTCAAATCTCCAGTAGGGAAAACATCTCCTCAGTATCGCTGTAAGGGGTTGCAGAAGGAAGTTCAGTGCTATTTTGAAGTCTGTTTTATTCCCTAAAAACTCCAAGAAGAAGGAAGGCTGTGAGGTTTGTGAGCTGCAGGGATGCATCAGACACAGGGAGGGTCTGCGCAGATGGAAGCTGCTGCTCTCGCCATGCTGTTGGTCGGGATGGAGTGTTCCCT
Source organism: Centrocercus urophasianus (assembly GCF_019232065.1). Classification (NCBI taxonomy): domain Eukaryota; kingdom Metazoa; phylum Chordata; class Aves; order Galliformes; family Phasianidae; genus Centrocercus; species Centrocercus urophasianus. Next base: position 13,304 of record NW_024884818.1, read on the forward strand.
GGCTGCCATCCACCTGAAGCTCAGCTCCTGTGAGGTGTGAGGAACGGCCGCAGCTGTGCAAGTCAGCACTCAGTGCTCTAACATTTCCCACAGTCCAATTCGGATGATACAAACTCTTTGTTTTCACTCTGCCACCCAATCTGAGGCTGTTGCTTAACCTGATAAGACGCCCATGGCAACAAGTGGCTTTAAAAGTCGGCCAGAGAAGTGCTGCTTCTATAAGGCAGTATTTAAAAAATTACCCCAACTGTAGAGAGCCGTGGTTCAGGCTGAAGTCCAGAAGAGATTTTGCAGCAGAAAAGGTCCCCCGGTGCCACACAGGAGCTGCATCTCCTGCCCTCACCTTCCTCGGGGAGCTGCGTCGCTGAGGACTGCGATTTCCGGCTCCTCGTCACACGAACCAAACTGCTCACAGCTCAAATCCCTGCTGATGTTCTCAGGAGGGAACGGAGGCCCGGAGGCAGCGGCCGTCCGCTCGCATCTGATGTCGGCGCGCTCGGGTCCTCAGCAGAGGCGCTGCCTGCGCGCGGCGGCTCAATTTGTCACGGCAGGAGGACGGAGGTGGGATCCCAGGCCGTGACTCGGCAGCTTTGCTTCGCATGCAGCGGAACTCAGGTGCAGCGGTTGAGCTGCTGCCCGCAGAGCCGCCCTCGGCCTTTCCCCATCGCATCGGAAGTCGTGTAAATTTGGAAATAGCTCGGTGATTTTCTATCTCTGAAATTCAAGTGTACATTTGTTACAATGTACAGTGCTTTTTAACTACGCTTGTATATTAAATTATTTAATAGTTTGTGCTTTTCAGTATCTTTTGTATGTAGCAGAGATTAAAACAAGGACCTCGAGACTGAAGTTCTTCCTAATTTTTGGATGCGGATGTAAAGCTGAACAGAAAACCAGAAGTTTACAGTTTACAAACAACGTTCTGTTAATTGCTCGGTCTGTCTGACTCCATTTGAACAATGTATTTCTAATCTTTCTTGTCTGATCATTTAATTCTCTATAAAAGCAAACACGAAGTCTTTTATGAACTTCTAAAAAAAAAAAAAAAAAAAATTATTCTTTTAAAGATGTAATTTAGGAAACTGTACAGTTTTTCTCTGGTATTTTTAAATGAGTAGCAAGAACTTAAACAGAAACATCTAATCACTGTTTTGTAGATAGTGTAAAAACTTATATATGTATAGAGAACGCAGTCTGAAGAACAGTGTTTGCCATTTCCTACAGAATGGGTATCAGGAAGGCCTGCGTGCATGTGAAATCAAATTCATTTTGGGGATAGGGAATTCAAAAACAGAGAAAGAAAACTCACGAGCTTTCTCTGTTGTCCCACACGTGCAAAAATGTACACTGCTAAACGAGCAGGGCCTTCAGCTGTGACGCCGCCTACAGGCGCAGCACAACATTGCTTCACTGCTTTTTTATTCAGCTTTCCACGTTTGCCAGAAGGTCGAACTGCGATAGAAAGGGTTTGGTTGTTTTCCCTCTCTGTGTCGCTGAGCTCCAGCCCACGCGGATCCCAGTCCTTTGGGACGCAGCGGTTTCTCACCGAAGCAGTGGGGACTGATGGAGGGTGGTCGAGGCTGCCTGGAACACGGAGGATTCGGGATGAAATACCATCAGTCTGTGCTCTTCTACTGTCTGTCTGAGCGACTGTATTTAATTGTTTCCTGCAGTGAACCTTTCAATGTTACGTCAGGTTTGTACAAGGTATTGTTAAGTGTTCGTAGTGCTCCATAAGTAGGATGTGTACCTTCTGCCAGTGCTCCTTTCTGAAGCTGTACATACAGTAACTCCTGTAATGAGACGGAACCGGGGGCATTCGTTTTTGCCTTTGTTTCCTCTCGTTTTCTACGTTAGAAGAATTTTTAAATAAAGTTTAATTTTCTTCTAGCAGTTGGTGAAATACTGATTCCTTCAGCCCATCTGCAGGCAGTGCTGCCCAAAGAGGGCCCTTCCCATCGCCCTGCCAGGACCTGGGCTGCCTTGCAGCTGTACCTGAGCTGCTGCCCTGGAAGGAGAACCGGAATTACCTGATGGGGGACCTGACTGCTCACCTCTGCACGCTGCTGAAGGCTGATGTGGCCAGGAAATTGCAGGGACTGCTGGAAGCTGGCAGATGTCAGGGTTACAACAAGGCTTCTGGTGGAACAGCTGGGGTTGTTATTTCTTAATTTGGTCTAAGCCAGAAGCTGTGCACTCAGGGAGGATGTCAAGTTTGATCATCACAAACGGGATCTGGTTTAAAAGTGCTTTCTGCCTCTCTAGCCCAGAACCGGAGCAGTTCAGGCAGGCATTTTCACACTTCTATCTGAAATTTAGAGCTGATCCATCTGCAGTGAAACTTTGAAGCAACATTTCGGACCTTTTGCCATACGGTCCCTTTCCAGAGCTGCTCCTCCAGCCCTTCACCTCACACCAGGTTTTGTTCCAAGCAGCCGCTCGCTTCGTGAAACTTTCACCCAAACGGCCTCGGGAAAAGTCACCGATGGAGATTTCAGATCTCTGCTTCGGCTGTCAGGGAGGTGAACGAAGATCGAGGCGTTCCTTCGGGAGACGCGGCAGCCCCAGCAGCACCTGCAGCTACGGACCGCCGGAACGGGGCTGTGAGACGGCTGGAAGGGAGCGATTTTATGGCTAAACGTAAAACTTCGGGTTTTCAAACAAAAGAGCTACGGAACGCTGCGTTCATTGCGAACGTTTGTTCGATCCTGACGCTGCCCGGAGCGCGGCGTTCGGTGCGGCGCTGCGACCGATCCGCGCGATCCAGGCGGTTCCCGGACCGCCCCTCGGACGGCGACCGAAGCCGGGCGGCCCCGACCCGCGGAGCGGAAGGGTTAAAACCGGAGGCGTGGCGGAGAGCCCGGCGGTGCCCGCGCACCCCGACCTACATCGCGGGAGGAAGCGGGATGACTCACCGGGGCCCGCCGCCGGGGCAGGGCGGGGAGCCGGGGGCGGCCGGCCCTATCGCGGGCCCCAGGCGGCGCTGCGCGGGCGGAGAAGGGCGGCGGCGCGGCTCCTCCCCGCGGGCAGCGCCTCACCTCAGCCGGCCTCGGGGGCGGCTCCACCCCGCGCCTCGCGGCCAGGCCCCGCCCCTTCCCCGCGCATTGGCTGCCGGTTTCCCACTCTCGCGGCGTCGTTTGAAGCTTATTGGTCAGCATGCCTTTCGATCATAAAATTGCCCCGCCTCATTCCTCGCGGCTTCACATTGGGGGGGGCCGGCCGAAGGCGGGTTGTGGCCACGATTGGCTGGAGGGATTGGCCACCGCGACTTCTCAATGGGGGGCCCAGCCATAAATCTTCTCTTTAAAAAAAAAAAAAAAAAAAAAAAAAGAAAAAAAAAAAGGCTAAAACCAACACTCCGCCTCCCGGGAGGAGGGGGCGGGGCGAAAGGAACAGAGGGCGGGGCGAAACTTCAAGTTTGTCCAAATCTGCCTAGCAACCGGGGTGGGCGGGAAAGGCGTCCCGAGGAGGTGACGGTTGGTGGCGCGCGCGCCACCCCGGGAGTCCCGCTCCTCCGGGGGGGGAAATGGCGAAGGGGGGGGAGAGGGCGGGAGGGAGCCCGGCGCGAGGCGGTCCCCTGCGCGCGCAGCCCCCTCCCCCGCCCGCCTCCTGTCAGTGGCCACCTGAGGGAGCCGCCTCCCCTCCCCCCACGGCCCCAGTCCGGCCCGGGCCCCGCTGAGGAGGAGAGGCGGCTCCGAGGGGGTGAGGAAGTGCGTGACAGCGGCGGAACCCCCCGGCCTGAGGGGACGGGGAGAGAGGGAGGGGGTCCCGGGGGGGCGCCCAGAGGGGTCTGAAGGGAACGGGTCGGGGAGGGGAGGGG
>NW_024884819.1:0-1382 GCF_019232065.1 Centrocercus urophasianus
GGGGAAAAAAAAAAAAAAAAAGAAAGAGAGAGAGAAGTAAAACAGAAGAGTGGGGAAGAGTGAGAGAGCTAAGGAACGAAATAAAAGGAGGGGGGCCGGAGGGAAACAGCGGGCTGTGCGCGATGCCTGGCGCCCGCTGTGTGAGGCGCGGGCGAGGGCCCGTGCCGCTCCCTTCAGCACCCCGGACAGCTCCGGGGCGCACGCGCGGCGCGGGGCAGCGCGGTGCCGGGCCACCTCGGACCCCGCCCGGCTCGGGGCCGCCCGTGACCCCCGGGGGTTCCCCGCCCGAGACTCGTTCCGAAGGACGACGCCAGACCCGCCGCGGAGCAAAACTTCGTGTTCCTTTCTAGACCAGGGACGTGAAATACGGGCGCCCTCGCTCCCCGCCAGCAATCTTCCCAAATGCCCAATTCTACCCTCCTCCTCCCCTCGCAGGAGATGCTCCCACCACCCCTTCAGTCCCTGTCTGCTCCGCTGTCCGCCATGGTATGCGGCTTCAGGGCGCGCCCAATACGCTCCACGCGTGCCTCCTCCTCATCAGCCCCAATGCGAGGGACGATCCACATCTGGGCTTGGTGAGACCCAGCCCCGCCATCCCTCCGGCTCTTCCCCTCCTCCTCTGGGGTGAACTCCAGATCCCCCCCACCCCACGACCTCAAAGCCGGATCAGCCTCGACCCCCGACGGCAACACTGGGAGGGGACCCGCGGCGAGATCCTTTCCTGCTCGGGCTTGCCGACACCGAGGCGAGCTTCAGGTCCAGATCTGTCCCCCGCCACCGCCCAGCTCCAGGGGCTTTGCCCGACGGGGCGCAATCCCCACGCACCGGCTCGCTCCATCCCGCCGCTGCTATTCGGAGCTCCGCGGTTGCCGCCGGCTTTTCTTATGCAGATTCCCTCTTTCACACCTCCTAAACAAAGGCAAACGGGGGCATCGCCTCGCCGTGTCAACACACACGCTCATTAGCGGGAAAGGCGGCGGGGGAGCGGGTGGGAACGGCCCGAGCAGCCCCTCCGGGGGGGCGGTCACATCGACGGGAGGCTGGAGCGGGCCGGGGATCGCCCGAGGAAATTTGGAGCGAGGTCTTCACAACCCCCAAGTAAATAAGTTTCCGATGCTGCGGGCTTGGCAGCCTCCACTTCGTTTATTGCGAGACGCGTGGCTCAGCCCGGCTTTGTCCGAGCCGACGGCGGCACCGCAGGGAGCCGCAGAGCCGGGATGCGGGGGGCAGCGAGAGGGAAAGCGGCCAGAGCCGGGGAGAGCAGAGACGGGAACGGGGCCCTGAGATCGCGCAGGATCTAGGAGGGGCTCGGGGGGGGGGGGAACAATTAAAGCTTCTCCAATTACTGCCATCCGCGGGAGAAAAAAAAAAGAAAAAAAAAA
>NW_024884819.1:1482-6831 GCF_019232065.1 Centrocercus urophasianus
AAAAAAAAAAAAAAAAAAAAAAAAAAAAAAAAAAAAAAAAGGTATATAATATTATATATATATAAAAAAAAAAATAAAACCAACCGATTAAACTGCACTGAGAAGGGAAGGGGGAAGCAAGCAAACGATAAAACACCAGAGAAATCCGTGCCGCACGAAATCCGGCCCGGAGCTGCGGACGGGGCAATGGGGGGCAGCGGCGGGGCCGGGGCGGGGGCAGAGCACGGCAGGGCTGGGGCTGCCCCATGGCGGAGCGGGTAGGGGCTGCCGGCACCGGGGATCCGCGCCATCCCGCAGCAGAGCGGCTTCCCCTCTCCTGCTTTTGTGGGTTTGGGGTTTTCTTTCCTTACTTGCTTGCTTCTTTTGCTTTTTTTGTTCTTTTTTTTCCTTTCTTTCTTTCTTTTTTTCCTCTTTCCCACCCTCCCCCTGCCCCCCCCCCCCCCGCCCCCTTAAGCGGCACCGAGCGAACCTAATCGCAGAGCCTTTCGCCTTTCCGGGGCCTCACCTTGACGCCGGATTTCGTTTTTGCCTGCCCTTCCTCCGACAGCCCTGGCTGGAGCTCGGAGGGAAGGAAACAATTAATTCGTTAAAAAACAGAAAAGCGGGGGTAAAAAACAAATAAATAAATAATTCCCCTATCCGTCGTTTGGATAGCGGTTTGGGGGGAGGGGGCGGGGAGGGGGGGTTGTTTGGTTGTTTGTTTTCTGTCCCTACCCCACCCCCTCTCCACCTTTTAACAAAACAGCCCCGAGGCGGGCGGGGGGCCCCGCTTCCCAGGACCGAGATGGGAAAAGAGGGGGGACCTGGTGGGAGGTGGGGGGATGTTGCGCCGCTGAGCGGGGTTGCGCGGCTCTTTGTGCGCGGAGCCGGGCGGTGGGAGCGCACCTTCTCCGCGCCCTCCGCGCCCGCACCTCCGCCACCCGCAGCACGTGGAAATTTCCACGTCCCAGCTGCCTTCCCCCCTTTAACCTTGGTGTTAATTTAGGACGGATCTTTTTAAACGTCTCCGTAATGCATTCAGACGCTGCTGGAGGTTTATCCTTTTTTTTTTTTTTTTTTTTTTTTTTTTTTTTTTTTTTGTACGGTGGGTTATATTTACACCCAAAACAAAATAATTACACTTTTGTTGCAGAGAGAAAGCTGGTGATTAGACCGGGGCTCTTTGCAGCAAACCCTTTCTCAGTGGTACTCCAGGACAATTTTTCACGGCTGGGTGAAATCAGACGCGGGAGGTAATGAATCCTGTGAGCTATTTAAATTTACAATTTGTAACGCAGTCACTCAGAAACGCCTATGGCCCGGCGAGGAGATGCTTGCTGGGTTTGTTTAATGTTAAAATCGCACTGTCCCGCTTTTGCCGGGTGGGGATGTGGGGAGGGGAGAGGGGGCGAGCGGCGGGAGCCCCGCACAGCCCCGCACAGCCCCGCGGACGGCCGCGGATAGGATTCGGCTCCCGGCCCCGCCGTCCGCGCTGCTCCGCCGCTCCCCGGCGGCTCCACAAAAACTAGTTGGAAATATCAACAAAGTCGGCGGCGGAGCATCCTAACAGATAGATAATTAATTACAAAACACAGGGGGAATATGCAAACCGCGTATTACAAATTCTACAGGGCTTAACTGATTGGAAACAGATTATTATCTTGTTTGTCTTTTGTCTGTTTCACTCATCCCTCTGTCGCTTGTTGTGCTGTAAGTTGATACACTTTATTCTTGAAAGGAGATTTTTTTAATGTAGTAAATTCCATCGACATCTTGTATGAGCGACGCCGCTCCTGCACGCGTTGCCCTGTTAAAACACAATAGGTTTATTAGTTACATACAGGCGATATTCCGCCGCCTGAATCACCAGCTGTTACCATAAGGAATGCTCTGGCGGGAGCGGGCTGGGGGGCCACCGGGCTGCGTTCTTGTTCTCCCCTCCCCGTTGCATTTATTTATTTTTTGGCTTTCCAACGAAACGGGGGGCCGAGCCCGGCGGCGGGGAGAGTAGCGCTTCGCACCCGCGGCCCCGCCCGCACGGCGGACACGGGGGGGTCCCGGGGGTCGGTACCGCAGAGCGGAGCCCCGCACGGCGCCGACGGGGCGCACCGGGAGCCGCCGTGGAAATAAAATCGAGCCTGAAAAGCGGCTCCGCCGCCCGCACGCTGCCCTCGCCCGGAGGTGTGCGCGCATCGGGGTGCGTGGCTGTGTGCGCACACGGCCGCAGGCACGCACGCACACGGCGAGCGGCTCGCTGGGTCCCGGCCCGGCCGCGCTGACGCCGGGAGTTGCGGGGTCGGGGCTGCGCCGAGATGCCGCCGGCTCCGGGGTTTGGCCCCGCACCCCCGCTTTCCGCAGCACGAAGCGCCGCGGAGCGGGGGGGACAGAGGTCAAACTTTGGCGGAGGCGCTGCGGCAGACGGCCCGGGGCCCCAGCGGCTCCTGCTCTTCGCTCCGTTTCCCTTTTCCTTCCTATTTCTTTCTTTTCCAGTTGTTGCTTTCTGAATTTCCTCCTCTCTTTGTTTTCTTTCATTTCCTTCCTCTTCTCACTCGCTTTCGCGGGCGCTTCTTTCCTGGCTTTCCCTTTTTCGTTTTCTTTATTTTCCGTTCTTTCTCTTATCCCTTTCTTTTAATTTCTTCCTCTTTTCTCTTCCATTCTTCTGTTGTTTTCCCTGTTTGCTTCTCCATTCCGTTCTTCTCTCATAATTTTTATTTTCCTTTTTTTTTTTTTCGTTCTTTTCCCCCATCTTCCTTTGCTTCTTTTTCTTTCATCTTCTTTTTTTTCTTTTTCTTTTATCTTCATTTTTTCTTTATTTCCCCCTCCTTTTTCGTTTATTTTCGTTTTTCTTTTTTGTTAGCCCTCGTTTGTTTGCTTTTATTTCCTCCTCTTTCTCTCCCTCTCTTTTTTTTTTTTTTTTCTTTTTTTTTTTCTTCTGTTTCCCTCTGCAGTTGTTCTGTTTTTCGTTTGGTTTGCTTCTGTATTTTTCGTTTTATTTTCCCTTTTGCTTTTTCTTTTCTTTTCTTTCCTCCTCTATTTTCATTTGTTCTGTTGGTGGTCTCCGCATTTCTTCTCTTCGTTTCCCTCTCCCCAAACTCACCGATCCTCCTTCCCCTGCCCGGCGATGCCCTTATCCTGCGGTTTTGGGGTTTCTTTTTTGGCCGCTACTGAGATTCTTTCAACCCGGCCGTTCTGCTCCTTCCTCCCCAGTGCGGAGAACGAGCGAGGACGGATGTAGAGGGGCGGCTGCGGGGAAGGGAGGAACGCGAGGGCCACCCCAGGGCCGAAGCGCGGTGTCCCGGCGTCCCTCGCCGCCGCCGGTTCTCGCAGCTCCGCCGCACCTGAAACTGAAGAGGACAAACAGCGGAGAAGTGCGGCGACCCCCGGCTGCGGCATCCCCCTCCTTCTCGTCGCCCTCCCCCCCTCCCGCTCAGTGTCAGCCCCTCTCCCGACGGAGCGGCCCGGAGGGGACACGGCTGCGCGACAAAGGCCGGCGGGGGGGGCACGGCACTGCGCAGAGCCGCGTAACTTTTCGTCTCCTCTGTCCCCACCCCCGGGTGCCTCCTCCCCCCCCCACCCTCACCCCCTTCGTGCTTTCACCGCCCACCCCGGGCACAGAGCGGGCTGAGAGGGGAACAGCTGCGGGAGTGGTGCGAACAGTGACAGAACAAGTGACGGCCGCCCCGTCCCCGCTCGGGACCCCCGGAACGAACATCCCCATCAAAGAGATAATTAAAGAGAGAGAGAGAGAAAGGCTGAGCAGAGCCCCCCCGGCACCCCAGGCCAGGTGCGTACTCACTTGGCGGCGCAGGTACAAGCCACCCTCAACAATAGAGGCGCGTTGTTTTTTTCCCTCTGTGCCAAGCACAAGGCTGGAGCCAATTTAGATATGCTATAAATTAAGAGGTTGCCATGGCCACCGCGCTGCCATTGGCCGCCGCCCGCCCGACGCGGGCCCCCACGTCACCAAATCTGAATAAGGATGCGCGAATTACTAAGGCGGGGGACAAAGCTGGCGATGGGGACAGCATGAGAGTGGCGGCGCGGCGGCGGAGCACAGCGAGGCACCGGGGCCGCCGGCCGCTGCGGGGGCGTTCATGCACCCCTCCCGCACCCGCACGCAGCGCGCCCGCCGCTCCCCGCCCGCTCTGCAGGGACTCGGGGGGCTTCCGCGGGGGGGCTCTGGCTTCTCTCGCTCGGGGCACCGCTTTTTTCCTACCGAGGCTCCGGAGAGAAGAGGGGGAAGAACTTGACAGCGATTCCGCTCCCCCTCCCTGATTTTTTTTCTGATTTTTTTTTTAAATTCTTATCATTTTTTTATAATTCTTTCTTTTTTTTTTTTTTTTAATTATTATTACTATTATTTTTTTGGTTGGTTGGTTGTGGGCTTGGGGATTTCTTTATTTTTTTATTTTTTTTTAAATAGCATTTTTCTTCCTGACGTCCGAATTTTTGAGACCCCGTCGTGTGCCGGCGCGGGGCTGATTCCTTTCGTCTGCGCGTTTCCATCCCGGCGCGGTGATGATGGTGCATTGTGCGGGCTGCGAGAGGCCGATTTTGGACCGCTTCCTGCTGAATGTCTTGGACAGGGCATGGCACATCAAATGCGTCCAGTGCTGCGAGTGCAAATGCAACCTGACCGAGAAATGCTTCTCCAGGGAAGGAAAACTCTACTGCAAGAATGACTTTTTCAGGTGAGTGAGCCCCCAGCAATCACAAGCCCTTCCAGGTGCTGCGGAACCGCTGCTCCCAGCTCGGCGGGGTAGCAGAACTCTGGGGCTCCTTCTGGGATCTTAGGGGAAAGAAGGGGGGGCACTTGGGGGCACCCCTCCAATCTTCATCCATCTATTCCGTGGGTCTTCGCCGCGTCTCTCCGGCGCGGTCCCGGCCCAGCGGCGCCCCGGGGCTGCGCCGCATCCCGAGAGAAGCTGGTCGCCCCCCTCCCCGGGTGACCTTGTCTCCGAAAGCAGCCGGGCCCGTGACCCGCTCTGCCGCCGCCCCCCCCCCTCGCAGCAGGCCCGGAGGCCTCAGGGCTGGGGTCGTTTTCCCCTTTCGACCGTCACAGCGGCCTTTCCCCACCTAAACGCCGCTCCTCGTGCAGCACTCCAGCCGGGGGCCCCCACGCTGCACCGCACCTTAAACGCCCCTAATGACTGCGATAAGGTGCCGAGAAGGAAATTAGGGGCCAGCATGGGTAGGGGAAAATGACTTACGACTTATAATGCCTTCACTACATCAACGTCACGGGCAGCAGTGCGGGGGGCTGAAGTTGTGCCGCGGCCAAGAGGGAAAAGGAGAGCCTAGGTGCCCCCCCGGTCCTGGCAGCCGCTGTGAAAGGTTTTGTCTTTTTTTTTTTTTTTTTTTTTTTTTTTT
>NW_024884819.1:6931-19151 GCF_019232065.1 Centrocercus urophasianus
AATTTTTTTTTTTTTTTTTTTTTTTTTTTTTTTTTTTTTTTTCTTCCCCTCGGGGAGTTCGTTTTCTGAATTTTCGCCTTCCCTGGAAAAAAATAAAGTAAAATAAAATAAAAGCATCTCCTGGAGAAGGGAAACCGGAGCTCTGCAAAGCGGCTGTTCCAAGAAGAGAAAAAAGCAACGTGGACCACAGGGTGCCCCGCACCGTACCCCGAATTGGCCCCTGCTCCGTGGCCGCTGCCAACCCCCGGTCCCGCAGCGATGTGCTGGGAGCGCGGGGAGACTGAAATTCTTCCCCGGAGGGCACGGAGAAAGACATCCTCGCCTTTTGAGGCGGCCCCAGTAGGATCGCTCTGGGAACCCGAAAACCGAGATTCGGAAGGGGTGGGGATGGGGGCCTCGGAGACGCGAGGGGAGCGGCGCGGTCCCTTCCCAGCTCTCACCTCTCGCCTTTCTCCCATCCAGGAGGTTTGGCACCAAATGCGCCGGCTGCTCCCAGGGCATCTCCCCCAGCGACCTCGTCCGGAAAGCCCGGAACAAAGTGTTCCACCTGAACTGTTTCACCTGCATGGTTTGCAACAAGCAGCTCTCCACGGGCGAGGAACTGTATATCATAGACGAAAACAAATTTGTTTGCAAAGAGGACTATTTGAACTCTCCCAGTTTGAAGGAAGGCAGCCTCAACTCAGGTACGCGCGGCACAGCCCGGGGAACCGAACCGCACCGGGCCGAGTCCTGCCCGCTCCCCACGGGCAGCGCTGCGCTCCCGGTGCAGCTCCCGGCGCTGCCGGTGCCGAGGTTTCAACAGCGCCCCATGGACCGGGAGGGGGTTTGGGGTGCAAGAGTTCACCTCGTGCTCCCCGCGGGACGCAGGCACGCGTTGAGCCCGTGGCTGCCCCACCGAGTCCTCCCACGCACCCTCCGATCCCGGGACCCCCCCTGCGAGGCTGCCCGGTCCCCCCGCGCCGAGGGCCTGATCCTTCGCCTCCTTTCACCCAGAGGCAAAGCTCCCATTTGACTTCCTTGGAAGCTGTCTCTGCGTCAGGACCGCGGGATCAGGCCCCCTCCTGCTGGCCCAGCAGTGCCGGCCGCCCGTGCTCCCCCCCTGCCGTGGGCTCTTTCTCCGTTCAGCACCCGGGGCCGGATCCTGCCACGCGAGTCAGTGGGGCCGCTGCTGCGAGCGAGGCGAGTAGAGCTTGGCCTGGGTGATGCCGGCATCAGGGTCCGGGGGGGGCGGCTGGGGGAGGCGAGCCAGGTTTGAGGCAGTGACCGGAACCCCCCACGAGCCCATACATTCTTGCATTTCTCCCAGCTGCGCGTCCAGGCTCCCGGTGTGAGAAGCACGGCGTGGGGGGAGAGGGGAAGCGCCAGAGGCTGCAGGGTGCTCGGTGGGGAGGCCCCCTCCCCAGCCCCCTCCCGGCTGCACGGCCCCTGTGCAGCAGTGGGCGGGGGGTGCCGCCGAGTTTGCCTTTCAGATGTAGGGGCCGAACTGTAAGATGCTCAACCGGAGCTCATTGTTCTTTGGGGTGCTTCGGGGTCCTCGGGGGCAACGGCCGTCTGCACCCCTTGCTGCTGCCCAGCACCTCTTCCCCTCTCCTGAAAAGCATCTGGGCTCGGTGGGAAGGGGAGGGCAGTGGAGAGGGGGGTCGATCTCTCTCCTAAGCAATCCGCCCCCCTCCCCCCCCTGCCCCCTCTCTGGGTCTCCTTTACAGTGTCCTCATGTACAGACAGGAGTTTGTCCCCGGATCTCCAGGACCCCATGCAGGACGACACCAAGGAGACGGACAACTCCACCTCCTCGGACAAGGAGACCACCAACAACGAGAACGAGGAGCAGAACTCGGGCACCAAGCGGCGAGGGCCCCGCACCACCATTAAGGCCAAGCAGTTGGAGACCCTCAAAGCTGCTTTCGCAGCCACCCCCAAGCCCACCCGGCACATCCGCGAGCAGCTGGCCCAGGAGACCGGCCTCAACATGAGGGTCATCCAGGTACGGCCACTCCACAGCCATCCCACCACCCCCCATGATGTCACTGGGCCGGCCCATGACGTCACCGACCTGACTCGCACAGGTCCGGGATGGCAGAATTTGGGCTGGCAGCAGGAAAGGGCTGGGGATGTGGATGGGGCCCTGGATGCGAGCACAGGAGATGGAGAAAAGGAGAGGCCACTGTGCCCTGCAGGCAGCCCTGTACCTTCCTACCGCGCTGCCAACCAACCTCCCCGGCAAGAAAATCCCTGAGGAAATGTAGGGATTAATGGGATTTATTAGCAGCGTTAACAGGGGAAGACGCTCCGGCTCTGCTGCAGGGAGCCCAGCTCCCGATGGAGGGAAGCAGGACCCGCGGGACGTGTGCACATTCCAGATGTGCCCAGATGTGGGGGGAAATAGCGCATATCCCTCCTCCCTCCCCACCCACAGGCCAGCAGAGCTGTGCTTTGGAGAGAGAACGCCCCCGAGGCAGGAATGCTCCCTGTTGCACCACCCTTCCCTTTTATTCCCGTCCCCATCGGCCAGCTTGCTTCCAGCTCCCTCCCCGCCTCCTGCCGTGACCCCCCCCATTTATCCCCTTCTTTATCCCTCTCCCCCATTGGAGAAAACTTTCGGGGCACAGGCAGGCTGTGAGGACGGCGCACCCCACGGCACGCAGGGAGGTGCCGGGGCTTTAATGACCCCTTTCCTTGCCTCCCAGGGTGTTACCAGCAGGGGGTAGCGTGAAAACAACCCCAAGCTGGGAAATCCCTTCCAGCGAGATATCCCATCCCCGCCCCCATCATCCCTGGCCTAAGTGGGGAGGGCTGGCCCCGAGAATTTGGGGTCCCCACGGCAACCCGGCCCCGAGTGCTGATGCCGGCCCGGCCTCAGGTCTGGTTCCAGAACCGCCGATCCAAGGAGCGCCGGATGAAGCAGCTGAGCGCGCTGGGCGCCCGCCGGCACGCCTTCTTCCGCAGCCCGCGCAGGATGCGGCCCCTGGGCGGCCGCCTCGACGAGTCCGAGATGCTCGGCTCGACGCCCTACACGTACTACGGAGGTGAGGGAGCTGGGCCCCTCGTCCCGTCTCCGTGTCGTCGCACCGCGTTCTTCCCCCGTTCCCTTCCCTGCCTTTGTTCCTCTCCATCTCGACTCTCCCTTTCCCCTGCCGCCCGGACTCGGGGCGGTGGCAGCGGTGGGGGTGGCAGCAGCGCGGCCCCTCTCCCTGGAAACAAAGCCTCAGCTGCTGGCTTCTGCGCCCCTTTCAGGCTGCATTTGTCCCAGTTACCCCCCCCCCGGGCCTGCAGCTTAGGGAAGGTCACCGCCACCCTGACAGGACGGGGTGGGACAGGGAGCCCCAGGGCATTTGGGACAGTATATCCCGCTTTTGGGCAAAGAGCTCTCACCAATTCCCCTCTGCCCCCACTGCTGCCAGAACCCCTCTGTAGCTAATATATATAAGTATGATGTGTGTTTTTCCTCCTATAAGTAAGTATAGTATAGTAAGTATATTTTATTTTTATATGTCTCCTATAACTCACCTTTATTTATGTGTCTCCTTTACGTATATCTTCCTATTAGATATGTATATAACTTTTATCTATATTTATAAATGCATACATGCATGTACATATATGTGCAGGTATATAGACATGTGTATTTCTCTTAGTTGTAACTAAGAACCAAATTATGCCTACCCTCTCCCCCTGGGGCTGCCCCCAGCCCCTACTGTTCTCCAGTTCCCCCCCTTTCCATTCCATCAGCACTGCAGCCATAAGTACAGAGGTGCCCGTTTTTCTCCCTGCTCAGTCCCACGTTCGTTCCAGCAGCACCGAGCTCCCCAGGAGGGTATTCTGGAGGGGGGAGAGGGAGGCACGCCCGTCCCTGCGTGGGGGTGCAGCTCTACTTCCCGCAGGCGCTCGGGGTGGTGGCTCGGGACCGGCTCCAACCTTTCCCCACCTTTGCAGATTACCAAGGTGACTACTACGGGCCGGGAGGCAACTATGACTTTTTCCCCCACGGGCCCCCCTCCCAGGCCCAGTCCCCGGCCGACCCCAGCTACCTTCAGAACTCAGGACCCGGCTCCACGCCCCTGGGATCCCTGGAGCCCCCCCTAAGCGGACACCACTCCTCAGAAAACCAAAGGTACACGGATATGATCTCGCACCCCGACACCCCCAGCCCCGAGCCGGGGATGACGGGCTCGCTGCACCCCATCCCGGGGGAGGTCTTCAGCGGGGGGCCCAGTCCGCCCTTCTCCATGTCCAGCAATAGCGGCTACAGTGGGGCCCTCGCGCACCCCAACCCGGAGCTGAGTGAGACAGCGGTGTGGTAGGGCCGAAGGGGAGGACTCCCCCGCCCCTCAGCCCCGGGGCACGGCTTTCCGCGGCCCCGTCGACGGATATCGGCCCCCCCGACGCCGCGGCCGCCCTCCGACGTCCGACCGCACCCTGCCACCGCGCCCCCCCCCCCCCCCCCCCCCCCGCGGGGACACCGCGCTCCCTCCCCGCCCGCCCGCACCGCTCCGCATCCCCGTGCTGTTATGAGTGGGGGAGAGGGGGGCGAAACGCGCCCGGCCCGGAGCTCCCCCCGCCGCGTCGGAACCGCCGCTCTCGGACCAAAGCTGAACTCTGCAGGACGCGGGTCCCACCGGTGCGGGGGCTGCCGCGGGGATCCTCGCTCGCTAAACAGCACCCATTTTAATTATCCCCTTCTTCAGCCTCCGTTCATCCGAGTATTACAGTGGGGGTAACGGGGGACAGCAGGACGCTCCCTAAGCCCCCTCCCGGGCCCTTTTCCCGTTGATCCTGCTTCATCCCCGAGGAGGAGGTGGTTTTGTACTGGAATTTTGGTGATGGATGAGCAGGGGGGCGGGGGGAGGGGTGTGCGGAGCTTGGGAAACCCGGGAAGAGGCAGAAATGGGAAAAGCAAACAGAAACAGAGAGAAAAACGGAGAGAACACCCGAGCAGTGCGGCAGCGCAGGAGGGCCGAGCCCCCCCCGGCCCCGCGGTCTGAGGATGTATTATAGTTTTTGCTTCTAGTTTCTTTATTTTGTATAAAGGAGAAACAAATAAAGTATGTTTTTGTGTTTACTGATTATTTATTGTACTTTTAGTCATTGGAAGCTCTGAGTTTTTTTTCTATTTTGGAGGCTGGGAAAGGGCGGTGGTGAGTGGAAGGAGAGAGGATAGAGCAGGGTGGGGGGGGGAAAGGGAAAAAGAGAATGGAAAAGGAAGAAAAAAGTTGTGTTCTGAGCGTGGGTTTCCTGTCCCCACTGCCTCTTGCAGAGGCTGTCAATGTGACCAGCTCGTGTTGTTCGATGTGAATAAAAATCATTTTAGTTACCTGCTCCGGCACCTGGTCCCTTTCATTGCGGGGTTTGAGCGATGAGCGGCGCCCAGCTAATATTTAAAATGCAAAATCAAGGCAAGAGTGTATCCCCCCCAACCTCCGCCTTGTCTTGTAGTAAAAAGGTATAAACAGAATAAATTACCTTCCCTCGCTGGCTTCCAAGAGCCCCTCTCTCTGACCTGAATTTTAAGTCCCGGCGTGGTGGTGCCGCCAAGAGCTGGTGATGGATGACAGGCAGCCACCTCGCTGCGTATTTTCCCTGTTCAGCCAAGCGGAGGAATTTATCCTTCCTGTGCCATGATGAGTGGTAATGAGGGGCCGCAGCCAAGCGGGGGGCACCCGAAGGACTCAGCATGAGGGAAACTGAGGCACAGACCCGCTGGGACCCCAGAGCAATAGGATGTGTATGGGCAGTTTGAGGGCCAGCAGACCCCCCTGCCACTGTCATTAGGAGGGCTGCAAAACAGAGCACAAGGGCACGCGCTGGCTGCTATTGTTACGAACACTGTGTTACTACTGTCCTGCTGGTTGCAGGGTGCACCAACCCACAGCACCTACCCCAGGCTGCAGGGAGGAGGTTGGCAGTGGTTGGAAGTGGGGGCTCCGTGTGAGAAGGTCGGGGTGCAGAAGCTGGAAAGTAATCGGGTTCTGGACCCAGGATAAAAAACTGTGGGAGGAGGTTGGTCTGACTCCTTATAATTAATTGTGTGCCTTGTAATAAGACTCTCCAGCCTCCAGCACTCCCTAGAAACACGTTTTTACATAAGATATTGCCCACAGTGGAGCAGTGGGTATTTGATTTATGGGGTGGGTCCTCTGGGAAGCATGGTGTGGGCTGGCCAGGCTGAGGGGATTTATTGGGGAAAAGGGAAAAAAGAAGATGGGGAGGAGGAGGCTTCTGGGAGGCGGCTGGGCAAGGGGAGACTTGTTAACTCTCTGGAGGGGCAGGAGGAGGCTGAGAGGAGTTTTACGGCAGGAAAGGGCAGAATGGACACTGGAGTGAAATAGATCAACTGAAGTGAGTTGGAGCAGTGGTGTTAACTGGGCACCAGTCAGAGCTGGGAGCACCAGCAAGAGCAAGGCCCTACAGCCCTGCCAAGGAGCCACCTGGCTGCGGACAGTGCAGCAGGAACAGAAGATTGTAAAAATTAATAATCATTAGAATAATAACACATTGAGATAATAGCAAAGTAGTCAGTCAGAGGGAGCATTCACTAATTGGAGTGGGGAACCGTGGTCTGTGCCAGCCACAGCAGCTCAAGGGACGCGGCCGTCCCCAGGGCAGAGGGAGGAACGCCGCCGTGCCTCAGTTTCCACATGCTGCACAGTGATGGGCGCGGTGCACGTCCAGCAGCCATCACTGCAGCACAGGGGGCCACGGGGTGGCCGTGCAGTGGCACAAGGGTCACTCCAGGCCCAGCTGGTTCTTCAGGTCCCGCAGCAGCGCAGCCGTCATGCTGCTGCCGCCGCAGATCACCAGCACCACGCTGCCCAGCGGAGTCCCCAGGCGTCCCTCACGCTGCAGCTGCTGCAGTCGCCCCGAATAGAGCAGGGCCAGTGCTGCACCACAAGCTGGCTGCACCAGCATCCGCTCGTCGTCTGCAGGGATGGAGACATGCTGAGTGCCTGTCCCCATCACACCCCTCTGCAAGTCCCTGTCCCCGTGCCCTGCTCACCCAGGAACCTTTCCACAGCGCGCACGGCCTCGGCATCTTCCACCACCTCTGAAATGACCTGGATCTCCTGGGCACACTGCAGCGCCCGTGCTGACACAGTCTTGGCCCCCAGGCACTTGGCCACACTGGAGAACGAGTCAGAGTAGACCTGGGATCCTTTGTCCCCTTGGTGCTCCACTAGAGCATTGGCTGAGACCTGCCAACTTGTGACATACACCAGAGGCGAAGCCCCCTGCACTTTCTACTGGGGACCCCTATGCTGATGGAGGTGCCCCCATGCTGACACCAGCACCCACCTGGTGATGTCAGGCAGGGTAACGAGGTGCCCAGCCTTCAGTGCCACGTGGAAGCTGTGGGCCCCCCAGGTCTCCGCGGCAATGATGGGGACATCAAGCCATCCCACCTGCTGCAGCCCAGCCACCACGCCAGCCAGCAGCCCTCCACCTCCCACTGCCAGCAGGATGGCGTCAGGTTTTGCATCCAGCACGTCCTTCAGCTCCAGGACCAGGCTGGCATGGCCCTGCCTGTGGGATGGAGACAGTGGGTGGCTGCCTGTGTCCTGTCCAGAGCACAGGGGCGAGTAGCACTCACCACAGCAAGGGGTGGTCAAAGGGGTGGATGCTCTCCCAGCCCTCGTTCTGCGCGAGCTCTAGGGCTCTCTGGTTGGCTTCATCCCACACCTGGGAGGCGGTGGGTGCTCAGTGGGGCTGCCGCCAGCTCCAGTGCACCATCCCCATTGCCCCTCCCTTGCTGCCATGAGGACAGTGGAAATCCAAGTGGCGTGTGGGTGATGCATTTTGGGACAGGGACACTGGGTCTGCACACATCCACAGCCTCGCAGAGGGCTGCGATCTCCTCCAGCCACAGTTTGGGGCATGGGTGCCCTACCTTCCCATAGGTCTCCACCGTTGCCCCCAGCTCCTCCAGCCTGCGCACAGTGCTGGAGCCGGTGCTGCTGGGCACCACCACAGTGATCGGCAGCCCCAGCTTCCTGGCCGCATATGCTGCAGCCATGCCAGCATTCCCCCCTGCGAAAAGTAGTGGGTTGAGCAGTTCCATCGCCCCCCATACCCAGCTCATCCCAGACCTACAGGATGAACTTTGCTAGGGGGGAGAAGGGACACCCGATCTGGATCAGCCCCAAAACCCAGTGGGAAGGCACAAGGACAAGGGGCCGGGAGCACAGGGGTGTTCCCTAGCACCTCCATCCTATAGACCCCTCGAGCCCCACGCAGGTCCCAATTACCTGAGGAGCAAACAAAGTGCCGGCAGCCCTTCCTGGCAATCTGTGGAGAGGGAAGGAGACAGAGGAAGGACACGGCCATAGGAATCCACAGTGTCCCGAGGCCACACAGCCATGTAGCACACCCACCTCCTGGCAGAGGTGCCCGACGCCCCGGATCTTGAAGGAGCCAGTGGGCTGCACGTTCTCCAGCTTCATGTAGACCTGGGTCCCTGCTGCCCGGGACAGGGGCAGGCTCTCCAGGAGCGGGGACACGATGTGGAAAGTCTTCTCACCCCCCGTGCATTGGGCTGCCATTACTGCAGGATGCTACGTGAGAGCTGGTGTGGGGCTTGCTGCACGTCCCAGAACGACGCTGGGGGACTGAGGAGGGCAAAGTGACGTCAGAGGAGCTGCGGTTGCGTCCCTGGGTCCTTTGTCAGCAGATTTGAGGACTTTGCTCTATTGGCCTGGGACGGCAGTCAGCCCTTCCAGGCAGCTGTAGCATGGCTCGTTGGCACTGGAATTAGCACAGTGTGTCCCGGTCACAGCAAGTGCTGGGGGAAGGGCTCCTGGCGGGGCTGCACTGCTGTGGGGCCAACAGCCCTGCTCTGCCCTGGGACAGCCTCTTCCCATCAACCTCCAGTTGAGGCACCCCCCACACCAACACACTCAGAGCTGGCTCTGCCCTAGGCAGGGAGGAGCAGGATGGGTCCCGGCAGGACAGGGATGTGCTGTTCCAGAGGTGACAAATGCTGGTGTGTGCCAGGAATGACAGGGGCACAGCCAGGTCTGAGGCCGTGGGACATCAGCCAGCCTGGACCCGGTGGGAACCTCGTACCTTCAAAGCACTGTCTAATGTCAGCTCATTAATCCCCCAGTAATTACCTCGTTATTCCTAACGAGCCACACACATGGAGCGGATCAAGGGAGCTGCAGTAAGAGGATTTTGCACTGGAGGTTTTGGGGCTGGGGGGCACACAGGTGGCTGAAGAAGGGAAACAAAAGGGACAAGAATGGTCACTCTGTCCTGGGGCAGGCAGTGCCCCCCCTCCTTCACTGCTTGCCTGTTCCAGCTGTGCATGCTGCTGCTGCCAGGAACCAGGGGAGGCATCGCTGAGCAGTCTGAGCAGAGGCCAAGAACCCCGACCCGCTGTGTCCCAGCACTGCACTGCAGGCACTGCTCTGTGCTCCTGGAGCAGCACCCAGCAGATAAACATCCCTGAACGGGGTACCACAGCATGCACCGCAGAATGTTGGAAGAGTATGAAGTGCAGTCACCAGCATCTCCATTGCACACAGAGCGTTTTATTTGTTACACCAACCCCGGCCATTCACCCCTCCCTGCCATGCAGCTGTCCCAGCGCCAGCCCCACCTCCTGGAACCCGTCTTCCAGGAACAGCCTCCCAGAATGAGGAGCCCTGTGGGAGGCTTTCCTTCCATGCTTGGTTTTGGGACTGGGGTCAGAGCCCACTGACCGACCCCAGCCACGGTGGCACGGATGGGGCACAGGAGCAGCAAATGGTGAGAGAAGCATGGGGAGAAAAACACGGGGGGCGGTTCCCTGCAGCCCCCCATCCTGCAGAAACAGGGAAAGGCGTGGGGAGGTCCGGCTCAGTCCCATCGGACTTTGACAGGAGGGAACCTCCAGAGGTCAGGGTGGCCCATGTGCAGCAGGTGGCTGCACGGCGATGCGCTCCAGCGGAAGGGCGGCACATCATCCCATGTCGGCCCACTGGCAGCCACCAGCCCGAAGGTGCGGGCCATGCCAAAGGAGGTGACCTGGCGGAGGGGGTAACGTGGAGATGTGAGTGCCAGAAAGTGACGGCATGGCAGGGCCCAGGGCTGTGCCCACCTTGGTGTCAGTGCCGCCGTGGCAGCGCTGGCGCAGGGCGGCGAAGGGGTAGGTGCCGTTGGCTGGGTTGAGGTCAGAGCGGGCGGAGATGGCGTTCTCAGCGTTGTGGGGCGGGTCGCAGCCCCGGCACTGTGACAGCGGGTCCTGCAGGTAGTTGTTGGACCTGCCAGGCAGCAGGGAGAGAGACCGGGTGCAGGAGGTAACACGACAACTGCGGTGAAGATCTGACACAAGGGCTGGAAAATCCCTGGGGCCAGCACCCACCTCATCAGACGGACCATGGAGTCCACATCACGGACCTGAGTCTGATTCCTGCGAAAGATCTGGGCGCGCGGGTTCTTGTCGTAGGTGAACCAGTCACCATACTTCTGCACCAGCTCCAGGTTCCCGCTGGCATTGAAGATCTCCTCAAAATACCTGGATGGGAGGGTAGGGACAGTCAGCCTTGCCTGCCCTCAGCATAGAACCATACGGCTGGGCAGAAAGGTGAGGCTGGATGAAGCTTACGGCACATTGTAGCTGGCCCAGTACCCCTGCTGGTACAGCAGCTCTGTCTTATCAGCCACCATCACCAAACCCCTGTGGCGGGAGGATGGCAGCAGTCAGAGCAGAAGGCAAAGTACAGCACGGATGAGGGAAAACCCACCTGGGGGTCTCAAGCAGGGGGCCAGGAGCCATCACCCGCACGCAGGAGAGCCGTAAGCAGCAGCCCCGCTGCTGTCACACCTTGGCAGAAAGGCCACCACCAGCAAAGGAAGCCCACCTCGCCCACTGGGCAGCCTGCGGGCCGGGCACTGGGGGGCAAGAGGCACTCACGGGATCTGCTCCAGCACCGTCAGCAGGCCCTGCTGCAGGGCAGCACGCTCTGGAGAGAATGCCTTGTAGTCCACCAGCATCCACTGGTTGTTGTACCTGCAGGAAGGCATGGTGACCTCCTTTGGTGGCCGCCCTTAGGAGGGGACGTTTCTCCCCCAGCCCCGACCCTGCTCACGTGCCACTGTTGAAGCGCTGGAAGATGCCAGCCCACTCAGCACCGCTGCGGGCCAGCCGGTTGGCCACGATGTTCCGCAGCCACTCCAGGACGCTGCCCTGAGGCCGCAGGTACTGCCAGCGTGCCTCGTTGCTGTTCCCAATGGTGGTCTCCAGCGCAACCTGTGGGGACAGGAGGACTGAGCAGGGCCGGTGGGGGGCGCAGGGCTGCAAGCGGCACTTACCAGCCCGCTGCTCAGGATGTAGAAGTCATCCCCGGAGAAGATGGTGCCGGGGTAGGAGGAGAACACCTGGATGCTGCCCGGGACGCGGGCGGTGCCTAGGAGAGCAGAGCAGGTCAGGCAGCAGGTGGGGGCACAGAGCAGCGCCCGGCCCCACACGCACCACTGGGTTCAGCACGGAACGGCAGCGTGTACTTCTTGATGAGGCGCAGCATGGACTGGTAGGGCGCCCAGGTGTCGTGGGCCACCAGCAGGTCCCGGCGGCCTGGCATCAGCTTGAGCAGCGCTGAGCACGAACCGGAGCCCAGCGGGCGCAGCGGGGCAGAGCGGTTGAAGGCCGCCTCTAGGTCCTCCAGGTCCCCCCCCAGCTGCAGCAGGCTGCGGGCAGCGGGGCGTCAGGCCGGGGCAACCTGCACCGAGCACCGCTCCCGGGGTGGGGGGGTGCTCGGTGTGCCCAGCCCGGGGACGGAACCTTCCTTACAGGAAGCCGAAGGGCGAGAGGGAGAGGCGGCCGGCGGGGACGGCCACGCGCCCGCGGTAGCTGTCCTCCAAGCCCTGCAGCTGCAGCAGCGCCAGTCGCACCTGTGGGGAGACGGGGAGGCGGGACGGGGACCGACGTTACTCTCGGGCCTCGCGGTGCGGGGCCGACACCCGAGGGCTGCGGGGCCCCGACCCGGACGGCCTCACCTGGTGCCAGTAGGCACGGTCGCGGCCGGAGCCCATCTGCTCCTCCATCCAGGCCAGGTTGGCCTCCAGGTATCCCCGCAGCCGGCGGCAGTACTGCGTCTCGTAGCGGAAGGGCCCGCAGTAGCCCACGGCCGTGTTCATCCAGTGCATGTAGATGAGCTGCGGTCACGGCGCTGGCACCCACTGCCCCGCGCCCGCGACCAGCAGCACTACTGCCGCCGGCTGCGGGGATCCCGGGAGGCCAACC
>NW_024884820.1:0-59501 GCF_019232065.1 Centrocercus urophasianus
GGCCCCGTGGCTGTGGCCGTGGCTCGTGGCCGCCCAGGCCCTGGCCGCCAACTTCCCCCCGCGCTACAGCCTCTACACCGGCGGGGCTGCCCCGCACAGCCCCGCGCGGGCCGCCAGCAGGCACAGGTAGGACCCGTCCCGCGCCGCGCCGCTCCGACGGCTGCGGGGCGGTGCGGGGCTCGGCGCGGTCCTCCCGCAGCGGAGGAGCACGTGGAGGGCGCGGGGCGGGGGCTGCGGGCTGAGGGGAGCGGTGTGCGGGAGCGCGGCGGGGTTGGCCCACCGCCGGATGCGGGACGCCGGGAGGTTCCATCCTCGCGCCGCACCGCAGGATCCCCATGCGGGCGGTGGGGCTGCTGCGGGGTCCGGTGGTGCGGAGCTGCGGTCCTCCGCTCACCGCAGCCACATCAGCACCGCAGCAGCGGAGCCGTGCGGGAGTGGGTGTGGGGACTGCAGCGCGGTCCGGCGCCGGCCCCTCGGATGAGCGGGGCACGCGGGACCCCGTTCCGCGTGGGATATCGCCGCAGGGCCGAGCCGGGGAAGGGGAACGCGGGCTCTGCCTCCCCGGCCCCGCACCGCTCCGGGTGGCATTCACCTGCGGCCGTGAGGCCGCGGCCAGGGGACCCGGGGGTACACCGCGACCCGTGCCCGCGGTTGCGTGACGCGGAGCGCCATCCTCGCGGTGCGGGTACTGCGCCCGTCCCCACCGCTCCGGGGTGCGGGCACAGCCCTGCGGGCGGCGTCGGCCCGGGATGGGGGGGAGGTGCGGGGGAAGCGGGGGGGGCCCTCGGCGCAGGAATTCCCGGCGGCCCCCGGGGAGGAGCTGGAATCCGGCCGCGGGCTGAGGGGAACCAGCCGGACTGCCGGGAACGGCCGCGGGGCTGTGGGGCGGCCCGGGGGGGGCGGGGGGGCCGCTCAGGGCTCGGACCATATATGGCTGTGCGCAGCGCGGGGCCGGGCCGGGGTCTTGCGGCGGGGGACGGGCGGGGGGCCCTGCCCGGAGCCTGGGCGGGGAGGGGGTGGGGGGCAGAGCCCCTCCTCACCGCTCGAGTGGGATGGGGCGGGGGCGCGGGTCTCATCCCGGCTGTGTGCCGTCGGGGGCGGATGGGGCGGGGGCTGTGCCCCTCGCTTACGGGCTCCGGGGTGAGATGAGCCCCTGAGAGTCGGCCGCGGGGCGGCAGAACCCCGATGCGGGATGGCACCGGCGGATGCCCGCACCGCGCGGCTGTGTGTTCCGTCAGCGGGGTCCCCGCAGCGCCGCGGCTTCACCTGGGGGCACCTCGGGGTCGGGCTTCTCTGCCTCCCCATCCCAATCCCCGCGCGAGGCCGCGAGCGCGGCTGCGGTGCGCTCCCGGGTCTGCGGAGCGGGCACCGGCGGGAGAGGGCGTCGGTGGGACGGGATGCGGCCCATTAACCCGCAGCACCGGGCCGTGACGGTGCTACCGGGGAGGGGGGAGGGTAAGGGGAGGCGGCGGGGGGGGTACAGAGCCCGAGGGTGCCGTTACGCTGCCGACCGCCTCCCCGCAGGAACTGGTGTGCCTTCGTGGTGACGCGCACGGTGAGCTGCGTGGTGGAGGACGGCGTGGAGAGCTTCGTTAAGGCCGACTTCCAGCCGTGCGCCTGGGGGCAGCTGCAGTGTCCCCGCGTCCTGGCGTGAGTGCCGCGGGCCTGGGAGGGAAGGAGGGGGGCTCGGGGCCGGCCGCCGTGTTTATCCGCTCTGGGAGCGCTGTTTACTTTTTCGCAAGAATGCGGTCGCAGCGGCGCCTGACCTGCCCCGACCCGGCTCTTCCCGGACCGCACCGATGCGGGGGCTCGGGGAGCACCGCCCGTGCTAATGGGGCAGCCGTGGAATGTGAGGGGGGGTTCCAGACCGCACAGGGGGAGGCGATGGGTGGCGGCAACGCGTCCGGCTGCGCGACAGTCCCGTAGCCACGCGTAGCATCTCGTTCCTCCCAGCCCGGAGCCGCAGACCGGCGCTGGGGTGGGATGGTACGAGCGGCCGCAGGACCCCTCACCGCTCTGCCCGCAGGTACCGCAGCTTCCTGCGGCCCCGTTACAAAGTGGCCCAGAAGACGGTGTCGGACCTGGAGTGGAGGTGCTGCCAGGGCTACTCGGGGGAGGACTGCTCCGAGGGGCCGCAGCCGGGCTCCCCTCAACCCACCGCTCACCCCCGGCCCCGGCCCGGCCGCCCCACGCTCTCCGGTTTCGGCAGCGCGCTGAGCGGGCTGGGGGGCGAGGGCGGCGGGGGAGGCGGGGGGCGTGGGGGTGCGGCGGCCCCGCGGAGCCCGGACGAGGCAGAGAAGGTGCGGCGGCTGGAGGACGCGGTGCAGCGGCTGAGCCGGCAGCTGGAGGAGCAGCAGAAGCAGCTGCGGGACGCGCGCCGCGGGGCCGACGGCGGGACCCCCCCGGCCGACGCCGCTCCCCCCGACGTTCGGGAAGCTCTCGTCCACATCCAGCAGCGGCTGCAGCGCCTGGAGGCGGCGCGGGACGGCGCCGGCGGAGAGGGGGTCCCGGGGGGGGTCACGTCGCCGGAGGAGGAGGAGCGGCTGCGGGAGATGTGCGCGGCGTGTGCGGCCGGCACCGAGGGGCTGCGAAGGCAGCAGGCGGAGGACCGCGAGCGCATGCGGGCGCTGGAGAAGTTGGTGGGCTCAGTGGACCAGCGCAACCGCGACGCTGTGGAGACGGTGCAGCAGCACGTCAGCGCCCTGAGCGCCCGCCTGGCTCCACCCGCGCCCCTCGACGAGCTGCTCCGGCGCACGGCCGAGCTGGAGCGCCGCGTGGGAGCGCTGGAGACGGCACGAGGAGCGGGGCAGGGACCGGGCCCGGCGCTGGCGCGGCGGCTGACGGAGCTGGAGGGGCGGCTGAACGCGTCCCGCGCCGCCGGGCCGCCCGAAGGGGATCCGTCGCTCCGGGGCCGCGTCGCCAACCTGAGCCGCGCGCTGGAAGGCCTGGAGGGGCGGCTGCGGGAGCACGAAGCGCGGCTGCGGGAGCCCGCCGACCTCGGCGACGAGGAGGAGCCGCTGGAAGGCTTCAGCGTGTTCGGAGGCGGCGCCGCGCCTTGGGAGCTGCGGGAGCTGCGGGCGGAGTTGGCGGACGCGCTGCTGGCTTTCGGGGCGCTGAACGGCACCGTGCGGGGCCTGCAGGACACCGCCGAGGAGCACGACGCGAGGCTGCGGGACCTGAGCGCCGCCCGGCAGAGCCTCACCGCCGAGCTGGACCGCCTCGTGGCAGAAGCGGCCGAACGCGCGACGTGGAGCGAGGAACGCGGGGAGAGCGCGGTGGAGTGCGGGGAGGCGCTGGAACCGCGCGTGGCCAAACTGGAGGGAGTCTGCGAGCAGTTGGAGGCGGTGGCCGGGGGGCTGCGGGCCGTGCGGGAGGGGCTGAGCCGGCACGTGGCGGGGCTGTGGGGGGCGGTGAGGGAGCTGAACGGCACCGGCCGCACCCACGAGGCGCTGCTGGAGAAGCTGCAGGCGCAGCTCTCGCGTCGGTTCGCGGCTCTCGACGGCAGCGTGCAGCAGCTGCGCAGCGAGGTGTTCGGCGGAGGGAGGCAGCAGACGGCCGGTGGGTGCGGGGGTTGCGGGGGGAGGGGCTGCGGGAAGGGTGGGAGAGAGGGCGTGGATGAGGGGGGGGAGGAAAAGGGATGCGGGGATGGGGGAATGGGGATGTAAGGAGGGAAGAGGTGGGCCCCGGGATGGGGAAAAGGAGGTGAAGGAGGCGGGTTTAGGGAAAGTGGGGCCGTGTCGCGAGTGGGGGGTGTATGATTTTGAGGACGGAATGTGGAAACGGTTGCAGAGCTCGTGGCCGTGGGGCTGAGGGATGGGGACATGGCTATGGGGCATCGGGAGTAGAGGCATGTGAGAGCACGGGGATGAGTAGCTGAGGCCTGTGAGCTTGGGTGTGTGGGACACGAGCAGTGGGGACAAAGGGTGTGGTGTGTGGGGACACTTAATGGGAATGAAGGTCCCTAACACTCTCCATTTTCTCCAGGTCCCCCGGGGCCCCCCGGCCCCATGGGCCCCCCAGGGGAGATGGGCCCTTCTGGCCCCTCCGGGCCCCCTGGCAAGGATGGAGAGCAGGGCCCCGTGGGCGCCCCAGGTAGGTAGCAGCCCCCATGGCCTCGCAGCCCGGTGCTGGTGTGGCTGTGCCCACAGTGCCATTCTATCCCTTCTCTTACAGGTCTGCCAGGAGAGAGAGGTAGGGGGGTACAGGGTGGGGGGGGATGGGGGATGGAAAGCACTGAGGGCCCCGTGCTGACACAGTGCCCAGGCCCGGTGGGGGAGCCGGGCTCTGTGCCCCACATCGCCTTCTCGGCCGCCCTGAGCACGCAGCGCACGGAGCCGGGCACCGTGCCCTTCGACAGGGTGCTGCTCAACGACGGCGGAGCCTACGACCCCGAGACGGGTGAGTGAGGAGGGGGGAGGATGGGCTTGTGAGGGGGAGGTTAGGAGCGTATTAAGGCCACGGGGCTGATCTCGTCCCTGTGGCACCGTGGGGACCGCCATTCACTGCCATCTTCCCCAGGGACCTTCACGGCGCCGGTGAGCGGGCGCTACCTGGTGAGCGCGGTGCTGACGGGGCACAAGGGTGAGAAGCTGGAGGCGGTGCTGTCGCGTTCCAACCAGGGCATCGCGCGCCTGGACTCGGGGGGCTTCCAGCCCGAGGGCCTGGAGAACCAGCCCATAGCCGAGCTGCAGCCCAGCCCTGGCTCGCTGGGGGTCTTCAGCCTCATCGTGCCGCTGGAGGCAGGCGAGACGCTGTGCGTCGATCTGGTGGCGGGGCGGTTGGCCCACGCGCCCGACGAACCCCTCACCGTGTTCAGCGCTGCGCTGCTCTACGACACCCTGTAAGGACCCCCGCCACGCAGACCCCCCCACACCCCGTTATTTATCGGCACCCCCCGTCCCCGTGCCCACGCTGCCACCTGCCCTGCGCCTCCCTCCCTCCCCACCCCCCACCCCCATCCCGCCCAATAAAGATGCGACACCGGGTTTTGTACCCTCGTCTCCTGCCTCCTCCTTGCCCCGTCGCTTTATTGCCCCTCCAGAGCGGGTCCCACCACGATCCTGTTACCATCAGAACTGCTCATCCCATCCCAAAAGCTCATCCTCCACTGATGTCGAATCAACCGAGAACTGCTTGAAGTTGGCATAGGGGGGCCCTGGATGGTGGGTTCAGTGCCAAGCTCCCGGCCCCCCCAGCGTCCCCCACCCCACACTCCATCCCCACCTCCTTCAGTAGCTGTATAGCGGGTGCCTCCATCTGCTGCAGTGCAAGTCGCTTCCACCGGATGGCGCTGAACCACCTGGGGAAAGGGGGGGCTGCAGGAAGGGCCACGGAGAGGGTGGCATGAGATGCCTCCCTTTACCTCTGTGTCCCTTCACCTGTGCTTCTTAATGCCACGGATATCACTGGCTGTGTTCCCCAGGTGCTGCCCTGGGTGCCTCCTGTGATGGGATGGGATGGGACTGGGGGGGGGGCAGGGGGGAATGGGGATGGGGATGGAGCCAGACCTGCAGAGTTTGGCAATGAGAGAGCAGGCAGCCTCTCTGAGGAAGGCAGGGAAGGAGAAGATGCCATCCAGGATGCATCTGTAGACTTTCTGGGGGTCAGTGCTGGCACAGCTGGCCAGGGGGGTGGGTCAGGCTCAGCCCCGAGGCACACGCTCACCTGCCCACCAGCATCTCAAACACCAGGATGCCCAGCATCCAGAAATCAACAGCAAAGTCGTGGCCCTCATGGCACAGCATCTCGGGCGCCAGGTACTCAGGTGTCCCACAAAAGGAGAATGTCTTCTCCCCATGCTCCAGCTCCTTGGCAAAGCCAAAGTCCACCTGCGGCACAGCAGCCCTCAGCCCCCCCAAGCCCACATCCTCACACAAGTGTCAGGACGGGCCCTCAGTGCTGCCCCCAAGCCTTGGTACCAGCTTGACATAACCCAGCTGGTCCAACATCAGGTTCTCAGGCTTCAGGTCCTAGTAGATGATGCCGTGGCCATGCAGGTACTCCAGGCCCTCCACCACACAAGCAGTGCAGAATACAGCCAGGGGTTCCTCAAAGCAGCGCCTGCAGCAGAGCGGGACCAGCGTTCACACAGCGTGGCACAGCATTGCCTGGCACTGCAGCACATGGCTGCCCACCCCGTGTCCCAGCCCCATACACCTCACGCAGTTTGGTCCGCAGCTCTTCTCCCTGGCAGAACTCCAGCAGCAGGTAGATGTGCTGCGCATCATGGAAGGAGCCAAAGAACCTGCGAATGGGAGCAGCTCAGTGCCCCGCACAGCCCCCCCAGCCCCACAGAGCTCCCCCCGGCACCACGCAGCCCCCGGTCCAGCACTCACCCTGCAATGAAGGGGCAGTGGCTGCGGCCAGCACCCTCCTCCCCGTGTGCATGTGCGGATCCGCTTCAGTGCAAAGAGCTGCTTGTGGCACCGCACCTGGCGGAGGGCATCAGAATGGGGACAGGGATGGCACCGTGGGGACCCCGCAGGATGGGCATGGCTCTCACCAGCTCCACCCTGCTGAAGCCACCGGTGCCCAGCATGACGAGCTGCCCCTGCTTCTGCCCTTCCTCGTAGTGCATGGCTGCCAGCTCCTCCAGCTGCACTGCTGGGCAGGGCTGCGGCAAGTGGGGGGACCCCCAGCTCCTGTGGGGAATACACTGCCCTGCAGTGCCTGCACCCAGAGTGCCTGTCCCCATCGCCATCACTACCTCATCCCATTCCATTCTCATTTCTGTCCTTGTCTCTATTTCCATCCCCATCTCATTACCATGCCATTCATATTCTCATCCCCATCCCATTTCCATTCTCAGTTCATCCCATCCCCATTCCTGTCCCCATCCCCATTCTTATTCCCATCCCACTCTCCTCCCCATCCCCATCCCCATCCCCATCCCCACCCATCCCATCCCCATCCCATCCTATCCCATCCCCATCCCATCCCATCCCATCCCATCCCCATTCCCATTCCCATTCCCATTCCCTTTCCCTTTTCCTTTCCCTTTCCCTTTCCCTTTCCCTTTCCCTTTCCCTTTCCCTTTCCCATCCCATCCCCATCCCCATTTCCATCCCATCCTTTCCCCATCCCTGTCCCCATTACCATCCCATCCCTATTCCTGCCTCCAACCCATCCCACCCCCATCCCATCCATCCCACACTGACCACCTGGGTTCCGTCAGGGTTGGCACCTCTGTTACAGACACATTTCTGCAAATGGAAGCAGCCCCAGCTCAAACCCCCCCTCCAACCCTTAGAGCCACACAGCATGGCTCTGGGCACGGGGTGGGTTCTGGGATCTGGAGTTCTGGACCCATCAGACAGGGCAGCACACAGGCTGTGCTGAGCACGCACCGGGGCCGTGCTGTGTTCCCAGGGCAGAGTCCAGGACCCGCTGCTGGTGCCACGTCACTGTGCCCAGCACCCACCCAGGCAACGATGCACATGGGGACCTTGGGGCCAGAGCGTCCCCACAAGGACACTCGCACATCTGAGTCGTGGTGGGGGCAGAAGGGGATGATTTGCAGGAAGTCTCTGCAGGGTAGAGCAAGGATCAGTGCCACGCAGGGACACGGAGACGTGGGGACATGGGGACACGGGGACACGGCAATCTGAGGACATGGGGACATGGGGATATGGGGACATGGGGACATAAGGACACGGGGATGTGAGCGGATGTGCAAGAGCTCTGTGCACGTGAGAGCCAGTGCATGCGTGTGCACGAGAGCTGCATGCATTCATGATGTGCTGTCCTGTGGCCCTGCAGGGCACCTACTGCAGCAGTGAGAGCTCCTCTGCTCTCACTGCTCACCTGCACCCAGCACCCGCAGCAGCTTCTTCTGCCCATCCTCATGCCGGCTGACCTGCACCTGTGGGGATGTGGGGCTGAGCGGGGTGAGAGAGACCCAGCGCTGTCCCATGGCACTGCCCCACAGCACAGCACCTCCTCGCCCTTCAGGATAATGTAGAAGCTCTGCCCCTCGTCGCCCTCGCGGATGATGAGGTGGCCGGGTGTGAAGGAGCACTACGGGCACACAGAAGCTCAGGGTTGTGCTGTGTGGGGGGCCCTGTCCCATAGCCCCCACCTGCATTTGTACCTCCTCCATGGCATCAAGCGGCTTGGAGAGGTGGCTGTCCGACAGTTCCTGCAGCCAGTGCACCCTGTGGGAGGGCACAGCTCCTGTGCATGCTGCAGCACACCTGAATCCCCCCTGCATCCCTCCTGCATTCCCCCTACAGCCCCCCTACACCACCCCCCGCATCCCTCCTGCATCCTTTCTGCACCCCCATTGAATCCCTCCTGCATCTGCCTGCATCCCCCCTGCATCCCTCCTGCATCTCTCCTGCATCTCTCCTGCATCCTCCCTGCATCCCCCTGCATCCCTCCTGCATTCTCCCTGTATCCCTCCTGCATCTCCTCTGCATCCGCATTGCATCCCTCCTGCATCCCTCCCACATCCTCCTGCACCCCCCTGCATCCCTCCTGCAACCCCCTGTATCCCTCCTGCATTTCCCCTGCATCCCCCAGCATCCCTCCTGCATCCCTCCTGCATCCTCCTGCATCCCCCCTGCATTCCCATTGCATCCCTCCCGCATCCCCCTGCATTCGTCTCTCCTACATCTCCCCTGGACCCCTCCCGCACCCCTCCCGCACTCGATGTCCCTCCCCACCGGCAGACGCCGTACTCACACTCTCAGGACCCGCAGCACATCGGCCCGCCGCTGCCGGGCGTTGCCGGTTGTGATGGCACGGAACCGCTGCCTGTCAATGGCCCAGAGGCGCACGGGGCCGAGCGCTGGGGCAAAACGAAGTAAGCGGGGTGCCGGGGGGAGAGAGGCCGGACGCTGGGGGCACGCGGGCAGGAGCTCACTTATCCCGCACGGTGGCGGTGCGAGAGCAGTGATACAGGATTGCCAACTCGCCAAAAACGTCCCCGGGCCTCAACGTGCGGAGCTGCCGGCCCCGCTGGGTCACCTCAGGCGTCCCTCTGCGGGGTGCGGGCGGCCTCGTGCACCGCGGCAGCCACGCACACGCACACGCGCGCCCGGGGCTGCGGGGCTGCGGGGCGAGCGGGCGGCGGCCTCGCACGTTGGGCGCGCACACAGCGACGCGACCCGGCTCTCGCAGCCCTCCCTCACCTGCCACGATGTTCATGGCCGTCCCTTCGCCGCCCTCGGCCACCACCGCGTCGCCGTCCTCGCGTCTCACAGTCACGAAGCTCCACGCCAGAGCCTCGGGGCGGCCCCCTCCCAAACGTCGCAGGAAGTCGCTGCGCCGCACGGCCTCCGCCGTAAGGGCCAGGTCCCTGCGGGCACGGGGACGTCGGTGGGGCAGTCCCCAACCTCGGCTTCCCCCCCGTCCCCCCTCTTTCCGCCGGGTACCTCTGCGAGTGAGTTCCGGGGGTCGGGGGGGGGCTTGGCGGCGTCGCCCGAGAGGGGCTCAGGCACGATGACGGGGCCGTGGAGGTTCGGGGAGCCGGCGGGCGGCTCGGCGTCCCGGAGGTCCCCGCTGTCGGCCGGTCCCCGCATCGCGCGTTGCAGGAAGGCGCGCCGCTCCTGCAGCCTCCGATCCCGCAGCCACCGCTTCATCGCGTATCCCTGCGAAAGTGGGACGGCGTGGTCAACCGGAGACAACCCCCGAGTTAGCGGCTGCGGAACGGCCCCGAGGCACGGGGAACGTTAGCTCTGGGCACGGGGCCACCTGGCACAGGCGGTCTCTGAACAGCTCCGCGGCAGGGGGAGGGCTCTGAGGGCGCTCTGTGCCCGAGCAAAGGTCGCCGGATGGGACAAGATGAGATGGGAGGGGACGCGGTGCTCACCCCACCTTCTCGGCCACCGGCATCACAACTCCAACCCCGCCTGGACCCGGCTGCGGACACAGCCCCGCGGCGCCCTCCCGCCCGCAGGGCCCCTACCCACATCAGACCCCTCGTTGAGCGCCGACTCCTCCCACCCGCGGGACGCCGCACCGCCCCGCACCCCGCGCGGTGACACATTAACCCGCCCCGCCTCTCCTCGGGCACGTGCTGACCCGTGCCTGCAGACACCGCGCACCGAGCCCGCCCGGAGCCCTGCGCATCCCTCCCGCACCTACCGCGCACCCACCCTGCGGCGACCCGCACCCGTCCTGCACGCACCGCGCACCCATCCCGCGAGCACCGCGCTGCCGGCGGGGCCGTGCGGGTGGAAGCCGCGGGCGAGCGGCGGCGGTGCGAGGTGTCGGGGCTGCGTGAGGCCACCGGGGCGGAGCCTACGGGGTGCCACCCCCCATCCCCCCATCCACCGGGGCAGAGCGGAGCGGAGCGGAGCGCTGCGCGGATCGCGGCATGGCGGCGGGGGCGGGAGGCGAGAAGCGGATCCTGTGCGTGGGGCTGGTGTGCCTCGACGTGATCAGCGTGGTGGACGCGTACCCGGCCGAGGACACCGACACGAGGTACCGCCCCGCGCGGCGCCTCGCAGAGCGTCCCGCTCGGCGTCCCGCACGCTGACCCCGCGCCCCGCAGGTGCCTGACTCAGCGGTGGCAGCGCGGGGGGAACGCCTCCAACTCGTGCACGGTGCTGGCGCTGCTGGGCGCTCCCTGCGCCTTCATGGGCTCCCTGGCACCCGGGCACGCGGCAGAGTGAGTGGGGACGGCGGGGCGGGTGGGGGAGCGGAGGGACGCGGTGCCGGGCGCCCGCAGCCCCGCTGCTCCCGTCGCCCCCCGACCCCGTATGTGCCCCCAGCTTCATCGTGGCGGATTTTCGGCGCCGCGGCGTGGATGTGACGCACGTTGCCTGGCAGCCCCAAGGGGACGTGCCCTGCGCCTGCTGCGTGGTCAGCGCCGCCAGCGGCTCGCGGACCATCGTGCTGCACGACACGTGGGTGTTCCCCCCGGGATCCCGGTCCCCGCCGTGATCGGCGGAGTTCCCGCAGGGCTTCGGGACGGCCGGAGGGCGGCCTCCGTTAATCATTCCCCGGCCGCCCGGGGCACCTCGCCCGGTGCCCGGGGCAGAGGCGAGGCTTCGGGCTGCCCTTCGCCCGCAGGAACCTGCCCGACGTCACCGAGCGCGACTTCGCGCGGGTCGACCTGGCTCAGTACAAGTGGATCCACTGGGAGGTGCGGGGCGGCGCGGGGAGGGCTCGGAAAGGGGCGTGGCTCGCCGTGACCGCGCCCGCTATTCCTTCAGGCCCGCAACGCGGCGGAGCAGGAGCGGATGATTCTCCGCGTGGAGCGACACAACAGCGCGCTGCCGCCCGCGCAGCGCATCCGCACGTCTGTGGAGGTGGAGAAGCCGCGGGACGAACTCCTGCCGCTCCTGGCGCACGGCGACGTGGTACGGCCCGGACACGCCCACTTCGCCACGCCCCGTCGGCGATTGGTCCGATTGGGGAGGGGGCGGGGCCAGGTGGGAGGGGGCGTGGCCACGCGGGGGTGTGGCTCGAAAAGGGGCCTGGGAGAGTCGAGCGGGTCCCGGGGGGCGCAGAGGAACGCCGGCCCGTCGCCCCCCGCAGGTGTTCATCAGCAAGGACCTGGCCAAGCACTTCGGCTACAACACGGCGGCAGAGGCGCTGCGGGGGCTGCGGGGCCGCGTGCGGCCAGGGTAAGGCGCGGGGACGGGACGGCGACGGCGTGGGGTTGGGTGGGAAGGGCGAGCCGCGGTTGCGGGTGCGGTTCCGCCTGCCCCCGCCCCAGCTGTAGCACCGCAGCGCGATCATGATCTGCGCGTGGGCCGAGGAGGGCGCAGACGCTCTGGAGCCGGATGGGACCCTGGTGCACGTCGACGCGTTCCCACCGGAGCGGCTGGTGGACACGTTGGGGGCCGGAGACACCTTCAACGCCGCCGTCATCTTCGCGCTGTCAGGAGGTGCGCGCGGCCTCAGCGGTTCCGCACGGCTCGGCCTCGCACCTCCCCGCGGCGCCTCACGGCCCCCCCGTGTCCGTCACTCTCCCCTCAGGGCAGAACCTGCGGGACGCTCTCACCTTCGGCTGCCGCATCGCGGGGAAGAAGTGCGGGATCCACGGCTACGACGGCATCGTCTGAGCCGCGCGGTGCCCCCCGCCCCGCGCCCAATAAAGCTCGCGGACCCCCGCCACCGCCTCCTGCCGCAGCCCCCGCGTGCCCCCCCTGCTCTGTTCACACTGTGGGCGGCAGCGGCTGTATTCCTCGGCCCCGCGTTACAGCGCGAACCCGCGTGTCCTGACTCCCCCCTCCCCTCGCCACCGAGCCCACTGCGACGGGGGAAGCGCGTGGGGAGACCCTCAGCTCCGACAGCTCCGACAGCCCCCACAGCCGTGAGGCGGGGAACCGCCCGCAGCCCCTTCTCGCGCCTACATCTCCCTGGGATCCCCCAAGGCAGGGGATGCCGGCGCCTCGGAGGGCTCGACCCGGGGCTCTCTGTCCTCGATGGCCGTCTCCGATTCCGCCGTCTTGTCCTCTTCCAAGGGGGCTCCGATCTCGGGGATTCCCTGCTCCTCTGCCTGGACGTCGCCATCCCCCTGCAGAACCTGTCCCTCTTGGGGGCTGCTCGCCCCCACGTTCTCCCCCAGTGTCTCCTCCCCCACCGCGGGGATCCCCTCCTGCTCCCCAGCGTGCCCCTCTGCCCTCCCTTCGAGTGCAGCGTCGCCTCCTCGCGGGGGTCCACGTGCCGGGGCGGGCAGCAGCAACTCGGGGGGGTCCAGCAGTCCGTCTCCGCTGCGGTCCCGCTGCTCCAGAGCTCGGTCCACCAGCGCGGCCACCTGCGCGGACGGGAATGGATGGGTACGCAGTGAGAGCAGAGGTCAGAGCAGGGACCCCGCGGGGCGCGAACCCCCGCACGCACCGCCTCGGAGCTGGGCCGCCCCGCGCCCCCCTGGGTCAGCACCGCCCCCAGCAGCTGCAGCAGCTCCAGTCCGTCCAGCTGCCCGCTCCGGTCGTGGTCGTGCATCGCGAAGAGGAAGAGCAGAGCTGCGGGCACAAGGCGAGGGGCTGATACTCGGCCCACCAAGAAACGGTCGCCCGCCTCTCCCCGCTCCTGCCGCACGGCCTTACCCTGCTCCCTTGTCATCTCGTCCGCGTCTCGCTGCGGCGGTCCCAAACTCCGCACAGCGCTACGCAGCAACCTGGGAACAGCAGGGCCTGGGAGGGGAGCACGCACTTTCCCGTCCCACGGCCAGACCCGGTTCTCCGGTCCCGCAGCCACCCAACCCCGTATCTCCACTGCCCTGCAACCAATCACGGGGTCCCCGAGTGCCCCGGCCATCCTCCCACCCCCTCCTCCGAACCCTCTGGCCCCATGGTCGGGCACTCACTGCAGAGCGGGGAGATCTGGGCTCAGCGGGTCGGGGCCGGGATCCGTCCCCACGGCCGCGAGGGGCTCAGGTCTGGACGGGGAATATGGGGGGGGGGAGGTTACCGCGGCACCTCTTACCACCACCTGGCTCGCAGCCCCTGTGCTGCCCCCGCACCGCGGCTCCGACCCTCAGCACCTGGTGTGCAACCCCGCAATTGTGTAACCCCCGCGTGAAACCGTGCCGTTGTGCAATTCCGCACCTGTGTGATCCCCGCACCTTGTCATCCCGCACCACAACACCCTTCACCGGCACAGCCCCAC
The DNA here is from genome assembly GCF_019232065.1 of Centrocercus urophasianus. Lineage (NCBI taxonomy): Eukaryota > Metazoa > Chordata > Aves > Galliformes > Phasianidae > Centrocercus > Centrocercus urophasianus. The sequence goes on from NW_024884820.1 coordinate 13,564, forward strand.
CACTCTCCTCGCCCACATCCCGTACCGCAGCACCCCGTCCCTGGGAGCCGCCCGGGCGGCGGGGCCGAGCAGCAGCAGCAGCAGCAGCGGCGGCGGCGGCGGCAGGGACGCCCGCGGGGCTCTCATCCCGATGCCGGAGCGGACCCACGCGTGGAGCCGCCACGCACGCACACTCGAGGAGGTATTCCGGGCCACGGCGACACTGCCACCCGCACACGGACTACCCGGGGCACGCAAACACGGCGGTGTCCCCCTCCCGCCCCGCCCCGGGCCACGTCGCCGGCCCCGCCTCGCCGCGCCCGGAGACTTCACTTCTGCCGGCAGCGCAGGGGTTAACCGGCGTCCGCCGCTCTGCCCGGCACAAAGATGGCCGCCGGAGCCACGCCCGCCCGGTTGTGGGCGGGGCCACGCAGGGGGCGGGGCCGGGCGATCCCGGCAGCGATGGGCGCGGAGGGGCCGGGGAGCGCCGTGCTGCTCCCGCTGCCGCCGCCGCTGTTGCTGCTGGCGGCGGCTGCCGCGCTGCTCGGCTGCCTCTGGGCGCGATCCCCGCGCCGTTCCCCGCAGCCGCCTCTGCTTGCCGGCGGTCCGGGGCTTCGTTCCTTCCTGCGGCGGCACTGCCCGGCCGTGCGGGAGCCGTTCCGTCCCACCGCGTGGTGCTGCGGGGGGCGGCTGCAGACTGTGAGCAGAGCGCTGCTGCAAAGCCGACCTCACGTCGGGTACCGCAGGTGAGGCAGGACGGGGTCGGGGGAACGGGACGGGTTGGGGTGGGTGGGGGTAGGGGGGACGGGGCTGAGGGTGGGACTGGGGATGGGACGGGTGGGAACGGGGGCGGAAGATGGGACAGAACAGGTGGGGACAGGGATCGAAGATGGAAAAGAGTGGGTAGCGATGGGCCTGGGGTGGGACTTGTGAGGACGGGACGGGTGGTACCACGGCCGGCGCTCCCCTGTCCGCATCTCCGCCCCGCAGTGAGGCCATCCGCACGCCCGACGGCGGGCAGCTCATCCTGGATTGGGCCGATGACTGCAGCGCCGCCGAATGCCCCACGGTGCTGCTGCTGCCGGGGCTGACAGGGAACAGTCAGGCCGCCTACATACTGCACCTGGTGCGAGAGGCATGCGGTGCCGGGTACAGGTGAGTGCTGGGGGCGGGGGGAGGGTCAATCCACCGCCCCTGCTGATGCTGCTCTCCTTCCTGTAGGGCCGTCGTGCTCAACAACCGTGGCTGCCGCGGTGAAGAGCTGCTGGTGAGATCCCATCCCGGCCCCTACCCAGGTCCCTGCCCGATAGCTGGGCACGTCGGGGCCTCAAACAGCTCTGCCTCTCCCAGACCCCCAGGACCTTCTGTGCCAGCAACACCGAGGACCTGCAGACGGCCATCATGCACATCCACCACCAGTACCCTCATGCCCCGCTGCTGGCCGTCGGTGTATCACTGGGAGGGTATGGCACTAAGAAGGGGGGATGGTCGGGGGGTGGCATAGGAGACCCCCCCATCCCCGCCCCCTCCCCTGCAGGATGCAGGTGCTGAACTACCTGGCACAGGCGGGACACGCAGCAGGGCTGGTGGCCGCCATGGCCATTTCTGCATGCTGGGACTCCATGGAGACAACAGTGTCGCTGGAGCAGCCACTCAACACGTGGCTCTTCAACCGCCGCCTGGCTGCCGGGTTGCGGCACCTCATCCGCAGGTGGGGGCACACCTGGATGGTGGGGGGGGTCACACCACCGTGACCCCAGTCTGCAGGCCGGGGGGAGGTGGGCATCACCCTGCCCTGACTTGGGGTCCCTGCAGGCACCGCGCGGTGATCGGGGACACGGTGGACGTGGAGCACATCCTGAAGGTAGCACCCACCCCGGTGCCCCCACCTCTCCCCCTGCACTGAGTGCCATCCACCACCCCCTGCTCCTCCCCTCACCTCCAGGCACGCACCATCCGGGAGTTTGATGAGCGTTACACCGCTCTGGCCTTTGGCTACGGCTCCTGCACAGAGTATTACCGTGCTGCCAGCCCTGCCAGCAGCCTGCACCGCATCTGTGTGCCCACGCTGTGCCTCAATGCTGCCGACGACCCCTTTTCCCCCCTGCACGGTGAGTGGGGCTGGGAAGGGCCGTGCCCACCCCTGTGGTGTTGCGGGGCCGGCAGCTGACCCATGTGTCCCCTTGCAGCCATCCCCGTGGCAGCCGCCTGGCACCTGCCCCACGTGGCACTGCTGGTAACATCGTGCGGTGGCCACATCGGATTCCTGGAGGGGCTGCTGCCACGGCACGGAGGCCTCATGGAGCGCCTCTTCCTGCAGTTTGTCACTGCTGTGTTCCAACACGGAGAGGAGCTGAGGGGGCTGCAGGAAGGGGGGGCTGCGGAGGGGTTCAGCACCTGATGTCCCCCATGAATCCCTTCTAAATCCCAATAAACCCATTTCTCTCCCTACTGACCCCTCTTCTACCCCTAGAGCCCCATTCCTATCATCCCCCAACCCCAGCACTAGGGCACAGAGGGTAAAGTATGCAGACGGGGAGGCCTCCAGAGCCTTACAGCTCCAGCACAGACAATACCTTCACACTCTGGATTTAATGGAAGGGCCAAGGAGCAGCTCCAGGCCAGCCACTGGCACGCTGTGTCCCTTCACCATGTTGGTGCTGCATCCCAAGGCAGTCCCACTCCCACAGTGTGCCCGGGGCCAGGTCCATCTACCCCCCCCAGTGCAGCAGGGAGGGTGCCTAGAGGAAGCCAGGGAAGGCAATCTGCAGCAGCACGATGCTACCCACGATGAGCGCTGCACACAGCAGCAGCAGCAGCCAGACGGGCAGCGACCCTGGGGGGGGAGAGGAGGCCGAGTGAGGGTGGGGTCCTGGGGGGTGGCCCGACCCCACAGCCCCACAACATACGGCGGGCAGGGAGCAGGTGCAGCTTGCAGCGGCTGTCCACGGCCACACTGAGCAGCGCAGCCTCATTCCCTGCCAACAGCTCCCGTCCGTGCTCGCTCTCAGGCACGAAGGCCACGTCGGTGACGACAATGCCATGTGCCTCCTTCACGTAGTACAGCCTCTGAAGGGGGACACGCACGAGGTGGGGTGGCCCTCCGTGCCCACCCTGTGCCCTCCCTGTGCCGCACTCACCTGCAGCGAGAAGGCGATGTGCACAGCGACAGAGCCAGTGACGGTGCCCAGCCCCAGGAATGTGCCCGAATCACTGCAGGGAGGGGGGCAGTGAGCGAGGCTGGGAGTGGATGGGGGGAGTGGAAGGGGTGGGACCTCTTCACATACCTGACGGAGAGGCAGGAGATGACCTCGGAGCCGCAGGGCCGCGTCAGCAGCGGCAGGAAGGTACCCCCGTCCCACTTGGTCAGGTAGCAGGGCGGCGGGCGACGCTCCCGCTTGTGGGGCACCTGCACCGTGTAGAGCCGCAGCGCCCCGCGGTCGTCCTCCACCGCCCCGAAGCTGGCACGGGGCAGCAGACATGAGCCGCGACCGTGATGCCAGGGGGCGACCCCGTGCGGTCACCGCCATCGTCCTACGACACAGCCCCGGAGCCACCCCCAGTCCCGCACCCACCGGCAGGCCTGGTAGCGGTACGCGGTGCTGGGGATGCCGGGCAGGTTCTCGTTCCATTGCAGCCCTGTCACCAGCTGGTCCCGCTGCCACACGCGGCACTGCAGGTCCCGTCCCGCCGTCACCACCTGCGGGGCGCACGACGGCTGCGGCTCACGGGGCCTTGTGGGCTTTGTGCCCCCAGCCCGCGCCCCCCCACCCACCTTATTGTCGGGGCCCAGCGTGATGTCCTCGATCTCCCCATCGTGCGCCTTGAACTCCAGCGCCTTCTTCATGCTGGGGAACTGCGGCGGCCGTCAGCCGGTCCCCGATAGGTGACCCACCCCGGGCCCTCCCGCCCCGCTCCCACCTCCCAGAGCCGCAGGAATCCGTCGGCACCGCCGGTGACGAGCAGCGTGCCGTCGGCGCTGAAGCGCACGGCCTTCTGCAGCGCGTCGGGGCTGAAGTCGGTGCGCACGCGGTGCAGGCTCTCCACCGTCACCTCTTCGCCGCTGCTCCGCGTCTCACCGCGCTCCGCGGGGCCGGCGCCCTTCCTTCTGCGCGGGCCCTTCTCCGCCGCATCTGAGGGGACGGAGAGCCGCCGGCTGAGCGCTCCGCACCCGGCACCCGGCACCCGTCGCCCGCATCCCCGCTCACCGTCGCCGCCTCCTGCTCCGCCCGCCCGCACGCAAAGCCGCAGGATGTGGCAGCTGTGGTCCTGCCCCGCCGCGATGAAGTCCCCGCTCAGCGCCATGCTCATCGTGGCGCGGGTCTCGGTGTCGTGGCAGTGCAGCAGCGACGCGCTCAGCCGCCCCCCGATCTGCTCCAGCTGCAGGAAGTGCTGCGGGGACACCGCCGCTCAGCCCCGCGCCCGGGGAGCCCCGCAACCCTCCCCACCCCCCGGAGCCGCGCAGCACCGTACCACTCCATTGCCGATCCCGGTTTTGGCCGCTCCTCCGCCTCCAGCGGTGATGGCGAGGCCGCGATGCGGGTGCAACCGCACGGTGTAGAGCGGAAAAGGCGCCCGGTACAGTTCGGTCGGGCGCGGCGCCATTGCGGGAACGGCGCGCCGCGTCACCGCCCCGCCCCCCCTCAGGCCCCGCCCCCTTATGATAAGCCACGCCCATTTCGCGCATATCGCCCCGCCCCCTCGCCATGCCCCGCCCCCTGCCCCGTCTCCGCGTGCACCCCGCGGTACCGCGGAACGCCGCAGCCCCGTGGGTACCCCGCCGCCCCTCCCGGCCCCACAGGACCCCGATGCTCTCAAGAACAGTTTATTGAGATGTGGGTAACGTGAGATAACAGCGTGGCATCGCTCCGCATCATGGTCCCACGGCAACCCCGGGCAGCACCGGCCCTGCGGGAGTGCCGGGCTCGCTCAGAAGGCCGTCTCCTGCAGCGCATAGGCGGGTGGCCCGTAGCCCTGATCCTCGGTGTCATCCCGTGGCGCAGCGCCCAGCCCGTTGGGAACATGCTTCTCGGTTGTGGGTGATGGGTGGGGGGCTTCCTGCGGGCACATGGTGGATGGGGGGGGGGCAGTGGGGCTGTGCACAGCCCTCCCCCAACCACACCGGTGCCCCCCGTCCTGCTGCGAGGTGCTCACCTGTGTGGGGAAGCGCACCCCGCAGCACAGCCACTGCCGGTAGCGGGCGGGCAGGCAGCACAGCAGCTGTGGCAGCACCGGGAAAATGGTGCGGGGATCCACAGCAGAGGGCGGTGTGGGACCTGGGGGGGCCTTAGGGGTGAGAGGGATGCAGAGGGGAGCAGCACCCGGCCCCACATCCTGCACCCACCAGTGAGCAGGCTGACCAGGAGCCCCACCACGATGACGGTAGTGGAGTTGTGGGCGCTGTACCACATATAGGAGAGGCTGTAAAACTTCTGCAGGCCTGTGGGGCTGGGGGGGAAGGGAGGTGGTGAGGAGGGGGCCAAGCCAGACCCCCCACAGACCACCTCCATCAGCCCCACGTTGCTCACCTAGGGGGGGGTGTCGTGGAGGTGAGCAGCGTGGTAGCGATCGTGGCTGGTGGGGCCAAGTTGATGGGGGGGGGCACGGTGCTGTTAGCCAGGGGGGCGGCCCCCCCCATGTTGGCCACCAGGCTGCCGATGCCCACCCAGAAGGCCATGGCCAGCCCGGCCAGCAGTCCCACCACCGCACCCTGTGGGGGGAGAGGCACTCAGCCCCTTGGCGGCACCTGACAGGGTATCTGTGGGGGGGGGAAAAGGGGGTCCAGGGTACTCACTGTGGGGTTGGCACAGGGAAAGAACATCCCCAGGCAGAAGAGCCCCAGCAGCGGCCCCCCCACCATGCCGAAGATACTGATGGCCGCCTGCAGGGAGATGGCACCATTTTGGGGCCGAGGGGGGAAAACAGGGACTGAGAGGCCAGGGGTGTCCTCAGCACCCCATCCCCTACCTGCAGCACAGGGCCCAGCATAGAAGACACGTAAGCCATTCCCAGGCACAGGAGCCCGTAGCAAAAAGCTGTGGATGGATGGATGGATGGATGGACGGACAGACAGACAGAGGGGTTTCAGGGCCCAGCCAGGACCCTGCTGCCCCCCCCTCTCCACTCCCCCTGCTCACCCAGGATCTTGGAGATCAGCGTGGCACGGGACTCTGATAGCCCAGGGCAGTGCGGCCGCACCAGGTCCTCCATCGTCACCGTCGCCAGCGAGTTGAAGGCAGAGGAGATGGTGCTAGGGGGAGGAAGAGGGAAGGGAGGAGCGGGAGGGTTCGGTCATGCCCTCAGCCCACAGTCCCCCGTTATGGCACCCACCTGAGCGAGCCACTGAAGAGACAGGCGACAAAGAGGCCAGGCAGCCCCGGCAGGTCCCGCAGCACGTCCATCACAAAGTACAGCACCAGCTGAGGGGTTCACAGGGTAAGTGTGGCATTGGTGGGGGGCAGGGGGGACGCAGGATGGGGGAGTGCTGCACCCACCTGGTCAGAGGAGATTTGGGTGCCACTGGGGACCAGTGGGTGCTCGCGGTCATAGACAAACATGACGAGGCCGGTGAGGCAGCTGAGGCACAGAACGATCTGCTGGCAGGGGAAGACGGCGTAGCAGGAGCTGCGGGCACCAGAGGAGTGTCAGAAGTGGGCAGAGAGGGGGGGGAGGTCCCCGCACGTCCCCACACCACTCACAGCACCGCCTGCCTCTCGCTGCGGGAGCTCAGGTAGCGCTGCACCTGTGCCTGGTTCACGCCATACAGTGACAGCATCATGAAGACCCCCCCGAAAGCCAGCGTCCAGAAGGTGTGCCGCACGTACGGATCAGGGTCCAGGCTGCGGGGTTAGGTACAGTCACGGCTGTGCCGGCATCCCATCCCCCTCCCATGTGCATGTCCCAGCTTTGCTGCTGTCCCCGTCCCAGCCCTGCAGCTCACTCAATGCTGGAGATCTTGCCCTGCTGCTCGGCCACATGCCACACGCGGGCCATGCCCCCCACTCGCTGTGCGCCCACCACGATGACAGCCAGCTGCCCCGCAAACATGACCAGAGTCTGGAACACGTCGGTCCAGATGACGGCTTTCAGCCCTCCCTGCAGAGGGACACAGCTGTCATCGCTGCCACTTTAGAAACTGGGCACACCACGTGGCATGGTGACAGCACTCACCAGTGTAGTGTACAACGTGCAGACAAGCCCGATGGTGAGCACCGCGCTCCAAAGGTCAAAGCCTGTCACTGGGTGCCATTAAGGAGGGATGAGGATGATAGGCACTACACCATCCCTCCCCTAGCCACCCCACTGAGCCCTTACCTGCATTGAGTGCCAGAGCGGGAGCGTAGAGCACCACTCCCATGTAGATGACCTGTAGGGACAGAGAGCTGCAGCCCCCCCACGTACCCCATCCCCGGGACCCCAAACCCAGCCCTTACCATCTGGAAGATGAAGGTGATGGTGCCGAAGATGCGCACGGTCTTGTTGAAGCGCAGCTCCAAGTACTGGAAGGGGGAGGGGGAAGGAAGAAATGGATGGGGTCAGGGATGCAGCCCCACCCCGATGCGGGGCACGAGGGGCAGGAAACCCCCTTGCCGCTCACCTCGTAGGTGCTGGTGATCTGCAGGCGGTAGAAGACGGGGATGAAGACGTGCGCGGGGATGAGCAGCCCCAGGAAATAGGAGCAGCCCAGGAACCAGTACTCGGTGCCGAAGCGATAGATCTCTGCCGGCACCCCCAGGATGGCCACCGCAGATTGGAAAGTGGCCAGCAGGGACAGGGCAACGGGAAAAAAGCCCATGCTGCGGTTGGCCAGCAGGAATTCCTGCACCGTGCGCTGCCGCCCGCCGCTCAGCGCATAGAACAGCCCGATGGCCGCTGACAGCACCAGCAGCAGCACGAAGATGCTGTAGTCCGCCGTTGAGAACTCCATGGTGAGTGTCCGCCGCCGCCCCGCCGCCACCCCCACTTTTCCGGTTCATGGGCGGAGGGACCTGGCCGGCAGCGCCCGGCGCTGCGGGAGGTGGCGACGGTGGATCCGGCCCCGCTCGTCCTCGCGGGGACCTTCGCTCCAAAGCTCTCGGCCCGCCTCAAGGACCTAGGGGGGGGGACGCACCCGGGGGGGGTCACCGCAGCCTTCTCTTCCCCGCTCCCCCGCGGCTCGACCCCGGGCCAAAGCGAACTCGGCAGCCCCGCCCAGCGCCGACCCCAACTCCGCAGCCGGCAAGACCGGCACGGCCGGATCCGGACGGGCAGGCTCCGTGCGGGCCGAACCCGCCGCTCTTCCCGCACTTGGGCAGGCGCACCCCCATACGGGGCCGCGCGATGACGGGGCGGGCGGCGCTGATCCCAGCAGGAATGCGGCTGGATTAGCCCCACGCTGCCGTGCCCGGAGCGAGGAGCAGCGGTTGGCGGTGCTGAAAGGAGGCGAGAGGGCAGCGCTGCCAGCCCCGCCCGCACAGCGGGCATGGTCCAAGGTCACCTGCCACGCGCTGAGACACAACAAGGGGCAATCCCCCTCCTACTCCCCCGCCGCATTCCTGGCCCGATGCCCCGGCATTCCCCAACGGTGCTCTGCCCCCCCGGGCTCTGGGTCCTACGCGTATCCCGTGCCGGCAGCAGCGTCCCGCGGTATCCCCGTGTCCCCACACTGCCCTCCGGTGTCCCCATGTCCCCCGCACGGTTCCCCGTGTCCCGGTGCCCCTCTGAACCCCAGGCCATAACTGCGCTCCCTGTACTGCCGAGTTCCCGTGGCCCCTCACTGCCTCCCCGTGTTCCCACGTGCCGGCACTGCTCCCCGCGTCCCGGTGCCCCCACGACCCCAGGCCAATACCCCGCTCCCCTCCTTACTCCTTTGCCCCGCCGCCCGCAACCTGAAGATCCCCCGCGATCCCCCCCGTGCCCCCTATCCCGCCTCCCGGTCCTCATCCCCTGCCCGAGCCCCGGTTTCCCGATCTCCCGGTTCCCCGGAACATTATGGCCCCGCACGCCCCCCGCGCCGTGCTCCGGCGCTGCGTGCTGCGTGCTGCGCACATCCCCGCTCCGCGCCGCCACCACCATCACCACTCACCGGGCGGTTGCCCGGCTCAGCCCACGTGCGCCTGAAGCGCCGCGGCGCACGCTGATGACGTCACGCCGCCGAGCATCGCCTCACCTCCAGCCCGGCTCCCCGCGCGCCTCAATGCCGTCAGCGTCCTTTCGTCCAATCCCGTGCGTGGGACGCGTCACGTGGCGCCGCCGAGGTCGGGTCGCAGCGCTTCGGCACCTGCGGAGCACTGCGGTCCTGGCGGGTGCGCTCCGTTAATGGCTGAGCCATTGGCCTCACCGCGCGGTCGTTCCGCCCCGCCGCGTCCCGCCCCGCTGCCAGGAGGAGCCCATCCGGGGGCGGCCTCGGGGCGGGGCGGGGCTGCCGGAAGCGGGGCTGCGGCCTCCCTTCTGCTGCTGCTGCTGCTGCTGCCGTCGCCCGGGGCCGGGGGAATCCCAACGCTGCTGTGCGGGAGCTGTCCGGGGCCGCCGAGCAACGGCTCCGTCGTGTCACAGTACTGCGCCTCCAGGGCCGACACGGAGCTGTGGGGCCGCTGCTGCGTGGGGCGGGCATCCGGGCGGCAGCAGCTGCTGGGGTACGGGTGTAGGGACGGGGGGTGGTGGGATAATGGGTGTGGGGTGCGCTATGGGTATTGGGTACGGTACAGGGCATGGGGGTGGTGTGGTGTGGGCCAGGGGTGTGAGTATGGCCGAGGAGTATGGGAGCGGAACGGGGGAACACGGGGCTCCCGGTGCTGCCCTCCCCAGGTTGGACCTCAGCAACTGTTCCCTGCAGACCCTCCCCAGTGCCTTCAGCGAGGCTGCGGCTGCCGTCGTGCTGTGAGTGCTGAGGGAAGGGGGAGGTGCGCGGGTGGGGCACGGCTGCCCGTCCCACCCCGAGGTGTCCCTCCTGGCCCCGGGGTGCAGTCGGTGTGATGCGTTGGTAGGGACCTGACGGAGAACCCGCTGCCGGCGCTCCCTGCTGACTCCTTCTTGGGCTTCACGCAGCTGCAGCAACTGTGAGTATTGGGGTTGGGTGGGGGAGCCTGGGGCCGTATGCGGTGCTGAGCTCTGGTTTGCAGCGTGGTGCCGCTGGCAGTACCGTGCCCAGGTGGCAGTGGTGCATGGGAGGAGGTGACGACGTATGGCAGCAGCCGCCTGTGCCGGGGCCAGAGGAACCCCTGCAACGGCTCTGAGGAGCTCGGTAGGTTGGTGGGCTCTCCCAGCCCCAGCCATGGCCCTGCACAGGGGCATGGCGTGGCACGAGACAGGACAGCCCGTGACCCCGTGCTGCCCAGCAGCCCCGCTGTGCCCTGAGAATGCTGCCTGTGCCCCAGACGGCCCCGGCCTCTCGCAGTGCCTCTGTGCCAGCCCCTTCCACGGCTACAAGTGTCTGCGGCAGGTGGGTGCGTGGGGCCGGGGGTGCACGGAACGGCTCAGAGAGGGCAGTGACCTCACCCTGCTCACTTTACAGGGCGCCTTCCCCGTGCCGCTCTTCTGCAGCGTGCTGGGGACGGTGACAGCAGCGCTGAGCCTCACACTATGGGGCACCCAGCGCCGGAACGCTGCAGGACCGTGACCGCGATCGGCAGAAGAGGTGTGGGATGCGACTACACCGCGGGGAAACGGGTTGAATAAAGTGCGCGGTTGTGATCCTGCGTGTCTGCTCTGCTGCTGGCGCTGCGTGGGGGCGGGATTGGCGAATTGGCTTCACAGTGCCCGGTCCTCCAGCATCGGTTCGGCCAGGCTGTGCGGGAGCGGAGGGGACCGAAAGGAAGGCCCGCGGTCGGAGGTGTGATTGCAGGGGGGGGCTATGCAAATCGCGCTCCGCCCAGAGGGGTGCGCAGGTAGTAACTCTGTGTGCGTGAGGGTGGGGTAGAGTGGAAACGGGCGGATCTATGCAAATAAGAAAAGCGCGCGGCATGCCGGGAGTGTGCTGCACCAGAAACGAAACACGCGCGAAGCCCTTTAGAACTTGAGTGGGCCGCGATGTGGGGGTGTCGGAGAGGCGGAGTGGAACGGAGCAACTGCTTAGTTTGGGAAGCGCGTCGCCGTGCGGTTCGGGCTGGTGGCGGGGCGTGGGGAGAGGGGCGTTGGAGGAGCAAAGCATACTTACCTGGCAGGGGAGACACCATGATCAGGCAGGTGGTTTTCCCAGGGCGAGGCTCATCCCCTGCACTCCGGGTGTGCTGACCCCTGCGATTTCCCCAAATGCGGGAAACTCGACTGCATAATTTGTGGTAGTGGGGGACTGCGTTCGCGCTCTCCCCTGGCTTTGTGGTCTAACAGCAGAAGATAACGCTTTATTGTGCCCCGGAGCTACAACGGAACCGCGTCGCGGTGCCGCCCGGCTCCCGACTCGTTCCACTGCGCGGCTGCTCAGCTCGCTCTCTGCGGGGGCGGCGCGGCGGCGGGATCGGGAAGGCGAGTGGGGAACAGCCCGGCCGTGTCAGCGGGGAACGGAACCCGTCATCGGGATGGAAAGGCGCCGGGTGCGGGGCTGTGGACAGCCGCAGCGCGGGAGAGCGGCGAGTGCGGGAGGGGCGGGGCGGGAAGCTGAGGCGTGCGGTGTGCGCGGAGTGGGGGCGAACGGGAACGGAGCGTTGAGTGGGAGATGAAGCGGTGCGGAGAGACAGGAAATCGACGGGGAAACTGCGAGCAGCACGGGATGGAACGGCGGGCGCTCGGAGCGAAGAAGAGCGCTGCTGAGAACAAAGAGAAGAAAATTACTCAATCTACTGTTGTACCGCATGACCAGGGGAGAGCGCGAACGCAGTCCCCCACTACCACAAATTATGCAGTCGAGTTTCCCGCATTTGGGGAAATCGCAGGGGTCAGCACACCCGGAGTGCAGGGGATGAGCCTCGCCCTGGGAAAACCACCTGCCTGATCATGGTGTCTCCCCTGCCAGGTAAGTATGCTTTGCTCCTCCAACGCCCCGCTCCCCACGCTCCGCCACCAGCCCGCACCGCACGGCGCTCGCCGTTCCCAACCAACCACCCACCCCTGAGCCTCGCCCAACTCCGCGCCCCTCCTGCATCCCTGCGTCAGGGACCACGCTATGCCCGGTGGGCTCCACGCGCGTTCCATTTTCTATTTAGCGCGCCCCGGCATGCCGTGCGCGGACCGATCAGCATACTGATCTGCATATCGATCTGCATGGCCCCGCCTACCCACTTCCCGCCCCCAACACGCTCTCACGGCGCGCTGCTTTCCTCGGCCACGCCCCCGCTCGTCGCACGGCCCCACCCCTGGCAGCCGGAAGCCAGTCGCCTCGCGCCACCTGTATGGTGTTGCCCCACTTCCGGTACACCTCCACTTCCGTCCCGCTCCTCTGGTTGCGTTACCCCACTCGGCTGTTGGGGGCGCTGTGGCTCGGGTGTCATCACGGGCTCTTGGTCGGTCCATGCTTCGGAGCGGCGCTGTTAGGCAGTCCGGCGGGATGGGGCGGGGTCATGCAGATCGATATGCAGATCAGTATGCTGATCGATCCGCACGCGGTATGCCGGGAGCGATAAATAGGAAACGGAACGGACGTAGAGATCCGTAGAACTTGCGTAGGACGCGACGCGGGGCTTGGAGAGGAGCGCGGAGTTGGGCGAGGAGCAAAGTGGGGAAAGTGGTGTGGAACGGCGGGTCGCCGTGCGGTGCGGGCTGGTGGCGGGGCGTGGGGAGCGGGGCGTTGGAGGAGCAAAGCATACTTACCTGGCAGGGGAGACACCATGATCAGGCGGGTGGTTTTCCCAGGGTGAGGCTCATCCCCTGCACTCCGGGTGTGCTGACCCCTGCGATTTCCCCAAATGCGGGAAACTCGACTGCATAATTTGTGGTAGTGGGGGACTGCGTTCGCGCTCTCCCCTGGTCATGCGGTACAAGAGCAGATCAAGTTGTTTCTTACCTTTATCTACACAACAGCGCCGTTTAGCCCCCCGGCTCCATTCGCTCCCGTCCCGCGCTGCTCAGTTTTTTCTGCACTCTTTTCCCGCCCGGCCGCGCGCTGATTGGTCCGTCTCTCTCGATGCCCCGCCCCCATCGTTTCTGGCCCCGCCCCCCGCGCATCTCCCTCTCTCGGTACCCCGCCCCGCCCCTCCCGCACTCCCCGCGCTCCTCCGCTGCCGCCTCCCGCACTTCCCCGCACGTGGCACCGCCATGGGCCGCCTGGTGCTGCAGGATGGCTCCGTGCTGCGCGGCCGCGCCTTCGGGGCTACGGGCACGTCCGTCAGCGGGGAAGTGGGTGAGTGCGGCGGGACCGGATGCGGGAAGGGTGCGGGATGCGCGGGGACGCGCGCGGATCCCCCGCTCCGCGTTTTTCTCCCCGCAGTGTTCCAGACGGGAGTCGTGGGGTATCCCGAGGCGCTCACCGATCCCTCGTACGCGGCGCAGATCCTGGTGCTCACCTACCCGCTGATGGGCAACTACGGCGTGCCCCGGGAGCGGCCGGGACCCTTCGGGCTCGGCACGGTGAGCACCGGGCCCCCCGACCCCCGGGGCAGAGTCCTCCTTCCCCGCCCCCCACGCGGCTCTCGGGTGGGAGCGCCCAGCCGTGGGGCCGCGGGTGGGGGCGGGGCCGCCGGGGCCGTGGGTTTGTCCGGGCTTCCTTCGGCGCCTGGGGTCGGTGTGGGGATGGGGGAGGTTGGGGGACGCCCGGTGTGGCGCGGCGGTGCCGCACTTGTGCTGTGGGGGTCCCCGCCTGGAGGCTCCCCCAGCCCTGCCCCGTTGCTCCGGGGCGAATTCCTAGGCTTTTGGCCACTCTTATTTCCCCGCAGTGGTTCGAGTCCACCAAGATCCACGTGGCTGCGCTGGTAGTGGGCGAATGCTCGGAGACCCCCAGCCACTGGAGCGCTGCCCAATCCCTCGACCAATGGCTCAAGGAGCACAACGTCCCTGGGCTGGAAGGTGGGGCTGGGGGTCAGGGCCATGGGGTCAGTGCTGGGGGTGGGGACACCTGGAGGTAGCGAGTTTGGAGCAGAGCTCAACTTGCACTGGGATCTGTGAAGTTGTGCCCCGTGGGGGGGGTTGGTGAAGTTGCCGTGGGACCGTGTGGCTCCACATCAGCCTGCACCCATAGGCGTGGACACCCGTGCCCTCACCAAGAAGATCCGTGAGAAGGGCACACTGCTGGGGAAGCTGCTGCCAGATGAAGCCCCAGAGGAGAGCATCCTCTTCCAGGACCCAAATGAGCGGCACCTGGTGCAGGAGGTGTCCCTGAAGGTACGAGGCAGCTGGGCCCAGGCTGTGGGGTGGTGATGGGCCAGACTCCCGGCTCACCTTCTCTGTAGGAGCCGCGTGTCTTTAACCCCACTGGATCCCTGCGCATCACCGCTGTGGACTGTGGCCTGAAGCACAACCAAGTGAGGTGCCTCTGTGAGCGGGGGGCTGCTGTCACCGTGGTGCCATGGGACCATCCGCTGGACCCTGCTGGTAGGGGGCTCTGGGGTTGGAGGGTGGGTGTGGGGTAGAATCAGTGCAGGGGGCCTTGGGGAGCCTCACGCTGGAGGTCTGCCCTATTCTAGGGGGTTGGGCATTGCGGCGTAACTCTCACTGGGGTTTATAAGGGAGGTGTGATATAGGGATGCTTGCTGTAACCTGATATGGGGCATCGTGGTGTGCTGTGAGCAATGGGGTCAGTGACCACTGTGTGATCCCATTTGGGAGCTGTGGGGCCGCTGTGTCTCCATAAAATGGGGAGACCTATGGGATCTCCAGCCTAACACTGCTGTCTGTGTGCAGACTTCGATGGGCTCTTCCTCAGCAATGGCCCCGGGGACCCACGGCAGTGTCAGCAGACAGTGGCCAACCTGCGTGCCGTGCTGGCGGCTGACCGCCCCAAGCCCATCTTTGGGGTGTGCCTGGGCCACCAGCTGCTGGCCCTGGCCTTGGGCGCCCGCACCTACAAGATGAAGTGAGTGGGGTTCCACCTCTGGGGGGGGGTCCTGGTGTTCAACTGGGTGAGTGACATTCTGTGCCCGTCTCCCCGCACCCCCCAGGTATGGAAACCGTGGGCACAACCAGCCGTGTGTGCACGAGGACACGCAGCGCTGCTTCATCACGGCACAGAACCACGGCTTTGCGGTGGAGGCAGGCAGTCTGCCTCCTGGCTGGGCACCGCTCTTCACCAATGCCAACGATGGCTCCAACGAGGGGCTGGTGCACGAGCACAAACCCTTCTTCAGGTAGGTGCAGGGTCGCCCTGGCGTGGGGCTGGGGATGTGGGTTTGTGTCTCACTTGTCTCACAACTTGCAGTGTGCAGTTCCACCCCGAGCACCGTGCTGGCCCCACAGACCTGGAAGGGCTTTTTGATGTCTTTGTGGAGGCGGCGCGGGACCTGCAGAAAGGAGACAACAACAAAACAGGTGGGCATGGGGCTGGGGGAGATATGAGCCTCCCAGAGTTGGGGACGGCTGTGTGCGGGGTGCTGGGCCTGAGGTCAGGGCTTGGGGCTGGGCTGCGCGTGGGATTCTGTACTCAAGGTCCTGGGGCAGGTGGAGATGCTTGGGGCCAGAGTTAGTGATTGCTCAGGGCTGTGGTTGATGGGGCTTTGGGCTGCAGTTGGTGCTCAGGGCTAGGGTCGTGCATGAGTGACTGTAGGACTGCATTTGGTGCTGGGGCACTCTGCTGTGTTTGCAGCCACTGTGCTGGGTGCTGTGCGAGGCTGTGGGGCTGTGCACAGGACCACGGCATCCCTGCCCCATCCCATCCCATCCCATCCCTACAGTGCGACAGCGCCTGCGGGATCTCCTGGTGTACAACGAGGTGCCGGCAGCAGGGCAGGAGGCAGCACGACCCCGCAAGGTGCTGATCCTGGGCTCCGGTGGACTCTCCATCGGACAGGCAGGCGAATTTGACTACTCAGGGTCACAGGTAAGCATCCCTCAGAGCTTGGAGGTCCCAAGGCAAACAGGGACCTCTATGTGAAGCTGATATCGCTGTCCCCCTGATCTCCAGGCCATCAAAGCGCTTAAAGAGGAGAACATTCAAACGGTGCTCATCAACCCCAACATCGCCACGGTGCAGACCTCCAAAGGGCTGGCAGACAAGGTGTACTTCCTGCCCATCACCCCTGAGTATGTCACCCAGGTGAGTGCTGTGGGGATGGCGGGGGCCGCTGTGGGTCTGCAGCTCACTGCCCCGTCCCCCATCCCGTAGGTGATCCGCAACGAGCGCCCCGACGGCGTGCTGCTGACCTTCGGTGGGCAGACAGCCCTCAACTGTGGCGTGGAGCTGACCAAGGGCGGCGTGCTGCAGCGGTACCGCGTGCGTGTGCTGGGCACCCCTGTCGCTTCCATTGAGATGACGGAGGACCGCAAGGTCTTCGTGGAGAAGATGGAGGAAATCGGCGAGCATGTGGCGCCCAGCGAGGCCGCTGCTTCCCTGGAGCAGGTCTGGGGCTGCGGCATGGTGTGGGGCAGGATGGGGGTTGTCCCCAGGGGGTGCCATCCCATGCTCACTCTGTGCTCTCTGCAGGCGCAAGCGGCGGCTGAGCGGTTGGGGTACCCGGTGCTGGTGCGCTCGGCGTACGCCCTGGGAGGCCTGGGCTCCGGCTTCGCCTCCAGCCGGGAGGAGCTGGCAGCCCTGGTGAGCCAGGCCTTCACCCACACCTCCCAGGTGCTGGTGGACAAGTCGCTGAAGGGCTGGAAGGAGATTGAGTACGAGGTGGTGCGCGACGCCTACAACAACTGCGTCACGGTACAGCAGCGGTGCTGAGGGGTAGCAGGGTTCCCCAAGACCCTTTTCTTGTGCCAGCACAACTGATGTATGCTGGCACCAAGACCCTACTGTGCGCACGGTGCCGCGCTCAGGTCATGGTGGTGCAGGGAGCTCTGGTGCTGTCGGGGGCGGGGAGAAGGTGGGGACCCCCAGTGAGGCCATCATGGCGTATGGTGGAATGGGAAGCACAGGTAATGGACAGCCAATGCATCCCTGCCCCAGGTGTGCAACATGGAGAACCTGGACCCGCTGGGCATCCACACGGGCGAGTCCATCGTGGTGGCACCCAGCCAGACTCTCAACGACACCGAATACTTCATGCTGCGCCACACCGCCATCAAGGTGGTGCAGCACCTGGGCATCGTGGGCGAGTGCAACATCCAGTTCGCCCTGAACCCTGAGTCCGAGCAGGTGGACGCAGCGTGCCCCCCGTGTGCCCTCCTGTGGTGGTGGTGGCGGGGCCCTATCTGTGCTCATGGCGCATTGCTTCTTGCAGTACTACATCATTGAGGTGAACGCGCGGCTCTCCCGCAGCTCAGCACTGGCCAGCAAGGCCACAGGCTACCCACTGGCCTATGTTGCAGCCAAGCTGGCGCTGGGCATCCCGCTGCCTGTCCTCAGGTAATAATGTTGCCGTGGGGGCACAGGGCACACCTTAGCTGTGTTGTGGGTTCCGTGTGCCAACGCTGTCCCACGCGCTGTGCAGGAACTCTGTCACCAACTCCACCACCGCCAACTTCGAGCCCAGCCTGGACTACTGCGTGGTGAAGATCCCGCGCTGGGACCTCAGCAAGTTCCTGCGTGTCAGCACCAAGATCGGCAGCTCCATGAAGAGCGTGGGTGAGCGCAGCGGGGCAGAGTGGCGTGGCACGGGGCAGCCTGTGGGGCTCCATCTACTCACGGCCTCCCACAGGGGAGGTGATGGCCATCGGCAGGAACTTCGAGGAGGCCTTCCAGAAGGCGCTGCGGATGGTGGATGAGAACTGCGTGGGCTTTGACCACACAGTGAAGCCGGCGTCAGACGTGGTGAGTGCTGGGGCTCAGCACGGCGCGTGGGTCAGACGTGAGAGGCTGTGCGCCGCTCACCCCTCTGCCCCCCAGGAGCTGGAGACTCCGACAGACAAGCGCATCTTCGTGCTGGCGGCCGCGCTGCGCGCTGGGTATTCCATCGAGCGCCTCTATGAACTGACCAAGATCGACCGCTGGTTCCTGCACAAGATGAAGAACATCACCGACCATGCGGCGCGGCTGGAGGCGTTCCGCGGCGAGCAGAGCGCCATGCCGCCTGCTGTTCTGCGCCGCGCCAAGCAGCTCGGCTTCTCTGACAAGCAGGTGGCCCTGGCTGTGCTCAGGTGAGGGGAGGGGCGGTCCCCACCCTGCTGCTGCCGCTGCTGCCGCCCCACGGCCGGCGCTCACCCTGCTCCTTGCAGCACCGAGCTGGCCGTGCGGAAGATGCGGCGTGACCTGGGCATCCTGCCGGTGGTGAAGCAGATCGACACGGTGGCGGCCGAGTGGCCGGCACAGACCAACTACCTCTACCTGACCTACAACGGTGCTGAACACGACCTGCCTTTCCGCCAGCCCCACGTTATGGTCATCGGTTCTGGCGTTTACCGCATCGGCAGCTCCGTTGAGTTCGACTGGTGCGCTGTCGGTTGCATCCAGGAGCTGCGCAAGGTGGGCTGGGGTTGGTGGGATGCAGGGATGTGGGGAGGAATGGGGCTGGGGGTGTCCCTGGCCTCACCGCACTGCTCTGCCCTACAGATGGGCTTCAAGACCATTATGGTGAATTACAACCCTGAAACTGTGAGCACTGACTATGACATGTGTGACCGCCTCTACTTTGACGAGATCTCCTTTGAGGTGAGCGGGTGAGGGCTGCGTGCTGCAGGGCAGGAAGTCTCGGAAGCTGCCCCAAAGGGATGGGGGCTGCGCGGCCCCCTCCCAGCCGGCCCCATGCCACAGGTGGTGATGGACATCTACGAACTGGAGAATCCCGAGGGTGTCATCCTGTCGATGGGTGGCCAGCTGCCCAACAACATCGCCATGGCGCTGCACCGGCAGCAGTGCCGCATCCTGGGCACCTCCCCCGAGGCCATTGACTCAGCTGAGAATCGCTTCAAGTTCTCGCGCCTGCTGGACACCATTGGCATCAGCCAGCCGCTCTGGAAGGAGCTCTCTGACATGGAGGTGGGTGCAAGGCTGCCCCGGGGCTGTGCCCCCCAACACCACCCACTGAGCTGTGTGTCTCCCCACAGTCGGCCAAGCACTTCTGCTGCACGGTGGGCTACCCCTGCGTGGTGCGACCCTCCTACGTGCTGAGCGGCGCTGCCATGAATGTTGCCTACTCGGACAGTGACCTGGAGAAGTTCCTTAGCAATGCCGTGGCCGTGTCCAAGGAGCAGCCTGTTGTCATCTCCAAGTTCATTCAGGAGGCCAAGGTTGGATGTCATTCCTGTGCTGCGCCAGAGCTGTGGCGGGATGGAGCTGTGACAGTGTGCCTGCTCACAGGAGATCGACGTGGATGCGGTGGCCTGTGATGGCGTGGTGGTGGCCGTTGCCATCTCTGAGCACGTAGAGAATGCTGGAGTGCACTCGGGCGATGCCACGCTGGTGACCCCCCCACAAGACATCACGCCCAAGACGCTGGAGCGCATCAAGGCCATCGTGCATGCTATTGGGCAGGAGCTGCAGGTCACCGGGCCCTTCAACCTGCAGCTTATTGCCAAGGTACTGAGGAGGGCAGAGCCATGCTGGGAGGCACTGAGCACCCTGCAGCTTCAGGACGTGCCTCACACCATCCCCTCTCTGTAGGATGACCAGCTGAAGGTGATTGAGTGCAACGTGCGTGTGTCACGCTCCTTCCCTTTCGTCTCCAAGACGCTGGGAGTGGACCTGGTGGCCCTGGCCAGCCAGGTGATCATGGGTGAGGATGTGCAGCCTGTAGGGCTGATGACGGGCACGGGCATCGTCGGTGTCAAGGTGAGCTGGAGCCAGCAGTGGGATGGGGGCTGTGTTGGGTGGCCGCTGATCCTCTGTGCCCGCAGGTGCCGCAGTTCTCCTTCTCACGCCTGGCGGGTGCTGACGTGGTGCTGGGTGTGGAGATGACGAGCACGGGTGAGGTGGCGTGCTTCGGAGAGAACCGCTGCGAGGCGTACCTCAAGGCCATGCTCAGCACCGGTTTCAAGATCCCCAAGAAGAACATCCTGCTCACCATTGGCAGCTACAAGGTGCGTGGGGTGCCGGCGGTGGGTCGGGTACCCCAAATACACTTTGACCCCTGCGGTGCTGTTGCAGAACAAGAGCGAGCTGCTGCCCACTGTGCGGACCCTGGAGAGCCTTGGCTACAATCTGTATGCTAGCCTTGGCACTGCTGACTTCTACACTGAGCATGGCATCAAGGTGGGAGCTCAGGGTTTGGTGGGGAGCTCTGTGGTGCCGGCACGGAGTGGTGACGGTGTGGTGACGGTGGCATTGCCACAGGTGATGGCAGTGGATTGGCACTTCGAGGAGGCAGACAACACTGAAGCAGGTGCCCGTGAGACACAGCGCAGCATCCTGGACTACCTGGCAGAGAACCACTTTGAGATGGTCATCAACCTCTCCATGCGTAACTCTGGGGGTCGCCGGCTCTCCTCCTTTGTCACCAAGGGTTACCGTACGCGGCGCCTGGCTGTTGACTACTCCGTGCCACTCATCATTGACATCAAATGCACCAAACTCTTCGTAGAGGTGGGATGGGCACTGCATGGAGAGCTCCACTGGGTGATGTTGTGGGGTCTGGGCAGGCATCCTCCTGGCCCTGCCTCGTTCGCCCATGGTGGATGTGCCCAGCCTGATGATGCTTGTGCCTGCAGGCACTGGGCCAGATTGGAGCTGCCCCGCCGCTCAAAATGCACGTGGACTGCATGACATCCCAGAAACTGATCCGCCTGCCAGGTTTGAGGGCTGGGGTTGACGTGAGGCTGGGGTTGTGCCCCACGGAGCAGCCGTGGGATCAGAGATGTTCCACTTCGCTGCCTCCTCTCCGTGTCCACCATATCCCCATGCCCTACCTGCTTCCCCAGTGCTCCCACACTGATGCTCGCTGTTCCCAGGGCTGATCGATGTCCATGTGCACCTGCGTGAGCCGGGTGCCACACACAAGGAGGACTTCTCCTCAGGCACTGCAGCTGCCCTGGCCGGGGGCATCACCATGGTGTGTGCCATGCCCAACACCAGCCCCGCCATCACCGACGCCACCTCCTTCGCCCTGGCACAGAAGGTGAGTGGGGAGCTGGCGTGGCCATGTCCCCTTCCCATGAAGCCTGCAGGTCAGCTCTGCCCTGCTGTGCCCACTGCCTCCCATCCCTGCAGCTGGCTGAGGCCGGGGCGCGCTGTGACTTCGCCCTGTTCCTGGGTGCATCGGTGGACAACGCGGGCTCACTGGGTGTGCTGGCTGCAGCAGCAGCAGGGCTGAAGCTGTACCTCAACGACACCTTCTCCAGCCTGCGCATGGATGATGTGTCGCTGTGGATGGAGGTGAGCTGCTGCAGGGGGGGGGAATTGCAGAGGGGCTCGGTGTTGGCTCCAGCACCCATCGTTTCGTGTTCCCACAGCACTTCCAGCAGTGGCCACGGCATTTGCCCATCGTGGCCCATGCGGAGGGGCAGACGGTGGCTGCTGTCCTGATGGTGGCACAGCTGCACCAGCGCCCCGTGCACATCTGCCACGTGGCACGCAGGGAGGAGGTGAGCAGAGGGCTGGGACCCCCTCCCATGGTGGGGCAAGTTGGGGGTCTGCCCCTCACCGTGCCCCCTCCAGATCCTCCTCATCAAGGCAGCCAAGCAGAAGGGGATCCCGGTGACGTGCGAGGTGGCCCCACACCACCTCTTCCTGTGCCAAGATGACCTGGGGCGCCTCGGGGAGGGCTGTGGTGCTGTACGCCCAGCACTGGGCACCTCCCAGGACCTGGAGGCCCTCTGGGAGAACATGGACACCATCGACTGCTTTGCCACTGACCACGGTGAGCGCTCGTGGGCACAGGGCAGAGATGAGCGGGGCCAAGCACTATGGTAACATTCTCCATCCTGCAGCTCCCCACACACTGGAGGAGAAGCAGGGCCCCAAGCCACCCCCTGGCTTCCCTGGGCTGGAGACCATGCTGCCTCTGCTGCTGACTGCTGTCTCTGAGGGACGGCTGACGGTGGAGGATATCATCCTGCGCCTCTACGAGAACCCCCGCAAGATCTTTGGGCTGCCAGCACAGGAGGACACCTATGTGGAGGTGGGTCATTGTTCCACTGCTCACCCCACAGCCGGCCCCAGACTCTGACCACTCTCCCTGCAGGTGGACTTGGAGCAAGAGTGGGTCATCCCTGAGCGCACTGCATTCTCCAAGGCACAATGGACACCTTTTGAGGGCAGGAATGTGAAGGGGACAGTGCGCAGGGTGGTTCTGCGCGGGGAGGTCGCCTACATTGATGGGCAGGTGGGAACCAAATGCCACTCCCTGTGCTGCTCCCCTACATGCAGTGGTCCCCGAGCACCAACTCCCCTCAGCTAGGGGTCTCTGAGCCCTGATCGCCCTGTCTGTGGCCACAGGTCCTGGTGCCCCCCGGCTACGGGCAGGATGTGAGGAAGTGGCCCATGGGAGCTGTGCTGGCACCGCTCGTGCCCCCCACCAAGGAGATTGTGAAGGTAATGGGGTGCAGGGTGCTAGGGGGGCACAACCTGTGCCCTGCTCCAGCTTATCCCCTCTCTGCAGACCCCCGAGCGGCCCCGGCACGCAGCGGTGGGTGAGACGCTGCGCAGTCGAGCCTCCAGCCCGCGCCGCACCGGCCCTGTGCCCGAGGGCCGCTTCCACCTCCCGCCCCGCATCCACCGCGCCTCTGACCCTGGTCTGCCAGGTGAGGAGGGCACAGCGTGGCGCAGGGGGACAGCGTGCATGTGGCCGTGTGGGAGCCGTGTCGGGGCCGGGTGCCGCGCTGACCCTGCCCTTGTGTCCCGTTCAGCGTTCCAGAGGCTGGGAGCCGCGCACCGCCCGGGCGCCCGAGGCACCGGTAATGTTGGGGGGGACTCACTCAGCCCCGCGTTATGGCACTATAAGCGCAGCCGATGAGTGCAGCCCCCCCCCAGGTGCCGCGCCAGCCCCGGGCCCCCCTTTGTGAGGGGCTGAGACCGTGGGATGGAGCACAGCGGTGCTCCCCTCCCGCTCAGCCCCAGCCCGCCCGGCACCTCGGGGCCCTGTGCCTCCCAGGATCAGGGCTGCGTCCCGTTGGGTTCCACGGGGTGCATGTGGGGCACAGCGCGGGGGCTTGACCCAGCTCGTTTTGGGGCAAGCATCACTGTAGTGTCACGCCTGCTGTGCTGAGAGTGCTGGGAGCTCTGTGCTCTAACACTGCCTTCCCCTTTCATGCTCAGCTGAGGACACACGGGAGAAAGCTGGCAGGAGGATGGCAGAGGCAGGTGAGTACCGGGGGCTGGGAGCTCTGCGTGCTTCCCATGTAGGTTCACTGTGTGCTCCTGGTGCCACAGATGCGACGGCCACTCAGGACAGCCACCCCCACCTGTCGGGCCCCTTCCCACGCCAGGCATCCCCCCAAGGTGTGCCCCACTTCCCCACCTCACCGCTGCTGCACCCCCTGGTCGGGCAGCACATCCTCTCTGTGCGGCAGTTCTCCAAGGAGCAGGTGGGTACCAGGCGGACACGGGGCAGGGGTCTCCATGCTGGATGGTGCCCCCCCTGAGCCGCATTTCCCCGCAGATGTCACATCTGTTCAACGTGGCACACACCCTGCGCATGCTGGTGCAGAAGGAGCGCAGTTTGGACATCCTAAAGGTGAGCAGGGAGCAAACGCTGCGTGCCCCACGCCCCTCCCTACGCCTGACACCATGTCCTGCAGGGCAAAGTGATGGCATCGATGTTCTACGAGGCGAGCACACGCACCAGCAGCTCCTTTGCGGCCGCCATGTGCCGGCTGGGTGGCTCTGTGGTGTCATTCTCCGAGGCCACCTCCTCAGTGCAGAAGGGCGAGTCGCTAGCCGACTCTGTGCAGACCATGTGCTGCTACGCCGACGTCCTGGTGCTGCGGCACCCCCAGCCTGGAGCTGTGGAGGTGAGCGGGGGGGCTGCTTCCTGCCACGTGGCAATGCCATGCTGCTGTCAGGATACGTGTGGGGATTTCACTCTTGGCCCACTGTGTGCCCAGCTGGCCGCCACACACTGCCGCAAGCCCGTGATTAACGCTGGTGATGGGGTGGGCGAGCACCCGACGCAGGCGCTGCTGGACATCTTCACCATCCGTGAGGAGTTGGGGACAGTCAACGGCATGACGGTGAGATGCTGTATGCCGTGCCGTGGGCTGGTGGGTGCCGTGCCGTGGGTTGTGCTGATGACTCTCCCCGCAGATCACCATGGTGGGCGACCTGAAGCACGGGCGCACGGTGCACTCGCTGGCCCGCCTGCTCACGCAGTACCGTGTCCACCTGCGCTACGTCACACCCCGCGGCCTCGGCATGCCGCCTGACATTGCTGCCTTCGTGGCTTCTAAGGGCATCTCGCAGGTGAGGAATGGAGCTGGGGCTGTGGGGCTGTGCCCAGCCCACGGCCCTGCTGATGGTGCTGCCCCAGGAGGAGTTTGGGAGCATTGAGGAGGCGCTGCCCGACACCGACGTGCTCTACATGACCCGCATCCAGCGGGAACGCTTTGAGAGTGCTGAGGAGTACGAGGCTGTGAGTGCAGGCTGGGGGGAGGGCTGGGGGGAGGGCTGGGAGGGTCCCCCCCCCCCTTGCTCAGGGCTGTGGCCCCGCAGTGCTTTGGGCAGTTCATCCTCACGCCGCACATCATGACGAGGGCCAAGGAGAAGATGGTGGTGATGCACCCCATGCCCCGTGTCAACGAGATCAGGTGGGATTGAGGGGGGCAGTCTTGTGGTAGGGTTATGGAGTCCTGGAATGGGGGAGGAGTGGTAGGAAGGAAGACAGGGGCTTTGCAGGGGGAGACAAGGGGAGGCAAGGGTTGGATGCTGTCCAGGTGAGGAGGAATGGGATTCTGGAGGGGGCTGCAACCAGCTGGTGGGGTGCTTGGGGCAGCAGGGCCTCAGGGCTGGGTTGGGGGGGAACGGGGAAAGGTCCTGTCCCCGGGTGGAGGGAAATGTGAGATGACAGGGTAAATGGGGTCTGAGTATGGGGGCCTGGGGAGAGGGGATCGCACGCAGCTGGGGTCCTGCGGGAAAACGGCGGGAACAGGGGGCTGTGAAGGGGAGGAAATGGTTCCCATCCGGGCCCGGGGGGAGCGGGGGAAAACTCCCCGTACTGACATCACATCCGCAGCGTGGAGGTGGACTCGGACCCGCGCGCCGCGTACTTCCGGCAGGCAGAGCAGGGCATGTACGTGCGGATGGCGCTGCTGGCCACCGTGCTGGGCCGCTACTGACGACAATAAACTGCGACGGGGCGCCGCCTCCATTCAGCCGCTCCTGTGCCGCGCTGGGGTGTGCGTCATCATTCTGCGCCGTGTCACGTGGCCATGCGGGAGGCATGGCGGCGCTGCGGCGGCTCCTGGCGCGGCGGCCCGGGGCCGTGCAGGCGCTGACCGCCGGTAAGGGCCCGGCCCGCCCTCTTCTGCATCGCACGACGACTCCGTGGGCCGGGGGGTGCTGGTAGTGGTGGGGCCTTGGGGATGGGAGGAGCTGTAGGGGCTTTGGGCCTGTTCGGCCCCGGCGCCTGGGCCTGCAGAGGACTTTCCCCGGCAGCCGCCCCGGGCTCCGTGGGCCGCTCCTTGGTCCGTTCCGTTTCCTTTGGGACCCCTCCGTGTCCGGGACGGGCGGATGCCACGAGTCCAGAGGCCCCTACTCCTTTTCGGGTGGATCCCCGTATGTAGCCCTGAGCCCACTGAAACGCACCTTCCCGGAAGGGGGGGTTGGGGGATGGGAGCGCCTCCAGTATCCTCTGCCCATCCCCCCCCCCCCCATACCCGTGGGGTGACGGCACCGGCTCTGCTGCCAGCCGCTGCTGGGGGTGGTGCCAGGCGCTGGGGCTGTGCCAGGCCACCTCACCGTTCCCTTTGTTATTTTTATCTCCTCTGATGGAATTCACTGCCTGGCACCCGCTGTGGGGCTGTGCCGCCGCGATGTTCCTCCGTGTCCTGGAGGGGGGCCAGGCAGAGCCGGGGGGCCCTCGCGCTGAGCACACACTGCAGTTTGAGACTTGCTCTGGGATCCCTCTCACTGTTGCTTCTCACTACTGGAGCTGACTCTTCTGCAGTGGGGGGCAGCCCCTGGACTGACTGTGGGAGTGTGCAGCCCTCGGTGCTGAATGGGATTCGGTGGCCAAGGAGGGGCTCAGTCCTTGTGTCTGGGCACACCTGAAGGACTGCAGCCCTCCACGTTCCAGCCCTGAGCTCCGGTCCCGCTGTGCAGCTGAGATGTTCCCCCAGCACAGATCTGCAGCCGGGGCCAGGCTGGGGACATTTCCTGGCAGCTGCTTGCACTGGGGGCAGCCAGCAGTGGTGAGAGCTGCGGGGCAGCACTTTACCTCCTGCAGCCTGGGATGGGGTCCAGCATGCCAGCAGAGCCTGAGTCCGGCGGCAGCAGCAGCACGTGCCCGCAATGGTGACCTGGTGACCTCTGCCTGGAGTGAGCAGCCCTGCAGCCAGCGAGGCCCACAGGGGCTGCCTACATTGTGCCCTACTTAGGCTTGAGTGCGCTCCAGGGCCCTTGGCTGCAGCGTGCAGGAGCGGTAGACTAAGCAAGCAGGGCCTGGGGGGACTGGGGGGGACACAGCAGTGAGCTCATCCTTGGTTAGGGGTTAGGGTTGGGTCACTGTCACCAGACCCTCCTGGGCCACCTCAGCTGTGCAGTCTGGCCTTGCCTGTCAGGGTGGGTCATGCTGGGGGTTGCATCCCCCTGTGGCTGCATTCAGGCTGGGGATGCTGGGTGCACAGTGCTGTGGCTGTGACCTTAGGCTGGAGTCTGCTCTGTGAGGGGCTGATATGGGGGTGCTCCAAGTTCTCAAGAAGGGAGCAGAAGCATGAGGGCTGGAGCACTGCCTGGGAACCAGAGTGCTGGGAGTGAGCGTGGAACCCACAAGGGCTGGGGCACAGAGTGCCGAGCCAAGGGAGTTGCGTCGAAGAGGTCGGGAGGGCAGAACGAGGAGGGGGCTGCCAAAGACCTGCTGAGCTGCACCCCACCGAGGGCGTGGGCACGCAGCTAAATCCTGCACACTGATATGGAAACACTGCTCCGAGCTGTGCCAGAGGCCAGGAGGAACCAGGAGCAGTCCTGGCACCGAGCGAGGAACGGCACAACTGGGGATCAGCTACTCGTGAGGCTGGGGGCTGTGCTTGGGCAGAACCCACACCCCATGCCCGCTGCCCTCCTGAGCTCCGGGCCGGTTTCAGGGGCACTGATGGGAGCCGGCGATGTGATCGCACAGCAGCTGGTGGAGCAGCGCGGGCTGCACGGGCACCACAGCCAACGCACCCTGAAAATGACAGCCATCGGCTTCTGCTTTGTGGTGAGTGCTGATGTGGGGGGCACACGTGCCAAGCTGTGGTGTGGGCAGGTGGCTGCCCAGTTCTGTGGGCTCCCCACGGCCCAGGCACCGCGCTCAGCACGCAGCTCTCGCAGGGCCCCGTTGTGGGCGGCTGGTACAGGATCCTGGACCGGCTCATCCCAGGGGCCACGAAAGCTGTGGCTGTAAAGAAGATGATGCTGGACCAGGTCAGTGCCACATGGTGTGGGGATGGGGAGGCAGGACAGCGCTGCCTCCCTCCTGCTACTGCTCTCGGGTGCTCCCAGATTTGCAGGCCCCATCCCTGCAGCTGTGTGCTGTGGGCTCCGGGCACTGTAGGGTCTCACCCAGGCTCCTGCTGCTCTCTTGCAGGGTGCCTTTGCACCGTGTTTCCTCGGCTGCTTCCTCGCCATCACCGGGGTGGTGAACGGGCTGTCGGTGGAGCAGAACTGGGCCAAGATCCAGCAGGTGCGTGCCTTCCCCAAGCGGCTTGGGCTGTTGGGGCCAGGATGCCCGCTTGGCTCTAACATTCGTGGTGCTGGGTTTGCCCCTGACCTCTCCGCTCCCTCCTGCCCTCGTGGCTGTTGTGTCCCCAGCCCAGAGCCAGCTGCTGCTGCTGCCCCACTGCTGGGGTGAGGTGTTGATGGCTATGGGACACAGAGAAGCCACTGCAGGGCCAGACCCAGGTCGGTGCTTGGTGCAGCATCTTACAGGAGGTGACGAGTGCGGGAGTGGGACATGCTGTGGGGTCCCACATGGGCTGGATGCGGTGCCCCCAGCTCCCTGTATGCCATGTGTCCCCTCTCCTGGCCACGTCTCAGAGCCATTACCGAGATGGTTCCCATTAGCAGCGATTGCTGGAACCCAGCGCAGGCGCTGAGTCAGCGCAACCGGAGGGTGACTCACCAGGGAGCGGGTGCCCACCCTCCATGGGACACAGCATCAGGGGACGAGGGGTGCTCACTCATCTGTCGGGGTGCAGCATACGGTGCCTCAGGGCTGTGGGCGAGATCCCCACCCTGCGGGCTGTAACTGGAACGGGGTGCTCCAGGTGGGCTGCGAGCCCCAGGCTCTGCTCTGGGGACACCTTCACCCCTACTTGGGGCACATCTGCCTCTCCCCACGTAGAGGGAGCGTCACAGCGCATCCATCACCCCAGCGCTCGCTCTCCTCGTTCTGGGCCGCCGGCCAGTGCCGGGATGAGGCTGGATCCTGGCTGAGTCACAGCCAGGCTGGGCAAGGGGACGGGTGGCGTGTTGTGCTCCCCCCTTGTCCCTGACATCTGTGACCCTGGGGGTCTGCACCAAGGCTGGTGGCGGGAGCTGTGCCCCAGACCTCATGCAGGGCTCCTGGCTGCCTTCTGCTCCCATGCTGTCACCACTCTCAGCCCTACATGGGCACATCCCTGGGCAGGGGAAGTGGCACCTGCCCTATGCCCAGCTTGGGGGGACTGCAGTCCCTGCCTGCTGTGTGCTGGGTCACAGCTGTACCTGCGCTGCTCCTCTGCCCTCAACTGTGCCGGGCTGTGTGTGGGGTGGTGTGGTTGCGGGGCTGCTCCCTGCTCTCATGGCCTCTACCTTCCCCAGGACTACGTAGATGCGCTGCTCACCAACTACTGTGTAAGTGCTGAGGATGAAATCCTCTGTTGGATTCCCTGATCCCGTGGCACAGAGCTGCCTGTGACCCCTCATATCGCTCCTCCCCTCTGCCCAGATTTGGCCGCCGGTGCAGATCGCCAACTTCTACTTCGTCCCTCTGGTCCACAGGTAGCAGCACAGCCTCATGGCCGCATGGATCCTGTTCCCCATGGCTTTGGCTGCTGACCCATCCATCCCTCTGTTCCCAGGTTGGCTGTTGTGCAGTGCGTTGCCATTGTCTGGAACTGCTACCTGTCCTGGAAAGCAAACCGGCTTTGAGGGGGGGGAGCCGTGCTCCAGGTGCCCCCACCCACCACCTCTGGGGGCTCAGCCAGGGAGTGTGTGGGGCTGGAGCACCGTGTGGTCCCCCACAGAGATGCTATGGCAGCAGTGACCCCGTGGGGCTGTGAGACCGCTCTGTCCGCGCTCCGTGTCCTGCCTAGCACGTGGGGTGCTCCGTCCTTCCCCAGCCTTGCTGCTGGTTCACACCCCACGTGCGACAGTGCACTACAGTACCTCCACCCAGACTCGTCCTTCAGGAGCACCCAATAAATGCAGAGCTCCGCTGCTCCTGGCAACGCGTGAATTCTCGGCCCCCTGCCTCCCCGTGGCGTTTTGGGCACGGGGATTCAGCCCTCGGCCCGCCGTTACCCCATCCTCGCCGGGCGCGGTGCCGCGGTGCCGTACCCCCGAGCCGCATGGCACCGCGCTCGTGCTATGAGTCACGCCGTTGGCCACCGCCGCTTCCTCGGGGCCGTCTGCAGCGCTTGGCCGCGGCGTGCGGGACCGGCGCGGTGCCAGGGGGGGTGCGCACCGGGGGAGGGAGGATTGGAGGGGGGACGTCGCGACGGTGCGGGGGGCCGGCACCCCATCTTCGACGGGAAACGCAGCCCCGACGCCCGCCTCGCGCCGACGGCGCTGCGTCCCGCGCTGCCCTTTCAGCACCACGGAGAGCGGCACCGGGAGAGGGGCGCGGGGTGCGGGCGCGAGCGGTGCGGGGCCGGGCGGGGTGCGGGGTGCGGGGGGTGAACGGGTACCGGAGCGCGGCGGGTCCCGGAAAGGCCGCTCCCGGTCCCGGTGCGGTTCGGACCCGCCGCTCCCCCCAGCCCCGCACCCCCCGCCCCCGCCCGGTGCGTGCCCGCCGCTGACGTCAGCCCCGCTCCGAGCCCCATATAAAGCCCCGAGCGCGGCTCCGGCTCAGCCCCGCGGGGACGGACGGAGCTCCGCGCAGCGCACGGCGCCCAGAGCTCAGAGCAGCGGTACGGGCGGTGCGGGACGAAGCGGGGCGGGACGGGGCGGGACGGGGGACGCTCGGCCCCGGGGAAGCCCCGTCGGGTGCGGGCTCCGCGCTGACCCCCTGCCCCGCAGGTGCGGACGAGCCGAAATGCGGCGGGCGCTGCTCACCGTTCTGCTGCTGCTGTGCCGCCCGTTCCCCGCCGCCCCCCGCCCCGCCCGCCCCGACGGCCCCGACGGTCCCGACGTCCCCGGTTCGGGGATCCCCGCGGCGGAGGGGAGGTCCGAAGCACTGTGGCCGCCGCTGCCCGCGGAGCCGTGGAGGGCGAGGAGGGACGACCCCCCGCTTTCCATCGACCTCACGTTCCATCTTCTGCGGCACCTCCTGCTGCTCGCCCGCGCACAGAGCGAGCGCGCCCGCGCCGACACCAACCGCCGCATCCTCGACGCCGTGGGACGCTGAGCCCCGCGCCGGCACCGCACCGCGCCGGGACCACTCCGATGGGTGCGCGGCTGCGGGACTGCCCCTCGGGACGGCTCTGCTCCGATTTTGTAATAAAACGCTGTAGAAAAGCCGTAGTGTGGACTCGCTTGTGGGACATCGTCTCCATCTCTGCCGCGTCCCCAACTTCGGATATTGGTAAGACCCTTCCCGAGCCCCCCCCGATCCAGGCTGAGTGGCCCCGACTGTGCCCCTACCCCCACCCAGCAGCCGTCACTGCCCTCCATCCCCTTCCGCTGCTGAAGGCCGCAAGCCGAGCTGGGATCCGTGGGGCACAGAGACACCCGGTCCCTGTCCCCGTGCATCAGCGGTGACGTGGGGTGGCTGACGTGGTGCGGTGCGGCAGCGGGGTGGGGGCACGGGCCGTGACCCACCGGTAATTGCAGTGCTGTGTGCTCAGCCCGGCGCTGTTTGCTCGGTGCACCCAGGGGACGGTGCTGCCAGACGGCGCTGCGGGGGTGGCAGACGTGGGTGCTCCCCCCAGACACGGGGCTGCAGGCGGAGCGCAAAGCCCTGGGGCGAGGGGCACCCAACTCATCCCCACACACCACACCTCACAGTGTCCTCTGCATTGGTTTAATGAGGGCTGAGGGCAGCCCCACCATGTGGGGCTCGTAGCAGTCGTAGGGCTGTAGGGTTTGCTGATGCCAATGTTGTGCTGTGAATCCAGCTCAGTGCTGACCTGCACGGGACATTGGCCTCAGCACTGTGATCAGCACAAAGTCCCTCTCCCATCCCCATCCCCATCCCCATCTCATCCCCATCCCCAACCCCATCC
Source organism: Centrocercus urophasianus (assembly GCF_019232065.1). Lineage (NCBI taxonomy): Eukaryota > Metazoa > Chordata > Aves > Galliformes > Phasianidae > Centrocercus > Centrocercus urophasianus. Next base: position 44,914 of record NW_024884820.1, read on the forward strand.
CATCCCATCCCATCCCCATTCCATTCCCATCCCCATCATATTCCCATCCCTATCCTATCCCCATCCTCACTCCATCCCTCTCCCCATCCCCATCCCATTCCCATCCCCATCCTATCCCCATCCCATCCCTATCCTACCCCCATCCTCACTCCATCTCTCTCCCCATCCCCACCCTTCCTCACCCCATCCCCTGCCACCCCATCTCCATCCCATCCCCATCCCTTTCCTCATCCCATCCCCATTCCTCTTATCACACCCGGCTCATCCCCACAGAGCATCTCACCATGGGGAGAGCTCAGTGGCTTCTGCCTTTGCCCCACATCTGTGGAGAAAAAGCAGTGGACAGTTGGAGGGAGGATCATATGGTGCAGTGCGGGACCATGTACCATACAGAGCCACACTGCAGCCACAGAAGCACCATGGTGACTTCAGCACAGCATGGCACTGCACAGCACAGCACAGCACGCACTCACCCTCAGCAGCCTCAGGTACCTCCAGATTTTCCTCATCCCCCACACCCTCACTGCTGTCTGTGGGTCCGTCCCCATCATCCTCACCCAGCACTTCTGTGGGGCAGAGGCACAACTCAGTGTGAGGACATCCCTGTAGCAGTCTCCCCCCCCCCGAGGCAGTGCCTGCCCCACACCGGCACCTGGCTGGAAGTCAATGGTGCGCAGCATCTCGGCCACATGGTCCACATTGATGGAGAAGTGGTCCATGCTCTCATAACCGGGCTCAGGGCGGCTGCTCATCGACACCTTGGACATGTCTGTGATCCTGGGGGTAGAGCAAGCAGTGTGAGCCCTGCCCACCTACCCCCTACACCATCCCCATCTCATTCTCATCCCCACCCCACCCCATCGCACCCCATCCCACCCCATCCCATCCCATCCCACCCTACCCCCACTCACTTCTTCAGGAGCTCCTTGGAGTGCTGTGGGGGAAAGCAGAGTGCCGTCAACATCCCAGGAACAACGCACCAAGCCGCAGAGCACAGGGCAGAGCCCCCAGCACGCAGCCCCCCCAGACACCTGCAGGTACACGGCCATCTGGGGCTCCTCCATGGCCTGGATGGCCGTCTCCACCAGCTTGGAGGAGGCCTCCAGGTGGTCCCCGTACTGCCGGATGAGGCCGCGCACGCGTTGCACCTTCGCCTCCTGCTCGCGGCTGACGCTCTGCAGCAGCTCCTTCTTGCGCTCCTCCAAGATGCTGCAGAGCGAGTCGAAGCGCAGCCCCACGTGTTGCTTCTGCCGGCGGCCGTTCTCCTGCGGGACCCCCCAGGGGCTCAGGGGGCTGCCATGCTCTCAGCCCAGCCCTACTGATGGCACTGCCCCGGGAACACCCGCATTCTGTGCCTGCAGCGGGCATTTCCCTCCCAAGAGCATCCCACGAGGTGGACACAAGCCATGGCGTGGGGATCCCAAACCACGCAGACCCCACACACGGGGTCTGGGGAGGGGGGGGGGGGGAACGCACACACAGGGCAGCCCCACCTCGATGGTGCGGCAGATCTCCTCCATCTGAGTGATGATGGCCTGGATGCGGTCGTTGCCCGCCACCAGCATGGCGATGCCGTCGCTCAGCTCGCTCTGGGGGGCGGAGCAGCGTTGGGATCGCGCCAGGAAACCTCCCTACCGTGCCCAATCGCCCCACCCCTAGGGGTATCCCACCTTCTGGCGCTGGTACACGGCGGGAAGAGGGGCGACCTCGCAGTCCTTGTGAGCGCCGAACACCTTGCAGAGCGAGCAGGTGGGCGCCTCGCAGCGCAGGCAGTAGATGTTGATGCGCTCGTCCTCGTGCTCCTCGCACATCAGATGTTGCTCCGCCTTCGCGTGCAGGGGGCTGCGGGTCGGGGTGGGGGGTGGGGAGAAGGCGCTGCGCCCCACGGCACAGCCCCACGGCAGCCGTCTTCCCTGTAGCATCCCCCGCCTCACCGCACCCCTACGCTCCACCGCACCCCCAGCCCCACAGGAGCCCCTTTACCCCAAATCCCCACCCTGGAGCCTTATTTCCCCTCGTGTTCCCTGCGCAACCCCCCATACCCCACACTCCACGGCACCCCCTTGCCCAACCTCACCCCACGGTGCCCCCAAGCCCCTCAGACGCCCCCTTTAACCCCAATTCCCCCACCCCCCAAAAACGGGCTCCCTCCAATCCGTGTCCCGCCCCGCCCAACCGTGGGCCGCCCCGCACCGCGCGGACTCCTGCTTGTAGATGTCGATGATGTTCTCCACCAGCAGGTTCCGCTGCAGCCCGTACACCCCGTGCCGGTCCAGCACCACCTCGTGGCGGCACGACGGGCACCGGAACCGTCCCCCGGACGGCCCCGCGCCGGAACCCCGCGACTGCCACAGAGGGTTGGAGGCCTAGGGGAGGGGGACGGGGTGGAAGAGGAGAGCAGGGCGGGGGGGGGGGGGGGGGCTCCCGCCCCGCTTCGGGGGAGAGACCCCCCCCCTCCTCCCGTGCACGGAGCCCCGTGGGCACCCAGGGCACAGCGCACCCCGTCCCGGCGCCCCGCCTCGCCCCGCACCTGGAAGACGTCGTTTGCGCACTTGCGGCAGAGGTTGTGCTGGCAGGGCAGGATGACCACGGGCTTGGTGAACATCTCCAGGCAGATGGGACAGATGAGCTGCTTCTCCAGGCTCTCCATGCTGCGCGCTTCCGCCAGCAGCGGCTTCAGCCCCACCGCGAAATTCATCGCCGCGGTCCCGGTACCTCTTCGGTACCGCTCCTGCCCCGCACTGCCCCGTTCCGGCCCCGCAGCTCTAATTTTAGCCGCCCCCGCCCCGTCGGGGCCGCGCAGCTGTCGGCGGCGTCGGGTGACACTGAGTCACGGCGGGCGGCCGTCCCACCGCCGGGGTCACTCCGTCCCGACGCCCCCCGGGAGCGGCACGGCGCTGCCCCCACCAGCCCAGCCCAGCCCAGCCCCACCGCCGCCCCTCCGAGACAAGAGACCACGCCGCCGAACTCCCCCCCATCATCCTTTAATGGTGCTCATAAAATCTATACAAACCCACGGAAAGTGCCTGAAGGGTCCCAGCCCCATAGCGAGCGCGGTGCGGCCCCGCGGTGGGGCAGAGAGGGGGCACGGCGGGCGGCCCCTCCTCTCCCTCCTCCCAAACCCCCCCCCCCACCCCGTCAACCCCAGAGCAGCGTTTGGCACCCAGCGCCCGTCAGGGGGGTCCGGCCCCGCGGTTACAGTGCTACCGGTCTCGGTCACAGCGCTGCAGGACGTTTTCACCTGAGATTGTGCCCCCCCCACGCCCCCTGATGGGGTCCTAGGGAGCGGCGGTGGTCCAGGAGGAGGCTCTCCACTCCCCCTCCTCCCCCTCCCCCGGCACATAGGCAGCCCTATGCCTCGCTCCTGGCTCCGGCAGCGGGCAGGGGCTGGGCGCCGCTTGGGGAGGGCTGCGCTTCCACCGGGTCCTGTGGGTCTGGAAAGAAAAGGTGTGGATCAGTTGACCTGGGGAGGGGTCCTGGGGGTCCGGGCAGTGATATGGGGCTGCCTGCTGGCATCAGCACAGCACTCACGTTGCAGACCCTGAGGAATCCAAGGGAGCTCCCAGCCCATGGGTCCCACCAGCCCCCAGCCCTGCGGCCCCCCCCTGCAGGTCCCTGTGAACTGGGAGCATCGCGTGGGTCACGATTTCAGACCCCGACTCACCACCACCATCGTCCGCCTCCAGGTCCTTGGGGTCGACGTACTTATAGGACTCGTCTTCACGGGGCGGGCAGCACCTCCCACAGCAGAAGAAGCAGCAGCAGAAACAGCAGCAGCAGGTCAGCACGCCGCAGCACAGCGCCAGGGCCTGCAGGATGGGATGTCACAGCCTGCAGCTCCCCAGAGACCACCGAGGCTACCCTGAGACCCTGGGACACCCTAAGAGCCTCGGATTGCCAGGAGAGCCACGGGGCTGCTCTGAGACCCCAGGGCCCAGCTGCCATGTGATCCCCAGGGCCACTATCAGACCCCAGGGCCACATGAGACACCAGACCCAGATACTGAGATCCCAGGGCAGCCTTGAGACCTCTGGGGCCACCCTGAGACCCCGGTGTCCAACTGCCATGAGAATCCCAGGGCCACTGTACGACACCTGGAGCCACCCTAAGACCTTGGGGCCCTCCTAAGACCCCAGACCCAGGCACTGTGAGTCCCCAGGGCTGTGTTGAGACCCCTGGAGCCTCATTGAGACCCCTGAAGCCACACTTATACCCCTGTGTCCAGCTGCCCTAAGATTTCTAGAGCCACTGTAAGACCCCAGGAGTCACTCTGTGAGCCCAAGGCCCTCCTGAGACTCCAGACCCAGGCAATGTGAGACTCTGTGGCTGCATTGAAACCCCTGGAGCCTCATTGAGACCCTCAGGGTGACTCTGAGACCCAAGTGTCCAGCAGCCATGAGATCTCCAGAGCCACTGTAAGACCCCGGGAGCCACCGTGAGACCTCAGGGCCCTCCTGAGACCATAGACCCATACACTGTGAGAAACCAGGGCTGCCTTGAGACCCCTGAGTCTGCGCATTGAAACCTCCAGGGTCACTCTGAGATGGTCAGGGTCACCCTGAAATACCAGTGGCCAGCTGCTATGAGAATCCCAGCACCACTGTAAGTCCCTGGGAGCCATCGTGAGACCCTAGGGCCCTCCTGAGACCCCAGATTCAGACACTGTGAGACTCCAGGACTGCCTTGAGACCCCTGGAGCCTCACTGAGACCCCCAGTGTCCAGCTGCCATGAGAATCCCAGGGCCATTGTACTATACCTGCAGCCACCCTAAGACCCTAGACCCAAGCACTGTGAGACTCCAGAGCTGCTCTAAGACCCCTGGAGCCTTGCTGTGACCCCTGGGGCCACCCTGAGATCCCAGTGTCCAGCTGCCCTAAGATTCCCAGGGCCACTGTAAGACCTCAGGAGCCACCGTGAGACCTCAGGGCCCTCCTGAGACCCCAGGGCTGCCTTGAGACCCCTGGAGCTGCACATTGAAACCTCTGGGGCCACTTTGAGACAGCCAGGGCCACCCTGAAATCCCAGTAGCCAGCTGCCATGACAATCCCAGGGCCACTGTACGACACCTGGAGCCAGCCTAAGACATTGGGGCCCCCCTAAGATCCCAGACCCAGGCACTGTGAGATCCCAGGGCTGCCTTGAGACCCCTGGAGTTCCATTGAGCCCCCTGGGGCCACCCTGACACCCCAGTGTCCAGCTGCCCTGAGAACCCCAGGGCCATTGTAAGACCTTGGTATCCACCATGAAGCCTCAGGGCCAACTGAGACCCCAGACCCAGACCCTGAGAGACCCCAGGGCTGTCTTGAGACCCCTGTGGCTGCACATTCAAACCTCTGGGGCCACTCTGAGCTGCTGAGGACCACCCTGAAATCCCAGTGGGCAGGTGCTGTGAGATCCCCAGGATCACTGTAAGACCCCAGGGCCACATGAGACCCCAGATTCAGACAATGTGAGACTTCATGGCTGCCTTGAGACCTCTGGAGCCTCACTGAGACCCCAGGGCCACCCTGAGACCCCAGTGTTCAGCTGTCCCAAGATCCCCAGGGCCACTGTAAGACCTTGGAAGCCACCGTGAGACCTCAGGGCCCTCCTGAGACCCCAGACCCAGACACTGTGAGACCCCAGGGCCACCTGAGACCCCTGGGGCTGCACAGTGAAATCTCTGGGTCCACTCTGAGATGGCCAGGGCCACCCTGAAATCCCAGTGGCCAGCTGCCCTAAGATCCCCAGGACCACTTTAAGACCCTGAGAGCCACCGTGAGACCCCAGGACCCTTCTGAGACCCCAGACCCACACCCTGAGAGACCCTAGGGCTGCCTCAAGACCCCTGGGGCCACTTTGAGATGCCCGTGGCCACTCTGAGACCCCGGTGTCCATCTGCCCCGAGATCCCAAGGTCACTGTAAGACCCCCGGGGCCACCGTGAGACCCCCACGCCCAGCTCCTCGGCGCCCACCTGGAACCACCACTGGGACATGAGGAAGTAGTGACGGACGGCATCGTCTCCGAACTGCTCGGCCACGTAGAGGCCCAGCGATCCGTACTGATCGTACAGCCGTCTCCGGTCGGCGTCGCTGAGCGTGGCATGAGCGCTGTTGATCTCCTTGAAGCGTTCGGCCGCCGCCGGGTCGTCCGGGTTCTTATCGGGGTGGTAGCGCAGCGCCAGCTTCCTGGGGGCACACGGGGACACGGGGAGGTCCGGCACGGCTCGCTACCGAGCGCTACGGCCGCCCCACGTCCGCTGTACCGGTACCGAGCGGTACGGAACAGCACGGCCCGCCCCGCGCCCGTTGTACCGGTAAGCCCGCTTGATCTCCTCGGGCGAGCTGCCCTTCTCCAGCCCCAGGACGCGGTAGAGGCTCTCTCCGACCCTCGACAGTTTCCGCTGCGGCCTGCCCGGCTCCGCCATGGCCGCGGCAACGGCCGGAGGGCAGCGGGCGCGGGGCAGAGCCCGGCCGGGCCGGCAGGGAGCGCGGAGCCGCGGCCGCTTCCTTCCGTCCGTCCGTCCGTCGGACACCGCCCCGAGCGGGCGGAGCTTGGGCTGCGGGGCGGCACGGCGGAGGGCTGCGAGCGCCAGGCATCTGCCCCAGCGTCAGCCACCGGCCTCCCACACCGACCCCCAGCCCCTAGTCCTCAGCCCCCAGGTCTACCCCCACCTCCCCAGCTCCTCCCATTAGCCCCCTCAAGATTAGTCCCCTCACTAGCCCCCACCTCACCAGCCCCCAGCAACAAGCAGCAGGCCCCAGTTGGTGCCCGCCCCATTGGGAACACCCCCTAACACCACCCATTGCCACCCACTCAGTCCCCACGCCGGACACCTCCGCAGCGCTTTGCCTCCCTCCTCTTTTTCCCCCCACTCCTCGCTCTGAGCCATCGGCGGTGGCCGCGCTGCTCCTTTATTCCGGTACAAAAACGAAGGCGGCCACGTACAGTACGGAGCGGGCGGCAAAGCGGAGGGGGGGCCCCACTGCCCCCATGGCCCCCGGCCCGAAGAACCTGAGCAAGAAGCATGGCACGGCCCAGCCCTGGAGGGATGGGGGGGCCCGAGGAGCAGCCCTTGCCCCAGCGTGGTCCCCTCCCCCCAAAAAGCAATCTTCGGGGGGGCCAGTACGGCCTCACCGCCACGAGGCTGGAATGCAAAGGAGTGTTTGAATATCAAACCTCCCCCTCCCCACCCCCCACGTGCCACGCGGGGGTGACGGAGCGCAAGGAGAAATCCCCCCCATCCCTGATGGTCTGCAGCAGCGCCGAGGGGGCGGCTACTCAGAATAAATACAAATAAATACAGATTCCAGCAACGCAGGACCCGACCCGGGATCCCGCTGGGTGGGTGGGGGGAGTGGTGGCACTGTGCCCCCCGGGGCCGGCGGGCTCAGCAGTCCATGGCTTCGCTGTCGGTGCAGGCAGGCGGCGCGTCGGTGCCGAAGTACCTGTCCCCAAAGTTCCCTGCGGGAGACAGGGAGAGAGGTGAGCGGGGTGACTGACAAGAGCATCTCCCCCACTCCCCCTCCCGCCCTCACCGATGCCGGGGATGATGTGGAACTCCTCGTTGATCCTCTTGTCCACGGCCGTGGTGATGATGCGGACTCGGGGGAAAGCGTAAGCCACCGAGTGCACTCCCATCTCAGCCATCAGCAGCGACAGCAGGAAGATGCGCTCCTCCGGCACGTCGTGGTCCTGCAGCACGGCACCATCAGAGCCCTGCCCGCGCCCCCCCGGTGGGCTGTGAGACCCCCACCCTGCCCGGCCCCTCACCAGCAGCACGCGTACGGCCATCATGGCAGCAGCGCCGGTGGACACGGTGCTGTCCATGAGGATGACGTAGTCCTCGCTGATCTCCTTGGGCAGGCGCAGGTAGTGCAGCTGGAGGGGACAGGCAGTCAGGCACCGAGGCGGTGTGCTGGGGGCTCAGCCTGGGGGCTGCAGCTGCTGCTCACCTCAGGCTCCCCCGTGTCGTGGTTGGTCTGGATCAGAATCTTGCCCAGGCGGATGTCCTTGCAGACGGCGGTCAGCGCTTGCTCCATGGTCTCCCCGGCCCTCAGGATGGACACGCCAGTGATCTAGGATGGGACAGGAGCCCTGCGTTATGGCCACATCCTCTGCATTCGTTGTCCCCTGCCCAGCCCTGCTGAGCCTCTGTCCCCCTCATTCTGAACCCAGCTGCTCCCACAGGACCTGGTGGGACCCACAACTACCCCACAGGACCTGGTGGGACGCACAATTACCCACAAGGCAAGGGACCGCCCTACAGCTGACCAATGGTTGGCCAACAGCTGGCTGACAGTTGACCAATGGCTGACAAAGCAATGGCTGACCAGCGGTTGACCAACAGTTGACCAATGGTTGCTCAACAGTTGACTGACAGTTGACCAGTGATTGATCAAGCAATGGCTGATCAGTGGTTGACCAACAGCTGACCAATGGTTGGCCAACAGTTGACTACTAGGCGCCCAATGGTTGACCACTGCACTGTCCCAGTTGGTACCCAGTGCATAAGGGGACTGGTACATCTCACCCGCTGTCTATGGAACCTCTTCCCTTCATAGGTCGTCCCCTGCGGCGTCTCCACCGTGACTGACTGCAGAAAGGAAAGGTGAAGAGAGTGTGGGCAAAGCCATCCCCACGTGGCCACACTGCCTCTGGGGCAATAGGGATGGAGGGTCAGGGCCACACCTTCAAAGGGAGGAAGGAGAGCGCGTGCTCAATCAGCAGCCGCATCAGGCGCTTGGAGTAGAAGATGAACTCGTCCCTGGTGGTGTCCTTGTTCCTGTGGGAGTTTGGGTGCTCAGTAGCCATGTGGCCAACAAGGGACGTGAGCACAGAGCAGCCCTTGAGGCTGGAGGCTGGCTGACAATGTGGGAGGAAGCCTATAGAGGTGGTGGGGGCTTGGAGCATCCCAATGGGGAACGACTGAGAGCCCTGAGACCACTCAGCCTGGGGGAGAGAAGGCACAGATCTGTGAGATTTCCATGAAATTCTGAGAGGTGCAGCAAGACTGCGCCAACGCTGCAGTGCTGAAGGAGGCGAGATAGAAAGTAAATAAACACCCCACAGCACGTTACTTTCTTGAGAACACAAGGGAGACAAAGGAACCCTAACAGCTCTCAGCTGGTCAGCAGATGGAAGTGGTGGCGTTGGCAACGGTCCCTGAGAGGCAGAAGTATATTGGATATTTTTATTCTGTATTTTGGGACATCATCTCCCACTTCTCACCATCGCACGGCGCAGATGACAGACAGCCCACCAACAGCAGCACTGGAGAAGGGCAAAGCAATTGCTTCTATCTCGGGTATTTCTGTGCTCAGATCTGGGTACCTTGCAGCCAGGAGCTCTGCAAGGACCAGGAAAGCCCAACAAGCCTTAGCATGAACTGGGCAGTGCATCCTGCCAAGGCACAAAGTCCAGGAGCTCAGGGCAGAGCTGACCCAAGCCCTGAAGCCTTGACTGCCAACGTATGTCCTGGAGCCCTTCCATGTGTACACAGGGACCAGTGCGCAAACAATGGAAAGGAAACACCATTCTGTGTCCACAAAGGGCTACTTTCTGCTCCCCACCTCTGCACAAAAGCTGAGGATTGCCCTGGAATCTCCTTCTCCCCAAGATGCCAAGCCTGGATTTGCCATGACGCAGCGAGCTGCTCAACTGCTGCCAGCTCACAATGCTCACAGACGGCTGCGGCATGGGGAGCCCCAGCACCGTGCAACAGGGCTGCCAGCACCCAGTGAGCAGGAAGGCAGATCAGAAAGGCTGATCACCTATGAGCACCAGAGCCAAAGCCACTGAGCCGCCCCCAAACACAGCACCCTTTCACCAGAAGAGTTTCTCAGCCCAGGTTCCTAAAAACCGTGTTGCTTCAGTTTTGCTTCCTTCCCATGGGCTTTGGTAGGATGTGAGGGGGTGGCTGACGGGCCAAGCCAACGCCCCTCATAAATGTGGTGTTTTTCTATTTACCATCTGGAAGAGGCAAAGTCCGCCTCCCCACAGCCCAGGCTGCAATGCACAGCGCTGCCGGTGAAGGGAGATTAGCGGGGCTGATCCCCTCCTCCTGAGCAGCTGAGCCAGCGCCCAGCTCTGAGCAGATTAAGTCTATCAGACACTTGTGTCCTGGGAACAGGAGGGCAAAGCAACATGTCACAGGTTCACAGGACAAGGTCTCAACTTTATGAACGTGCTATTGCCACCTACAGAAAGCAGAGCATCGGCAAGGAACAAAAACCAGAGTGAGGACAAAGCTACTGAGCAGCACCTGGTTCCTGCTGGAAGCATTAAGGGGTGGGATGGGCAAAGCGTCACCGCCTTTTGTATGGTCACCTACAGAACAGTTCTTGTGGAAGGGACTCACCTGATGATGGTGTGCATGCCCCGCACCTGTGGTGTGTTCTCCAGCACGCTCAGTGTCGCCGGCAGTGGCTGCCCCTGGTGGGCTGAGGCCAGAGCTGCCCTGCAGCAGAGAGCACCAGTCAGAGCCACGCAGTGCACACATACATGCCAACTTCTGCCAGCACCTGGGCAGTGGGGAAGCAGCTCTGCACGGGCAAGGTGTGCTGGGTTGTGACCTGGGACATTGCATCACAGCGTGAGGACTGCCCTGCTGCAGGTGCCCACGTGATCTACCAAAAACCAGGGGAACCTCCAGTTCCTTTCTATGAGATCAACCTCCAACCTTCAGGGCAGGAATTCTGCTCCAGAGAGGGACAACAGCAGCACGTGTATGCAGTCCCACAAATGCAGCACAGCTGCATGCACCCCAAATGAGCTGCATGCACAGCATCCACCCCTGAGGCTGAGGAACAGCACATGCACTCAGACAACTCAGAAGAGCTTCAGCCAGCAGGGATGGGGAAGAGGCAGAACAAAAGAACAACGGGGCTGGCAGCCATCCCCACCCAGAGCTGGCTGTAGCCCAGCCAGCAGGTCCCCAACGTACCTGACAGTGATTTCGCGCTGGGTGGGAGAGCAGACATTCAGCGTGGCAAAAGAGGAAAGAAAAAAGAAGGGACATTTGGTCACTGTGCCAGCAGCCCTGGCCCAGCTCCCACCCCTTCTCGTGGTGCTGAACAGGGAAGGGGAAAACCCTGCTGTGAGCAGGACTGGCGCACTGGCGACATCAGGAACAAACAGGATGGCAAGAGCTGCTTGGGACCGAGGGGTGTAACAAGAGAATGAGGCCACAGCACGAGCAGGGTGCTGCTCCATCCCTGCTTCCCAGCCCTTGCCTGCCTCGAGTCACATAAAAGGGCAGTGCTGAGACCCACAGGGTGCAGAGCAGTGAGCACCCCCCTCCTCACCTGCCCTCCGCCAGCCCCTCACCTTCTCCAGCTGGCTGTGCACGTGCTGCACAATAAGGTCCAGCGCCACAGAGTTCTCCCCACCTGCCCACAGAGCAGAGATTCAGGGTGAGGATGTGCACCCACCGCAGCAGTGGGGCCGGGTGCAAGCGGCGCGTCTCACCCCGGGGCACCACGATGTCTGCCACCTGCACGCTGGGCTCGATGTACTGCTCGAAGGCTGGCTTCACAAACTTGTGGTACTGCTTGATGACACCCACGATGTCACGCCCACGCTCCATGATGTCGCGCTGCAGCCGCCGCACCAGCCGGATGTCCGAGTCCGTGTCCACAAACACCTTCATGTCCAGGAGCTGGAACACTGGGAGGGGTGAGCACCCCCTCTGCAGCCCCCCTGATCTCCCTAAGGCAGCTGTGCTGTGCCAGCAGGACCCCTCCCTCAGAATACCCCACGCAGCAATACCTTCAGCAGCTCCTTGTTTGCAAATGCCAGGATGCCCTCAAACACGATGACGTTGGCCCCATAGACGGTTTTCTGTGGGAAGAAAGGTGCTGCATTCACCCTGCCCCTCCACTGCTGCACCCTCCCCCCCACTGTGTCTTAGCCCAAACGCTAAGGAAGCACCCAGCCCATGGCACGCAGCCATCACGAGCCTTTATCTCACTCCATATCTCAGCCCTCACCACAAAACCACAAGCCCTGCCCCTGTGCCCACTTCCAGCCCTGCATTCTCAGGGCACCCACCCACTCTCGGCGCCGGCTGTGAGTGGTGAAGTCGTACACAGGCACCTTCACACTCTTGCCCTTCTTCAGCTTGCGTAGGACGCTGACAAGCAGCTCAAAGTCGAAGGCATCCGGGTGGTCGAAGTTGTAATCACTGCGGGCCGCCAGCGCCTGCTGCCCCTCGTCCAGCACCTGGGAACGGCACCGCTTAGCACCACGCCGTGCTGTGCCATGCCAGAACGCACTGCTCTCACCTTGTAGAAGGAATCCATGGACAACAACACAACCCAGGGCACGTCCAATGCCTCGATGATCCGCGTGGCCACCGTCGTCTTACCCGAGGCGCTGCCGCCACACAGCCCTGAGGTGAGCAGGCCTCATCAGCATGGCTCAGGCTGAGGCCCCCAAGCCCACACCCGGCCCCAGGATGCAGCCCAGAGCCAGGCCCAGATCGAGACTGAAACAGGCCCTGATCCCACATACCAATCCTGGCCCAGCCCCAGAACCTCATCTGAACCTCAAATCCCAGATGCAGAACCAAGCCCAGGCCGGCTCTAGATCCCAGGCCCAAGCCAAGCCGCAGCCCCGCTTCAGATCCCAGACCTCGCATCTCATCCCCATCTCTCATCCAACCCCAAGACCCACCCCCACCCCCGATCCAGGCCCCAGACCCCCGCCCCGCCCGCCCGCCCCGCACCGATGACGAAGGCCTCTCCCACGGGCGCCCCGGTCTCGCTGTACCAGGGCGGCCGCCCGGCCGTGTAGATGGTCCGCTTGCTGGTGCGCAGCAGCGGCGGCTCGGGCGGGCCCTGGCCTTGGCTGGCTGTGCGGCGGCGCGGCGGGGCCAGCGGCAGGCGGCTAAGCAGCGAGCCCAGGGAACCGGGACCGGGGCCGGGACCGGGGCCGGGACCACGCTCGGGCCCCGCCGCGCCCCACTGCCCGCACCGCTCCCCCGTGCCCAACGCCGCCATCACCGCGCGGCGGCCGCGGGGCCTGGCGGGAAGGGGCGGGGCGATCTGCGAAACCACGCCCATGCCCGAGGCCACGCCCACCGCTGCGTTCGTAGGTCACGCCCCATACGTCGGGCTGAGTGGGCGTGGTCACGCGAGGGGCGTAGTCTATGACAAGGTTGGCGGACTCAGGCCACGCCCACGAGGCGGGGATAGGGCGGGGCCATAGGAAGGGGCGGGGCCTCGAGGTCCCGGCGCCGCGCGGTGCTGCCCGGCATGGAGCGGCCGTCCGCGACCGGCACCGAGAGTGCGCGGCTGCTGGGAGTCCGGGGACACAGGTACCGCCGGGCCGGCACCACATCATCAGCATCCCCATACTGGCATGGACAACCCCAGCACCGGCACCACATCACCGGCACCGACACATCACCGGCACCCCGTCATTGGCATCGGCACCCCATCACCGGCACTGGCGTCATATCACGAGCATCCCCAAATCGGCATCGGAACCCCCCAGCACCAGCATTGCATCATTGGCATCGGCATCCCATCATCGGCACCGGCACTACATCACCGGCATCACAACACCAGCATCCTCATACCGGCTTCGGCACCCCCAGCATCGGCACCCCATCTTTGGCACTGCATGACTGGCATCGGCACCCCATCACTTTCACCCCCAGCCCAGCACTCCATCACCGGCACCTCCGTACCAACACCTGCACCCCCAGCCCCACCAGCCACCACCCCAATATCCCCATCACACCCTGCTCCCTCCCACCCCCAGGACCTGCAGTCCTCACACCACCCTCGTGCCATTTCCATTCCACCATCACCCCATCTCTGTGCCACCCTCGTGTCCCTCCACCCGAGGGTATCCATCTGACACCAGCATCCCACTGCCACCCTCTGCACTGCTACCATCCATCCATTACCCCACGCCGGTACCACTCTCCACCCCCACAGCGGTACCATCCCCCGCCTCAGTCTGTTTCCAGGCCCCCAGGATGCCCCAGCCCTGCTGCCCCCCAGGAAGGACACGCAGGAGTCGGGGGGGGTCCCGCTGTGCCCTTGCAGCCCGGCCGCCCCCGGCCCCATCGCAGAGAGGCTCCAAGCACAGAGGCAGCTGAGCATCGCCTGCAGCGTCTGCTGCATCTTCATGGTCGGGGAGGTGATAGGTAGGGGATGGGGGGACGGGATGGGAGGGGAGGGGGAATTGGGATGGTAAAGAATAGAACGCAGTGGGGTGAGATGAGATGTGATAGGATGAGACAGAATGGGAAAGGACATGATGAGACAGGATGGGATATGGTGGGATGAGGTGGGACATGGTGAGATAGGATGGGACATGGTGGAATGGGATATGATGGGATGAGGTGGGACATGGTAGGGTGGGACAGGATGAGATGAGGTGGAGCATGGTAGGATGGGACAGGATGGGACATAATGGGATGGGACATGGTGGGATGGGACAGGATGGGACATAGTGGGATAGGATATGATGAGGTGGGACATGGTGGAATGGGACATGGTGGGACTTAATGGGATGGGACAGGACGGGATGGGACAGGATGGGATGGGATGAGATATGGTGGGATGGGACAGGATGGGACATAACAGGATGAG
>NW_024884820.1:59511-68144 GCF_019232065.1 Centrocercus urophasianus
GGATGAGATATGGTGGGATGGGACAGGATGGGACATAACAGGATGAGATATGGTGGGATGGGACAGGATGGGATGGGACATGGTGGGATGGGACATGGTGGGACTTAACAGGATGAGACATGATGAGATGGAGATTTGGGATGGAATGGGAAGAAGCATAATAGGATTTGATGGGGTGAGATGAGATGTGGTGAATGGGGAGTTGGATTGGGACAGGATGGGACATGGTAGGATGGGGAGATGGGACAAGATGGAACATGATGGGATGGGGAGCTGGGATGGAGCAGGATGAAAGATAGTGGGTCAGGATGGGATGGGACATAATGGAATGGGACATGGTGGGATGGGACAGGATGGGATGGGATGGAGAGTTGAGATGGGATGGAAATGGAATGGGACATAGTGGGGTGCAATGGGATGAGATACAATGGGATGAGGAGTTGGACTGGGACAAGATGGGACGCAGTGGGATGGAATGCTGTGCCAGAGCCCGGTGCCACCCACAGGCGGGTACCTGGCGCACAGCCTGGCCATCATGACGGACGCAGCCCACCTGCTGACAGACGTGGGCAGCATGGCCGTCAGCCTCTTCTCGCTCTGGGTGTCCACCCGCCCACCCACCGCCACCATGACCTTCGGCTGGCACCGCTCGGGTGAGGGGGGGCTCAGCCCTGGGGCTGCCTGCAGCGAGGGATCCCGCTGACCCCCTCCTGCCCCGCAGAGACGCTGGGCGCGCTGGCCTCCGTGCTGTCCATCTGGGTGGTGACTGCGGTGCTGCTCTACCTGGCGGCCGCCCGCATCCTCAGCGCCGACTACGAGATCGAGGCGCGCACCATGCTGGCCACCTCCGCCTGCGCCGTGGGTGCCAACCTGGTGTACGTCCCCTCCACCCACCCCCAGCCCAAGATGTGCCCCATGGCCCCGGTGCTGAGCGATCTCCTCCCCACAGCATGGCCTACGTCCTGCACCAGGGCCACGGGCACGGCGTGGGGGGCTATGAGCAGCTGGAGGGGGGCTGCCTGCCCAGTGCCCCCCTGCCCGGCAGCACCAGCGTCCGTGCCGCCTTTGTGCATGTGGTGGGGGACCTGCTGCAGAGCGTCGGCGTCCTGCTGGCCGCCACCATCATCTACTTCAAGGTGTGGGGCTGGGCTCTGCCCTACATGGGGGGCAGCGCAGCCCCGCAGCCTCACGCCATTCCTCCCCCCTCCTTCTGCAGCCCCAGTGCAAGATCGCAGACCCCATCAGCACCCTCTTCTTCTCTGTCTTCGTCCTGGGCTCCACCGTCACCATCCTCAGGGACGTCTTCAGGGTTCTCATGGAAGGTGAGGGGACTTGAGGGCTGCAGCCCCCACCCTACAGCCCTTCCCTGTCCCTCCCAGCCCTATGGGGAGCAGCTGTCCCCATCCCAGCCCCAAATGGAGGAAGGGGCTGTGGGTGACCCCTTGGCGCAGGAGCCCCACGGGGAATGGCAGTGACTGCAGTGACGGAGGAGCTGCTGGCGGTCAGCGGGGTGAGGGCCATCCATGACCTACACGTGTGGGCGCTGACGCCGAGCCACCCCCTGGTATCAGTGCACGTGGCTGTGGGTAAGTGCCCCACACGCTGCTCACACCCCATGGCACAGCCAAGGCCCGTGGGGCTGAGTCACAGTGCCCACCACCCACAGATGCCACCGCTGACCCTGAGACGGTGCTGCAGGATGCCACGGTGCGGCTGCAGCAGAAGTTTGGCTTCACTGTGTGCACGGTGCAGGTGGAACGGTACCTAGAGGCAGCAGGGGGCTGCCCACATGGCCACAGCCCTCTAGCATGAGCCCCCACCTGCTGTGGGGCTGTGGCAGTGCCTGGGGGCCACAGCTGCACCCTCCCCCCACTGCTGCCCCCGCTGTGGGGCAGGGAGCAGGGCAGCGGGGAGCTGGAGCTTGGCCCATTCCTCTCTTTGTGTGTCAGTGTCTGTGTCTGTCTGTGTTCGTCCTGTCGTGCGGGGCTGCAGCCCCAATAAAGGTGTTGGAGAGCAGCCGAGGGCTCAGCACAGGGGAACTCCAATGACACCGCCATTACAAAACGCACCACTTTACTGCACTGCTGCCACCACAGCTCAATGTGAGCGATTCCAGAGCCCCCGGCACCGGGGGGGGGGGAGGGGGGGAGCACAAGCGCAGCCCCACGCACAGCCTCAGCCCAAGGCAGGGACACAGCAGCGATCCCACTGCCCGCCCTGCACCAGCACAAAGCGCAGAGCACAGCACAGAGCCCTCTGGGCCCCAGGGGGACAGTGGGAGCACTGGGTCCCCGGGGAAGGAGCACCAAGGGGGGCACGGAGCCCCCACAGCCGCAGCGAGGGGCCGGGGTTACTCGGAGGGGGGGCTCACAGGAATGCCAGGGTGGGAGCTGTAACGGGCACGGCTCTGCGGCAGCAGCTGTGGGTCCACAGCAGCTGCCAGCCCCGCCAGGCAGTGCAGGCGCACGATGCCTGCCTGTCCCCCCGACACCAGCCAGCCACACGCCTCCAGGTTGGGGCTAAAGCGCACCTGCAGGAAGGGGTTGTCAGAAGGGTGGGGAGGGGGCCCCACACCCTGGAGGCGGGACAGGGAGCTGGGCTGGGTGGGGGGGCTGCCTCACCTTGTGTAGGGCTTCCAGCTGCAAGCGGTCGAGGCTCAGCTCTGCTTTCCCCTCTTGTTTGTGCATCCGGCGCATGGGCTCACGGCTGGGGAAGTTCTTGAAGCTGCGCTGTGGGGGGGTTGGGGGAAGGCAGGCAGTGGGCACACTATGAGGTGCAGGGGGTGGCACCCCCACACCCTGCCATAGCCCCCAGGCTCTATCCTGGTGCTGGGTGAACTGTCCCCATCCCACACCTCACTCCTCAGAGGTCTGTTCTGCCCCATACTCACAGCTCTAAGACTGAGCAAGGGGTGGAAGCCACACCATCACCCCCAGTCCCACTGTTCCCAGCTAGGAGGGTCCATCTCCCCCCCATCCTTCATACCAGATCGGTGTCCCGGAACCGCACGTAGGCTGTGGCCACCATCTCGCTGTATTGCCGGGTCCTGGGCAGCACTGGCTCACTGCTCCCTGGCACTGCAGTGCTGCAGGGCAGCAGGTCAGCTTTGTACACCGGCTGGGGAAGAGAGGAGGCTGAGGGGCAGGTCCATATCCCTCTGAAGGGACTATGCCCAACTCTGAGGCACCTCAGGCCGAAGGGCAGAGGACAGGGCGAGGAACCCAGCCCCAAAGTCTCATTGCAGTGCCCAGACAGGAACACAGAGCAGCACTTTTCCATTGATGCAACTGCCCCCCAGTCCCTTAGTGCCTTACAAATCTGCGGTCCGAGGAGCGCTTGACATTGAGTGGGTTGACAGCCAGGTCGGGCAGCACCGCAGCCACCAGCTCGCCTGTGATGTCCCCAGCAGCCACCGTGTTCAGCCAGTCCGAGCCTGAGATGCTCTGTGGGAACAGAGGAGCTGGGAAGCAGCTCCCAGCAGTGATGGTGCCATGCCCCAGTGACCCGTGGGATTGCTCCACAGGACGGAGCCGTGTCTGCCCCTTACCCACACAGTCCCCTTGCGAGGGGCCACAAAATACGCCTTGTAGCCCAGGTACCCAGCGTCGATGTAGTGGATCCCACAGAGACCATAACTGCAACAGAAAAGGGTGAGGGCCGAGCTCAGAGCACAGCTATGTCCCAGCCTTCCTGCCCTCAGCGCGTTGCCTCTTGGAGTGCAGGAGCCCACCCATCTTCTGGAGAGCCCCCAGCACTCACGAGGCATAGCAGTTGTCCTGGGCCACGGTGACACCGTTGTAGGGCAGCAGCCAGGCCACCTCAGTGCTGAGGAAACGCTTGATGCTGTTGATGGGTTCGTAGAGGCGCCGCAGATCCCAGAATTTGATCTTTCGGTCGTTCCCTACCGTGACCAGGAAGTTGCTGAGAACCAGGAGAGAGGCGGCACTGAGACCCCAGGGCTGAGCTGTGCCATCAGCTGCACGCCACAGGGCCCTCACCCCAAAACCATCCAGCGTCTCAGGCACTGTTAGCCCTGAGCCCAGCAGCAGGAGCAAGTCCCCAGCCAGTAGCAGCTCTCACCTGTTGGCTTTGCACCACTCGATGCTGCGCACGGCGTGGTCGTGGGCCAGGAAGCACTGAAAAGGGTACAGCTGGAGGGAGCCGTCGGCGTGGGACACGCGCTGCAGTGGGGATGCGGTCAGCAGGTTCCAGATGGCCACTGTGCCTGCAGGCAGAGGTGTGCTGCTGTGGTGAGCCACCCTAGCACCAAAGGTTGAAGCACAAAGGGCAAGAGCTGCTCCCTGAAAGCAGGGACTCACCATCATAAAATCCCGCCGCCAGGTGCTGGTGGGGCCGGGAGGGCATCCAGGAGAGGCTGAAGCACTGCCCACATTCGGTTGCGCTCCCTGCCTGGATGGAGCCCACCTGCAGTGTGGTGGTATGCTGCACCTGCAGCGAGAAAGGACAGAGGTAAGGCCGTGTTCCAGCACTGCCTATCTTGGGAGTGGGAAACACACAGGGGTGGGAGCACGGTGCTGGGGGCAGCAAGCTCTGCAGGCTTCCTGGTGCCCCTCAGCTCTCTGCCTGCAGCAGGCAGGAGGCACGTTGGGACAGCAGCAGGGACACTGACCTTGCAGATCATGTGCTTGTGGGGGGACCCATCTGGAAGAGAGCAGAGGGAGGTCAGGGCAGGAACTTCTGGCAGCTTTGAGCTTGGCACAGCGCTCCCATGTCCCTGCCCATCCTGCTCAGAGCAACGTCCCCACACAGCCCAGCACTGCTCTCCAGCACCCCAATGTCACACACACACACCGAGGTGCCCGCAGGATCCCCAGCACCAGCTCACAGCCCCTCCAGCAGCACCACGAGTGCCGGGGGAGGACAACGAGCTCCATGCGCTGCGCTCAGTAGGAATCCAGGCACGTCAGCACCCCGCGCACCGCAGCGGAGGCGGGAAGATGCAGAGAGCCATGCATCATCCCCGGCACCGCAATCACTGCGGGGTCACAGAGGTGGGAGCACCGAGGCCCCGCACTGCACCAAGCCCACGGCAGCAAATCGACGCCGGCATCCGACGCGACGCGCAAGGATGGGACGTGATGCCGCAGCACGGCCGCACCCGGCTGCTCCGTGGGAGAGCTGCAGGCTGGGGAAGGATCCAACCCAGCCCACGTGGGGCTGCGGCAGCAGCGCAACCCATCCGGAACCAGAGCACGGATTGGGGCTGGAGACACGGGAAACCCATTTCCCATTGTCGGAGGCGAGCGGATGGATGGGGGCTGTCAGCTGCGGCTGAGCGGCCACGAGCAGCTCATCAATCTCACGCGGCTGCCGGCAGATGGGAGCATTACAAGGACCATTGGGCAGCGCCAGACCTGATCGGAGCTCCGATCCCAGCCACAACGTGCAGCTGCCAGCCAGGAGCAAGGAACACGCAGCTCTGCTTCAACGCGGCTGCAGCCACGCTCCAGCTCCAGGCTTCCCAAAACTCTGGGCACAAAGGGATGAGGGCGGCGTGGCTCTTCCTACCTTTTACCTGGGTTCTCGTGCAGCTCTGCAGTGCGCCAGGGTGTGGGAGGGCGTACAGCACCACGCTGCCATCTGAGAAAGCAGCAGCCAGGAGGCCAAGCCGGCTCATCTGTGGGTGCTGTGGGACAGGCACAGGCTCTCAGCCTACCCCTGGTTTTTGAAAGGAGCCTCGGGATCACCACGTTCTGCCCAGAGAAGGCAGTGTTTTGGCAGACACAAGCAGGGAAAACCCAAGGCCAGCCTGCACACCCACCTTTGAGGAGCTGCTAGGAGGCTCCCAAGCGCCGCTGGGGCAGAACTTCATGTCCCAGACACAGCCATGATCAGCAGCGATGGCGTAGGCCAGTCCAGCTCTGTCAGCAGAGCTGTAGGTGGAACCGGGAAAAACGCTGGAGCTGGAGAGCAGCAGCCCCACCACTGGGACACAACAGCCCCATGCTGTCCCATCTTCACCACTCACCCCTCCTGCAGCGTGCCCAGGCCCCAGAGCTGCAGCAGTGCGGGGCCCTGGTGCAGCCCCACCACACTGTGAGTTTCCTCCATGGTTCTGTGGCAGTACAGAGCCACGTACTGCGCGGCCGCTGCACCCTCCGGCGTCGGGCACCACTCCATGGCCCAGATGGGGCCGCCCACAAAGAAGGCTGCGTCCCGGCGCTCCTCGTGGGGCTGCAGGGAGCTGAATCTGTGGCAAGGAAGGGTCAGGGCACCAGGCAACAGGGGCTGCATGTGGCAGGACCCCAAGATTACCCACTGACCTGTTTAACCTGTATAAAGCACCGCCATCCTCAAGGCCCTCCCGCTGGATGGAGAAAAGTGGAGACTTCTCCTCCACCGGCAGGTATGGGGCAGCTTCACTGGGGAGGAATGAGCGTGAAAGGTGCATCCTGCCCCTAACAGGGGGTGATCTATGCCAGAGCTGCCCCCCAGCATTGTGTCCCCACACCCAGCCCCTGCCACTGCTGCCCACAGTACCTTTCAGAGAGACACGTCCAGTTCCGTGCCAAAGGGATCCAGTCAGGGAATTCCCACTGCGAGTGCACCTGCTCCCGCCTGCAGGGGATGCCACAGACATCAGCACAGACTATGCTGGGCCCAGCAGCTGGGTCCTGCCCCACATGTGGCCCCTGGGAGGCTGCCCAGATGTGAGGATGCCCCCATGCTGTACCTATGCCTACAGTGCTTCACAGGATGCCCCCACGGCCCTCCCACCCCCACTCACAGGCTGCAGGTGAGGCTGGAGCATTTCTCCACTGGGGCCATGATGGAATTGTGGAAGCCATTGGGAGCAACACCACGGCACAGGGGCTTGGATCTCTGGGAATGAGAGCAAAGTCATGGCAGGGGACAGGGCAGCCAAAGGACTGTCCCCACCTGCCCAAACATCCCTGGATGAATCTCTCTGTAGTCTCCCAACACTGTGTCACTATGCTAAGAAGCCTGACATCAGCTCCAGCAGCAGCCCGGGAGCACACTCACTCTCTTCCCACCAACTCTCACTCTTGGCTGCCTCTCCAGGAGCTCACACCCACCCTCACACGGTACACTATACTACCCCTGCAGAATCCTGTTTCAGGGCACATCTGCCCAAAAGAGCTGGAGTGAGAGAGGGACACATTCACAAATGAGAGTGAGAGAAGGACACATTCACACAGCCAGCGACAGCTCACTTTGTGACACTTGTAGCACACAAAGCAAGCAGCAGTAGAGGAGAAGCTCTTCTCCTTACCCCTCCTGATGACGTCCTCACACTGTGCCCCCGGAGCGGCTCCAGTTCGGACTCCTCACTGAGTGCTGCATCACTTTCCTCCTCCTCCTCTGCCTGCAGCAGTACATCCTTAGAGGGCACAAAATCGGCGTCCTGGGTGGGATCATCACTGTTGGCATCCTCCTCCTCCTTCTTTCTCCGACGCTTTCTCTGGACACGCTGGGGCTCCTGGGGGCCTTCGGTGGGAGCTGGGGGCTGGCACACAGATGTCAGCTCTTCTGCCAGCTCCTGGAGGTACAGCAGTGCCCTGTGACAGAGAGGCAGTGCATGACAGTAAGTGGAGGTGCACCAGCAGCACCCATCTGTGTAACACAGCGGCACCCAGCCCAGCCCCAGGGTCTGTGGGAACCACTGAGAAGTACCAATGGAGCCACAATGGAGCCACAGGCTCAGCATCCCTCTCAGCACCAAGGGGCCCCATGGGGCTGTGTGGCTCCAACTCTACCTGTTCACTGGATCACTCAGAGCATCCCCCTCTCCCTCCCAAGGACACCTCAGGGCCTACCCACGTCTCTACGGGCCCACACAGATCTATCCCCAGCCACTGACCCACTCAGCCAGAGCTGATCCCCGCAGCCCTCAGCTCCTGAAGCCCAACACACTTCCCAGAAGCGGGATGAAGCCTTCCATGAACGGCACCCCAAAGCCGCCCGCCCGCCCCCCACAGCCCCGGCCCCGCTCACACTTTGGCTGCCCGCCGCCGGGGCCGCCCTCCAGGGGAGGTGTCAGAGCCATCCCGGCCGTCCCGCAGCCCGCCGGGACCCGGCAGGCCCCGGGACAGCCGCAGCAGCACCTCAGCCTCGGGGCTCTGCGAGGCCTCCCCACGCCCATCCGCCTCCTCCGGGCCTGGGCCCTGCGGGCCGCTCGGCGCCTTAGGGCTGCGGACGGGCCGTTGCCGGGGTTTCACTCCCGCCTCCCCCGTAGCCGCGGGCGATGACAGCTCCCGGGGAGCGCCGCGACCGCGGCCCCGGCGGCTCCGCTCGCGGCAGCGCGGCCCGCGGGCCCCGGCGGCGCTAGACGCCATGCGGGGGAGTCCCGGAGCCGCACCCGAGGCGCTCAAGCCGGCGCCGCCCGCATGGCTGCCGCCCCTCCGCCGTCGGCTACAGCCGTGCTCAACGCCGGGCCCGGAGCCCGCAACATGGCGGCGCGCGGCGCGCGGAGATGACGTCATGACACGGAGATGTTCCGTCACGTGACAGGAGACGGGAAGACTCTAACGATCATTGGGAGACAGAGAGATAGAGGCGGGAACTGCGCAAAGACGGGGCGGGGATATGTAAATCTACCGCATTGCATGCCGGGAGCACAAGCCCACAAGCAAAGACTCCGCGTGGATCCC
>NW_024884821.1:0-44810 GCF_019232065.1 Centrocercus urophasianus
TGTAAAGGCCCTGACTCCTTTAAAGTTTGTTAAATGTATTTTGCTTCTGCTGGTCTAATGAACAACCTTACACTGTTTCCTAGCTCAGAATACTATACCCATATGGTTTAGAAAGTTCAAAATCTATTGCAGCTTTGTGAGAAAGTATTTGTTAGGTAGTTCAGTAACTATGTTTCTAAAATATGTTACTAATATGTATGTGGTGTTCTTACTTTCCACATCAGCTATTTAACTATTTCTAAGGATATGTTACAGCTTAATTCTTTAGATCAATTGCCCTTTTCAATGTTCAATGCAGAAACAACACTTTGACTTTCCACAGCTACAATGCATTGGGTAGTCATGTTTTATGGCACTTCAGGGAAATACATGCAATGGAATGGACTGAAATACTTTTCCCTGCAGTCTTCAGGAACTCTGCTCTTTAGCAGGACAAAACAAACATTTACAGCCTTAACCCTGGCATCAAGCCACAGCTGGAATCAGCTCATACTGGCACCTAACAGGAGGTGATGGGCTTTGCTACTTTTGGTGGCTTACCGAAATGTTTGCTCAGTGGCACTGCATAAGTGCTTCCCAGGGGTCAGGTAAAGACTCACAGTTAACACACAGCTTGCTGGGCTGGGGATGGATGCTGCAGGAAGGCTCTTCCATCTCTGCTTTTCAGCCTTCCCCAAACCACATTTCTTCAGCTTTTCAAGCCAAACACAATTTCTCTGCTGTCAGACTCTCCAGCCCTTTGCATATTATAAATGAAATGATCATTAATGTGAGTTTGTTGATGGCAATGCCAATGGATAGGGGACGCTTTCCACAACAGTTTTTGACCTGCAAATTTTTCATGTGTAGAATGGAGGAGAATGAAAAGGGGAAAGTGACTCCTCACATTAAAATCAATTAAAGGCTTTTTTTTTTTTTTTTTTTTTTTTTTTTTTTTTTTTTAGAAAAAAAAAAGAGCTTTTAATTGATTTTAATATGAGGAGCCACAAAAAAAGAGCTTGCAAGGGTAAGAAATTGGAGTATGAAGAGTGTTGGCACCTCTAGTGTGGTCATTACAGAGGTCTCATGGGAGCTATACATGTCTGCTGTGCCCTGCTCCTTAGTTCTGAAAGTTATTCAGACTCAGAATATCTCAGAAAATAACACTTTTGGAGCGTGCTGTGAAAATGTCCCTGTTCTCTCTGTATGACATGTGGGAAATCTTTCTGATGGCTGTCTTGGGAAGATGACTCACATCTCCAACTGCCTCCTGTCGCTCCAATGTGACAGTCCTTTCTTGTCCCATAGGTGCCAGTCTGTCCAAACCAACCCATGGCATCTCCTTTTCACACGAATGTGGCTCTGGGGAACATGGGCTACTGGGCACGGTGATGTGTTGATGGTTGAACTCTACAATCTCAGAGTCTTCTCCAACCTTAATTATTCCTTAATTCTTTCTTGCTAGTAGAGCCC
The DNA here is from genome assembly GCF_019232065.1 of Centrocercus urophasianus. Lineage (NCBI taxonomy): Eukaryota > Metazoa > Chordata > Aves > Galliformes > Phasianidae > Centrocercus > Centrocercus urophasianus. The sequence continues at coordinate 1,453 of NW_024884821.1, forward strand.
TTCCCAAAGCTGTCCTCTGCCAGGACAAGACCTAAGTGGTCCTATCATTTCATGGCCAAGCATTGAGGTTTGCTGGTTTGTCGCAACGAGGCTGTGAGTGCCACCTCATAGCTGTCCTACAGACTGAATGACACACAGCCACCGTGTGCTCAGCCAGCAGGTGGCCCTCCAGAGCAAAGCCACCAGAGTCCTCACCTGAGACACACAGGTAGCTTTGTCCTGGGACATATCCAGGCTTCTACAAGTTGAGGAACTCACGCTGATCCCATTAATGGTGGCAGAAGAAACCTCGTTCTTCTCAGGACACTCTTCTCTTCCCAGTTAATTGTACTACCATGCTCACCATGCATTGCTGCTTTTCTGCAGGAGGTTGGCCCCACCATGGTGGGAGATGAGCACTCGGATCCCAACCTGATGCAGTTCTTGGGGGCCAGAAAGAGGAACATGCTCGGGAACCACTTGTAAGTGCAATGTTTCAATCTCTCCCCCCTCCCTGTTTTCCCTAAAGCTTCACTCCCTGGCACACCTACTTCTAAACCCAGGACTGGTTTGCTGCTGGAGGGGCATGTGCCTGTCCTTGCTCCCACCTGTCAGTGCTCAGCCAAGGATATTTTCCTAATATTTCAAGCAGTTTTCTGTTATTTTCTAACCATAACCCTTTCTCATCCTCACATCTCGCATTCTTGGGACGCTTTTGGGTGCTATCTAGCCAGGCTGAAATAAAACAGATGCAGCAGGCATTTAAACTTTTTTTGCATAACAATCTGCCTTTATCCCATCCTCAGTGACACACCTTTTCTGTTTTGGTATCACTTCCAGCCCCAAGGTGCTCAGAAGCAAATGGTGCCCATCCTTCTCCTCTCAGCCTGGCTCTGGCCAGGTTTAGTGCCAATCCACATTAGGTACTCTCCCACAGCCTGTTCTAACCCATTCCAGACTGAGCTTTCTCCCTTTCTCCCCTCAGCATCCCTCCCTGAAGCCTTCCCTTGGGCTGCTGAGTCTTCAGGCTTTGAGCTGCTTTGTGTTCCCAGCCCATTAGGCTGTGTATTTCCAACACATCTGATGCTGTGTCTCTACCTGCCTATGCTGAGTTTGAAATCAAGGGTGCAGCTTAGAAATGCTGCCATCCTGTTCTTTACATCTTGGCACACATCCCAACCCCTCCTCCCATTTGGTATCTTGACTTCTTGTTTTTCTCTAAGATTCAAATAATAATAACAAAAAAAAAAACAAAAAAACAAAAAAAAAACAAAAAAACCCACAGCAAAACAAAATACCTAAATGCAAATCAAGTTAAAGCAGAGGGCAGCAGTTGGATTTCTGCTCATGCTTGCCCACTCATGAGGCAGCGCAGAGGAGGAGTGGAAGGAAAACCAGGCGTTTCCTTGGTCCCAGCGTATTCAGACTTCCATCAGTGGAGCTGGAAAGACCCATGTCCTCAGCACTGGGCTGGCAGGCATCGAGACCCAGCTCCTCCATTGCTTTACAAAACTTAGGAGTTCAAAGAACAGGAAAAATGGAAGTACCCTGATTTTCAAGAAACTCTCCAAAATGCAAACTTGGGCCATCTGCTTTGGCAGGAACTTGGCCTCTTCCATTACCCCTTTCCATCAGCAGGGCTCAGATGGGCTTGCAGAGCCATCTCTGCACTGCTATTCCCAAGCCCGTGGGTGGCACAGAAATTGGCAGCAGTGCCAGCTTCGTGCTGCTGCCTTTGGAGCTGAGCCTGGGAGTTATGCAATGGGAGAAGAGACCTGAGGAGAAAACCAGGAGAGGCTTCAAGAAGGATGAAGTTCTGCTGGCTCTGATAGGGGTGAATCTCCAGGATTTGAGTGGAACAAAAATGGAAGGAAGGTGGAATGCCTCCATGCTGCATGCCCAAGCAGCCAGGGAGGAGTTCATAGAATTATAGAATCATTAAGGTTGGAAACGACCTCTGAGATGATGAAGTCCAACCCCAAACCATCCCCAGCATGCCCACTGACCACGTCTTTCAGTGCCACATCTCCATGGTTCTGGAACACTTCCAGAGATGGTGACTCCACCGCTACCCTGAGCAACCCATTTAATACATCCCCGCTTCTTCTGAGAAGAAATTTTTCCTAATGTCTAGCTTGAAAGTCCTTTTAAGGCCATTACAGGGTAATAAGGAAGTAGAGTGGCTGATTTTGCTTCCTTGGGGGATCCTTCTATTTCTACTTGTGCCTGCTTGTGGCCTGATAGACATTTTCAAGCATGTCTTCCCTGTTTGCTCTTGAGCAACACAGGGTGGAGGAAACAATGTGGATGGAATACTGACACCCTGAGAGGCACAGTGGTATGCCAGCAAGGCAAGTTCCATTCACCTTCTGCCAAAAAGCCCTGCTGGGGAGGAGAGCACCATGGTCGAGCAGGGTTTTCTGTCCCGCTGCCACATGATGACACAAATCTCACCCTTTCCACAGCATCTTGAGATCCAAAGCCTTAAACACGACCTAAGGAGCTCTGAGGGAGCCGGAAAGAGTCTAGGCAGTATGGATCTGTTGTAGCATTGTAATATACATAAAACACGTAATTGCCTCTAACAAAGGATTCTGTTAAGCAGCTGTGCAAATGCCACATCATTAAGCACCATCAATTGCCAGCACGCATCCTCCATCCCTTATCTCCATCCCTTATTTAATGTGCAGGGGAAGAACGCTTGGACATTTGGGTTGCAAAGCCAATCTTGGGCTACTGCAAAATGGGATTCTGAGTAGATGCTGGACAATGTCCCCTCCACCTCCTGTCATAATAAAGGCTATCAATCAATGCTGCTACTTTTAAATAGCAAACCATCTAAAATCAGACTAAAAGTCACTGCATTAGGATGCTCTTGCTGTAGCCCCACTCCCACACACAGCATGTACTCACTCACCTACCTTTGGCATACCTGGGAGCCAAAGGCTTATGTACTTACAATGGGCACGTGAAGAATTCCTCTCCTCTCTAGGCTGACCTCTGTCCCCTACTGGCTTCAGGCCGAAGGACTTTACAAATGTCCCCATCCTGATTCAGACTGCTCGCTTGTGAAGAGGGTGGCACACTTAATAGACATCGTGCAAGATGTTTTGTTTTGCTCAGTGTGGAGTTGTATTTAAGGCCCTAGGCCACTTAGCTTGCCTTCTGCTTTCAGCTCAGTCACTCCAGTTTAGGTTCCTACAAATAACAACCCCTGCCTCAGCTACTTCCTCTGCATAATGGCAATAATATTTACCATCTCCAACATGCAAATCTGAAGGTGGCAAGCCTCTTAGAGAAAGCATTAAGTTCAAAGACCCTATAATAATAGATATTATCTTTATATCACATCTATAATTATTGCATACTCTGTCTTGAGAAGCTGGAAAAATACCTTCACATCTGAGTGACATTTTATGCTTTAAAAATGCTCACCACTATAAACGTTTTGCAATGTTAGCAACTTTGGAAATGCTTTTGGGTCTTTTTTTATTATTAGCACAAAAGTCAGGGTAGTCTTTGTTAGGATGCCCAACCGAGATCATCAACCATCCCGCAGCCCGTCATTATCAGCTTATCAGGCACGGTGAGTCATCTAAGAGTTACACAATTACGAAACTTATCCCATCTGCTTGAATAAATACTGCAGCCCAAACAACTGTGTTAAAGGAACAGAAAGGCTGCCAAATTCAGCATTAAAGGACAGACTTGCCATTTCAGTTCTGCCACTTCCTAACCTAATTCAAATAGTTTTATGCCTGTGTTGTGCTATTCCTTATGGTAAGAGCAAAGCAGAACATTGGTATTTTACACCTTTAAAACAGATTAGTTGTTCTGTAAAAAGCTTCCAGAACAGTTCAGCCATGTAAATTGAGGTCTGCTGAAAGCAACAGCAAACAGGGTCTGATAACAGGGAGTTACCAGGCCTGCAAGCTGCAGGAACACGGGAACAACAAAGAAAAAAAGATCTTGCTGTTACAACACTGTAAATCTGCTGTCCTACATTTTTTCCCTGCTTTGCAGAGACCATTCTCTTTTTCCATGAATTCTGAGATATGATTCCCGTAGCTGTGGTTTAAGCTCAGCTAAGTAAGCAGCATGTGGCTTTGGATAACCAGTCCCCAAACCACACTCCAATTTAAGATCAAATTCCATTCTGACCAGCTTTCTCCTTGGTTTGGAAGCTGTGGATTTTGGTCTTCCCCATCTGGTTAACCAAGGTGTTGCATCACACAGGCAATATGCCAGATGTGCCCATGCAGTGTTTCGTACCAGTTAATTAGCGAGGCAGACCCAGTTCCACAAGGAAATTTTTGTATCCTTTTTCATCCCTGCTTTCCTCTTTTTCCCACTTGCAGCTGGGAGTACTATGTGAATGATGCACCAAGGATAGTCCTTAACAAGCTGGAGACCTGTGGTTACCGGGTGGTGAGCATGACGGGTGTGGGCCAGACGCTGGTGTGGTGCCTCCACAAGGAATAGCAAAGAAGATTTCTGCATTCCACCTCAGCAAGGCCCTGCTGAGGGGATCATCTCACACCGGACTGACAGCAAACTTCTCCCCTTGAGTAATTCTTTTCTGTCCCAGACTCCAGGCACTCAGGCGTCAGGGGAGGAGTAGTGCAGAAGCAAGGGTTCACCTAATGGAAACTCAGCATCCCTGCCATTTCCTAAGACCTCGGGGGGGGGAAGGTATGCTCAGTCCAGATTATATCATGCACATAAAACAGATGGCTCTAACTCCACATTCATTGAATGCAATCTGGTAAATACCATCTTTCTGCAATTTAATAATCTATTTAGCGTGCACTGAAAGGAGCTCAAATCACAGCCTTGCTGTCTGTTCCTCAGGGCTGTCTCAATGGGCATGTGCTGAACTGTGAATTCAGAATAAACCTCCTTCCAGATCTTGGAGGGGATGTATGGAGGTCAAGAGTGGTAGGTGCACTATCTCATCTCCAAAATGAAAGTAAAAACTGCCTAACCTACACAGTGCTCTTGGAGAATCTCTTCATGCGCAGCAAGACCAGCTTCCCTCCCAATCAGGGCCATGGTTTGAAAGCCTGATGCTGCTGTCTCGAGTTCCATTTGAACATAACACATTGATTCCCAAAGTAGCCCTAGATCAGCGCAAACAGGTCTTGTAAACATTTCAATTATGGGCTACATAAAGTTAACGGCAGCAGTTGCAATGCTGCATCGTTTGGGACTGTGTATCAATCCTGATGTAGAGGTAACACCAATAAAACATTTTGCTAGAGAGACTGATATCTTTGTGTGGGTTATTCTGATCAGTTGGTGCCAAAGACTTCTCGATCCATAGTTCTTAAGCAAGCTTTCAGGAATTACAACACTTTTTTAGAAGTTTGGTGTTTGTTCTCATAGTACCTCTCAAATCCTGAATTCTGATCAGACAGCTATGCTGAGCACAGAGGCTAACAGGGTAACACTGAAGCTTATGCAGTCATCTTTTCCCGTTCTCTGAAAAGTGCCGCAGGCACATACAATAGTTTTTAAAAAAAGGAGTTTTATTGCCTTAGTTAAGAAACAGCTTTGGAAATGAAGAACGATGGGGTGGGGAGAATCCATACTTTCATGCTAGGTGTGAGACTCTTCCTCATCTTCCTGCTTGAGCTGTGCAATCAGCTGCTGCCTCTCTGCTGCCTGGCGCATCCGCATCATCACCAGGCTCTCATAATCCCGCTCGGAGACCACAGATGCCTAGGAGCAGAAAACAACTGCAACATGTCAAGGACAGTGCACATTGCGAAGTCACTGACTCCCCACAGTCCCCTTCTAATGTAGGCAGCAAATGACAGCTGGTATCTCAGAGCGAAATGGTAGCTTTGCCATTCTCCTTTCCAAAGTCACACTCACAACAACACACATTTGAGTCAGGAATGCAGCTCAGTGGACTATGACACCAGGGAAACTGGGTAAGGTGGGAAAACTGCCTACAGAAAGCAGGTGGCTTCATAGGAAACAGTGCTGACCCCTGACAGTGCTAGTCCTGAGACAAAGAATGGAACCATCAGGGTGTCTGAAATAACCTCTTGCTTCTCACAGTGAGGATAGATGGGGAAGCATGGCTTGCCTTGTTGTGGTTGGTTATTCTGGATGACAAGCTTCCTCTGCAAGTAAAACATTGATGCCCAAAGTCCAGCACACACTTCATTCATTATAAAGGCTAACGCCATAAAAACCAAACCTTTGTGACTTAGTTATGGAAGGAGCTGCACAGAAGAAAACCAGGTATGTTCCCAAACCTAGCACAAGAGTTTCAGTTCCCAAAAGCTCTTGGAGCCTTTCTGCAGTGTGTGGTAGTAACTGTCATGTCAGCTACGAGGTGATTGCATACTACTTTATAAATGTAGGCAGCAAATGACAGCTGGTATCTCAGAGCAAAATTGTAGCTTTGCCATTCTCCTTTCCAAAGTCATTTCATATTAGTAAGTGGCCTTACTGATTTCAGGTGTATTCGAAGTGCCACAGTGCTTGGAAACATCCATCTCATTTGCTTGATAGTTTAGCCAGAAATACGAGCATCTTGATAAAAAGTGAACAACAAAAAAAACAAACAAACAAAAAAAAACCCTCAAATTCATTTTTCTAGGAACTAAATTTAGTGGTGATTTAAACGATATCTTGAATAGAAACTAGAAGGGATGAAAAGACAGTAGACTGGCAAAAGTTCTGCAGGAAAATGGAGCAAGGAAAGTAGTTACTCCAGCTGCAGAGTACCTAGCTGTGAGTACAAAATAAAAGCCCACAGTAGATGAGAAACTTAGAGTGGGGAATTAAAGAAACTAATATGCTGTAATTGGTATCTTTGGAACTGCATGAATGAAATAATCTTTCAGTACTGTACAGCACAGATTTTCACAGTGTCTGAGAAAGCAACAGATTGTATCAGCCTTCAGTGGCAGAACAAGGTTTCTTCAAAGTTCCTGTCCACTAACCACAGATATTTACTGTCATGTGCCTGGCTGAATGAAATAGGCTACATGAGACTCATGCAAATGAGTCACCCATACAAACCTGAATCACTACCTCATGCTCTGGATTTAAATTTAAAACAGACAAGAGATTATTTTCTGCCTTGTATGGGAGTCTTGCTGATAAAACAAGCCATTAGAAGTGGCAGTAGAGAAGAAGCAGTCTGATTCAAGATGGGCTCCAAGTTGACATTCATTTTGACAGTTCTCAAGCAGTCTGGGTGCCTGTCTCTGAGCGAGCTTGCTTTCTCCTCAGGCAGAGTGTGGGCTGATGCTTTGCCACTTTACACCTACTTCCTGCAATCCTGGTAATTACCAATTGTGTAAAACCCAGTTTCTGACGTGGCTGACTCAGCAAGGGCTTGGCTCAAAACAAATACATATGCACAAGGAACTGCAGCCTGGGAAGCAGTGACAAGAGGCACATGAAGAGAAGGCGGCATTGTAGATTCTTATTGCTCTAGGTCCCGCCTGGCTGAATTGCCCCTGGACTTTCTTCTTCCAGAATCTCAGAGCGTGGTGGTCACCATTCTCTCAGTACGCCAGCAGTTTTTCCTCTCTGCCTGTTGGACTCAGGTGCAGCTCCGACATACCGTAAGTCTATTTTGCATTCCATTTTCCTAATGCTCATCTTCTACATCGCTGTTTTGTTTTCTTTTTTTTTTTAAATTTACCTTTGACTATTTCTTTGGTTTTCTTCAGTGTTACTGAGTCACCGGCTCCCTTCCTAACCACCCACTGAGATTTTTATACTGTGCCCTTCATCATGAAGGTGGCTGGTTACCATGGTATCAAAGTGCCCTTCTGTTCTAGATGCTAGATTAAATCTGTTCTCATGGTGACTGTGTGCCTTTGCTATTTTTCATCAGCTTGTTTCTGTGGCACAGATTTAACAAGCTCAGACATCACCATTCCTTCTCCACTGAATGAGACTCCCTAATACACGAGACAGGTCAACTGCTCCTTAATACAAAGATATACTGTGAAGTTTGCATTTCCTGCAATATCAGCATCTCTGTTTTCCTTCCAGCTATAGGAAAAGGGAAAGAAGAAGTTGTTCCTGTTGTGTGACTTGCTGCTGAGCCTGTGACAGAAGTTCACCACCTGACTGTGAAGAGTCAGCAGTTTTCTCTTTTCTTTTTATCAGAATGGATACTTGGCGGAGAGGATCCATTAAGTCCACAACATTCTTCAGACGTTTCTCACTCAGGAGACACAAAAAGCTGGGCAACCAGGTCATTATCCTGAACAAGAACAGCCACACACTGGACAGTGATGGACAGTGCCAGAAGAGGGAATGCTTGAGGGATCTGAAGGACAAGTCTGATTACCTGTCGTGTCAGAGTGAGCAAAACCTGGCCAAGGCACAAGCACCTCCTAAGCCACCCCGGCTGTACCTGGACAGCTCTAGCTGCCCTAACATCATTGATCACACGGATTCTCACTCTGATGTCTCCTTTTCTAGTGCTTCTCATCAATACAACAAAGCCACTCAAACTCAGTTCCACAAGGACCAGGCTACAGACTGCGTGACCTCAGAGACTGGCTCCCAGAACAGCACCACTCTTTGTGACCTGTCTGATCCTTTCCTGTCCTTCAAAGTGGACTTGGGGCTATCACTTCTCGAGGATGTTCTGCAGACCCTCAGGAAACAGAATCCAAGAGATTATACCATTTGAAGGTATTTATGACTTAATGTATCAGATTTACCTGCTGCTGGTGCCAGTTTCTCTAGTCCTAACAGGAAGAAGGATACTGCAGCACCCCTGTTACGCGTGGTCTGTTTTATTGTTGTTGCCTTACCCATAACAGGCTGCTTTTGTCCTCATCAAGAAGTCCTTCAGAGCAGAGCTGACAGGCTCCATGCCTAGATGAGAGCCCTGTCTTCTGGAACCTTGTGTGCAAGTTTCCACTCTCCATACTGGGAAATTCTCACCCTTGACTATGCACCTCCTCCTCACTGAAGACTGGTATTGTTTAACTGAAGACTTGTTTTGGGGATGTGGCTGTGACACTGCAGAGTTTGGACAGAAAGGGGTATAGCATACATAATTTGTGAATAAGCAGGCAGCTTGTAAGGAGACAGTGTTACTATCTCAAAACCATAGCTATGGCAAGGGTCAAGAGACAGAAACTGATGGTTTCTGCTCCCAACATGTTTGGATGTGAAAAAAATCAAAGTTGTTCTTCTCCCTTTATTTCTTTTTATGTGAGTTTTTCTTTTTTTTTTCCCCCTAATTCAAATGCAGTTGGTACTTGTAGCCTGCAAACAAGTAACCATCTATATAAGCTCATAATACAGAAACAGCAGTTTATTTAGTCTACTAGCAGAAGAAATTTCTCTAGATTCTGCTGCTTGAAGCATGCACTGACCTATCAGCTGTACAGACACGGAAGAATAAATGTTTCTGTGATTGGAAGTGCCTTGTTGTCTCATTTCATTGGTAGTGAGCCAAAACAACAAAGGCCAGGTAGCAGGAGCATAGGTTTCTTATCTGCAGTGATCAAGATCAACCCTCTCTGCCACCTGAGGCATACATGAAGGTGGGAAAAGCAGCTCTGTTTTTCTGGGTTGGGAAAAGGCTAGAGCTACTCATACCCACTTTCCCTTGAGAAGGAGAGTGCAGCAGACAGATCAGGACCAACATCCAGTGTAGAAAGGAACACAGTTCTTCATTCTGTGAGGTGGAAAATGCTCTGCCAGGCTGAGTACAACTTAGGCACTACCATGCTGAAAAGACAGTGCACAACCTACTGGGTCATCAATGCCTTATCTTGTTTTCATAGCTAGATAAGAAACTAATGCTCTTCTAAAAACAAAAAACCCACAAAAATCCCATGGACCCAGACAAACATGAGCTTTGGAAACAGCAAAGTGCAATCCCAGAGAAGGCATAGAACTCAGCCAACAACCTGATGTGAATCTGGTGAAGTCAGATAATACGAATCACATTTGCTGAAGCCTCAAAGGTTAGAAAAGATTCCAACAGGATATCTGACAGAAAGCTTTTCTCAGCACTTTACTGTGGCTGAATGGATGGTCAAAAGTGAATGGGAGCACGTAGGGTGACACCACCAGGTGCAATGATGACTTTCCCATGAGCAAGCACTTTATGCTGTTGTAGTGACAAAACAATATAAAATTAGTGTACACAATAGTTCTCACAGCACTACACAGTCTGTGTGCTTTGTATCTATCAGAGCTGCAGCAATCAAATAGTTGTTGCTCTCAAGTATCCTAAAGTAAAAGAGGTCAAACCACAGCTTTTGTAATTTTCTAATTTGTAAAGCTTAACCCTCCTGTTGTTTAGGAAGGACAACACTCATCCTTTGCCGTGGGATGAAACAGGTCAGCAAAAACTGTGTAGGTATGCAATTTGCAACTCACTGCCTCCTCACAGCGTGATGTTTCAGCTGTCAGCCCTGATTTCTCCTAGGAACTGCTTCCAAAGGTGTCCTGGTGTAGCCTGTCTGTGGGTCTCCACTATTTGTGGTCTTTGGTGCACAGCTCCTGGCTGCCAACCCCACGCATGGAACACAGACAGGATGAGTAGTAAGCGTGTTGCCATGAGAACAGTGCAGCTCTTCAGCTGTCTCCTGAAGCAGAGCAGGGAAGGAGCTGCATTTGCACAGAGTGGGAGCAAACAGAAGGTGGAATAGGACAAAAATAGGAGCTGCCCAGAGACAGCAAAGAGGAAGCGAGGGCAGCTTAAAATCAGAATGAGCCTGAAAGAAAGAACATAGCCCCTGATGGATGGAAAGCCAGACTGTGTATGAAAGAGATAAGGTAGGTAGTAGACTGGGGCAATGTCAACTGATAACTGAAAAATGTCATTTGGAAGACTGGAACTGAGGAGCTGAGAACAAAGACAGCTATGACAGCTAGAAACAGTAAGGTCAAGAGAAGGGATTACCAAGTTGTACATTCTGGAAACACCCACGCAGAAGCAGCAGCAGGACTTTGGGAAAGCCTAATGAAGCAAATAATAAAACAAACCGGAGCAGCTTGGGTATCTTACCCTAGACAGCAAGACAACAATGTAATTAAAGAAGTCACTGCTGCTTACACATAAAAGCAGTAGAAAGAACACAAGCATTAGAAGCGTAGCTCTTGGAAAAGGTTGCAAATCACTGTCTGGAACTCATCATTTAGAGAACAAACAATGTAATGATGAAGCTATGCTGGACCGAACAGAGTAACCAGCTCCACACAGCATGAACTCTATTTGCTGCTTTAGCCTGTCCTCCCTTGCTGCTGCTCCACCATCTAATCCTTCACAGCAGGCGGACACTGCAGTTTCAAATTAAGAAGCTTTCATCATGGAAACAAGCCGAGATCAATCAAACAATAAGTCTTCAATACTTGAAAATGCACAGGTAAAAATACACTACCAACCTCTGCACTAGTGGCTCCCCTCTCCTCCTCTTAGGTGTGAATGAGCTCTCCAGAGCCAGTTCTAGTTCTCTGCTAGTGAGGGATACTCAAATACACTCAACTGAATCCTGCTTTTCTCCAAAGCATTTTGGCTACCTTTCTGAATCTGCTCTGCCTGCAGGACTCATTGTGCATGGAGACCTGCTTGGCTATGGGCTATGATCCTCAAACTGCCACTGCTTGAAATGTCTGAGAAGTGATGCTGCTCAGGGCCATGCTGTTCAAAATAGAACATAGAACAAAAAGCAGAACTAGGATAGCAGCAAGGCATTCTGACACGTGAATACAGTACTTGAGAAGTCAGGAGAAAAAATATTAAACAATCTTACAAACTGCTACAGTATTTTGGTTGTAAATGCATGGTCTGAGGGTACCTGTACAGCATGAGGCAGTGAAGGAGAAGAGAGGAAGTGTCACATGAAACTTGAATAGGAATTCAAATAGCCAGAGGATCTCAGGCCCCTTCACATTTTCTCTCAGAAAAGAAGCAACTACCCAGATCAGAACACAGGCAGAGCACGAGATACACTACACTTTGCTTTATAACACAGAATAGTTCTGCTCCAAAAGAAGTGGATACAATTCCCACTCCAAACAGGCGATAGGAGTACAAGGTAACTGATGGCCAACAATTTCATGCAGCATGGCACATTAGAGGAGACATTTTCTATGTTTTAGCCACTACATATTGTATTCCAATCACAAAAGAGATAAAACGCAAAATTCTCATCAGCAGCTTCACATTGAACATCCAGCGGAATAACCAAGAAGTTGGCAAATACTTTGCACTTGAAGTGTCTACCAAGCTGTACCAACACTAGTAAAGAAGAACCAAAACAGAAAAGAGCTCTTTAAAAGAATATTTAATTTGACACTATTTTAGTTTTCCTCCTGCAGACCCTAAGAACATAGGTTTGCTTTTAGCATTGAAATTTCACCCTCTTGTGAATGCAGTAACTAAACCTCTCTAAAGGTTCTATACCTCTTTCAGTGAACTACCTGCCAAAGGATTTCACAGTTGAAGTACACTAGACTAAAATCACAGAAGAATGGAATTAGAGGTTTTGTGTTGAGCAAGGAGCATCCTTAGTTTTCACTTTTAAGAGGGGGATATTGTGCAAACATCCAGTTGTTCAAGTAGCTTGTACCAAGGACAGAAAGTCCTCTAAAAAAAAAAAAAAAAAAAGTCACCGCCTAAGCATAAAAAGTTTCATCAAGAAGCCAGTCATCTCTCTATCAGTTTATTTTCTTGTTTCTCTAGGGATCAATGCATCCTACCATATATGCAAAGCACGCCTAAGTTTAGGTTGCTATAGAAACAGATTTAAGTAACAGCTGCATATATTCTTCTTACCTGTGAAGTCCTAGGCTGACCACTGCTGTCAGAAAGGACACAGCTGGGATTGCTCTGGGGCTGGCCTTCCAGCCAGGAAATCTTTAGAGGATTATCTGTCAGGCCAACTTCATTCTTCACAGCCATTTCCTACCAATGAAAATATTCCATCATCACCATCCAAATTTTTGGTCACACTCCCTCATAGCTTGCTCACAATCCTAGGAGTTTTTCTATCTCAGCCTGTTATCAAGGTCAATGAAGATTTCACAGCTGCCCTACACGAGAAGCACCCTTCAAGGTTCATTTCTGCACCAAGGATGGGTAAAACATCGCTGCCAGCATTTCTGATAAACAGAGCACAGATAGTTGTGGGTTTCTGGTTGCTTTATTATTATTATTTTTTTGCAATTACTTGGATAGATTAAGTGAAATAACTGGTTACAAAAAACAACAAAACTCTTGTAAATTCAAGTAGATGGAACTACTAACATCACAGGTTTATTTCATTACAGTAGCTACTGTACAGATTACTTTTATTTCCATAGTAACATGAATTATTATAACTCATCACGAGTTAAGACATTTTAGATGCTTTTAAACTGCAAATGCTTGATATAATCCCTAAGATTCATTAAGCCCATCACCCCCAGTGAGAGCTGGTTAAATAGTTTGGTGCCTGCCCTTTAAAGCAGTGTCTCTTCCCTCAGAAGCTTACATGCACAGCCTACTTGTTTACGTGCATGATCTGCTCTGAATTTATGCCTCAAGCTTTGCCACTCCCTTCATCTGTGTGTACCTTTAGACTCTCATTACCCTTCTCCACTGCCTTAATAACAAGGCAGCATTTCTAGGCTGTCAGACAGCTAACCCTTCCCTTCTGAATCACCCCCTTCTTGCCCACTCTCCACTGCACGCATCTGTGGTCTCCACCAGACTTACAGCAGCTTTAACAGTAGCAAATTCCACGACTGCACTTCCAACCTTCCTACTGGAGATCAACAAATTTAGCACGTCGCCATACTGTTAGGAGAGAGAAAGAAAAGTTAATTACAGACCCACAAGAAAAGTCAAGTTCACCTATGGCATGACCAGAAGGAAAACGTGTCTTCACAGACATGAGACTTGAGCTGTCACCCCTTCTGTCTTACATGATGCTTCCATTGATCCCAATCTGTCATAGTTTGTCCCTCCAGGAAACAGTGCAGAAGCTGCACATGGTTACAAACTTCGCTTCCAGCAAACCCCAAGGTAAGAGGGTTGTTTCACTCAGTGACAGGAGATATTCATCTGAATGAAGACTATATGCTGGGACTAATCTTATCAAAGGCTTGTCTGTTTCTGCCTCTGAACTCCCCACAGAAGTTAACATACAGTGCTTTAAGTAAAGGTAAAAGTGCACATTATAACCACAGAGCCAGCCTAACATTTATAAAGGACATGAATTACTCAGGGGTAGAGTTTGCGGTTGCTCTGTTTCACTGGGGATCTCTGCTAGGAAGAAGGCAAATGGGCAACCAGAAACAGTTCACAACAAATGGATTGTGTTGATGATCTCTGAAAATGGCATGAATGAGAGGGCTCAACAAGAGAAGAAAATGAGCTACTCTGGTTTATATGGGGCTTTCCTCCCTTAGCAGTGAAAGCAGGGGAACATCAAGGAACAGAAAAGCATGGGACAGAACCTTCTGCAGCATCCGCAGTAAAACTTCCTTTGAATATCCCCCTCCTGTCTCATCTTCTTTCCTGCATTTCCATTTTAGCTGGGAAATAAATGTGAGAAGTTAATTTTGTGCTTTTGAACATGCTGCCATGCTGAACACAGCTCACACCACTTGCAGAGTAATGAAGTTTTCTATTTACAGCTACAGTCCCAGAATGGCCAAGAAAATAACTTCAATGTTGTGCACAGGGAACAAATTATTTGGGGAACTGTGAGGAAGGACTCATGGGAGTTAAAACTGTACCTGAAGGTATATTAATGGCTGTATCAGGGTAATAAGTAGATGTTGCTCAGTGCCTAAAGCACAGATGATTCAATTTCAGGCTCAAATGTTTACATGAGAAAGTAAGAGAAGAAAAGAATAGGGGAGGAAGTGTATTTTAAATACAGGGATGGGGAGGTGTTAGCTTGCATGATATGCATTAAATAAAGGATCTTCACCACCACTGTACAAAAGGGCATGCCAGCTCAGCAAAGAAGTCCTTTCTGTTCTCCAAACCTGCAAATATTCTGTCTTTTGCCAAAGCCATCTTCATAGAGATGACTTACTTTGAGTTTGGGAGTTATTTTGCCTTCTGCTCCATTTCCTACTTGGTTGCCTGAAGAGTGTAGAGGAAAAAAATATATATATATATATAAAAAGATGTAAGAATATAGGTGAATGTGTGAAAATTCATCAGCTAAATAGCATTAGCACAAAATTTGCCCTGCAAATGTATTTATGGTAACAGCAAGTGCATATCTCAATTTTTATTGCAGTTCATCACTTCAGCACCCCAAAAGCCTTATATGACGTTATCAGTAGAAACTGTAGTGTGAAGTAAATATTGGATGTCAGCATCCTTCCCTTCCATGATTCCAAGACATCCCATGATCAAGGGTAGAAAACTGCTAAACAAGAAAACCACAAGAAGGAAATCTGTTAGATCCTGTAACATTTCTCCCTGTAAATAGACTGTACTGGTAGGAACAAGCATGGAAAACTAAGGGAGGACAAAAAAAATCTCAACATTGAGACACAGCCTAAGAATTTAATCTGGTCTTACAACTAAATACTCAATAGTGAAGTGCTTACTAGTGATCTGCTCCTGTTCCACAGACCTCCTAAGTTCTCAGCCAGAATGAACGCAGTAGGAAGCAAGAGACATTAAGTTTCTCTGTTGAACTGAAATTCTAAATAGCACTCTATCTTCTTTTGAAAAGTAGAACAAAACTTTCTGAAATATAGAACTGTACATTTGAAACCCACAGAGATGCAGAATGTTAGAAAAGGCAAATTTCTAGAGAGACACGTGGATGGGAATGAGATTCAGGAATACCAGAGGGATTCTAGATGCATCTCATCTGATCGTGTATGAAGGGGACTAATTACAGCCAGTGACCAGCCCCAAGAATTAGAGGGAGATAATCTCAAACATGATAACTTGCTGATGTTAAACAGGAAAACACCTGAATTTTGTGTTACTATACAACACATTGCTCATCCTGACAGACTTGTCCTCAGTCTTTGTACAAACCTGGGATGAAGACCACATATGCCTAAAAAGCATGAGAACCAAATTCCAGTAAGTAAAACCTCTGGAACTGTACACCATACAAAACTTCACTGTCTTCACTGCATCTCTTCTTGGTGATAGGTACTGAGGATTTTCAAAGGGATATAGTCAGTAACTTTGATGGCAATTTTTTTTTTTTTTTGTGCAACCTTGCATCAGTCCCTCTTTTGTGTACAACACTGACTGATTTAATTGTGATGGACAAGTAAGACTTTAGGTTTCCTTCCAGCACAGCTGCGGGGCTCCACATCAGGCCATTTACATTCAAAACTTTGGAATCTTTATTGAAGAGGAGCAACAATATGCTAAAGAGCAATCTGCCACATACAAGAAAAAAGCCTCACGGAAATGCTAATCTTTTTCTCAACAAAGGTCTAAGTAGGATCCTATATGTGGCAAGATGACCGAGTCAAAAGGCTTCATCTATATGCAAACCCTGCTCCATCTATAAAGAAGTTGGAGACCCAGGGGTACTCATTGTGGTTAAGCACTCCAGTCTCACCTATTTCACCTTGGATGCGCTGCTGTCTTTCAAGTTGGATCTGTTCTCGAATGAGTCTCTGCTGCTCTTCAAGCTGACGAGAGCCTTCTTCACGCAACCGTATTATCTAGAGCAAAGGTAAGACAGCATGGGAACAGTTCCATGCTTGACTCATGCCAGCTGAAGACTGCCAAAGACAGTTTTTAACTTAGCCCCATCTTCCAATGTAAACCTTCCATTAGCCCCACTGTGGCAGCTCCAGTGCTTATTTAATACTTAGACTCCTCCTGTTCCTAATGACATAGTCCCTGTCAGCCAGCATATACCCAATTAGTTATTTTCTGCTATGTCAAAAAGCAGGACTGACATTTGCCAGACTGTCATGCATGCCTCTCTTTCACAGAGCCCATTAATCCAAAAGGCTGAGGGACTGCTACACGGAGTTGGCACAACTCATGTGGTTTGCATTATGAATGTAGACTTTAAGCAGTTATTGTCAAAAGCAGCATACAAATCTAAGAATGGATCGTTACTTCTTGTTCTAAGGTCCTTGTTATCCGGATCTCCTCCTCTTTATTGTCACAGATCTGGGCTTCCCGTTCCCTGGCTTCAAGATCTGCAGAGAAAAAAAACAAAATTAAAACGAACCAGAAAGAGTTTTCACTGCTGTTCAGAGGTGGGTGTAACGATCCAAAACTTGGCTACATCTATAACAAACTCAAAGCAGAGACATGACAACTCTTCTGTGCAAGCACAGCAATATATTAGCAGTCCTAATGGGCATCAAAAGCCCCAATTCTTTGCCAGAGCAGAATCATCGCTAGCTGTGACAACTGGAGATTTCATATGGCTTCTGCATTGTACTGGATGGGCAATCAAAAAAAAAAAAACAAAACTAAAAAGAAAAAGCCATAGCAGATGAACAGCAACAAAACAATTCATGGTGACTTCCAGCATCAAAGAAACACAAGCACCCAGCTAATGAAGACTCCAAGCCCAAAGAAAATGAAGTTTTGATTTCATTACCAAGCTTTACTTTCTTTCGCTTCTCATCAAGCTTTTGTGTCCTTTCTGCTGCTTGCTTTTTGGCTTTTCTCACTTTGTCATATGCCACCTGTCAAAAAAACCCAACAGAACAGTGTAACTAGGTAAAGCAAAAGGGATAAAATGTGAAGCTGCAAGTAGAAGGGAGGTCAGCTACTGAAACACTGTAAGAAGAGGTGAAACATTTCCTGCTTCTTGCTAGCACTCTTAAAATGTTGGAGTTAACACAAATACTCTGAAAACATGAGACCTCCAGACTGAGCCTGAAAGAGTGAAGAAATCTAGGAGTAACTGTGAAGTTCACTGTAGAAAAAAATCTCACCCACCTATAGAGGTGAGAAAAATATTCTGTTTTTTTTTCCCTGAACAGGTCAAAAGTAAATTTAGAGGCACCAAAAACAAATCGAGTTTGATTTAGAACAAACTTCTATGATGAAAAAGGTACATTTTATATAAAAGATCTGCTGATAAGACAGATGGTTGACTTACATAAATGTATCAGAGCAAAGACGACCAGAATTCCTCAGCTGCAACAGCACATCAACACTCAATTAGTGACTTAAGAACTGGGGTAAACTAGCAACTTTACTGACATCTGTTCAAACCATTACCATAATCCCTCATATCATTATCCTTTACAATCTCTGCCAAAATTTGCTTTTAAATTATCTGAAATTTTAATATGCCTTCTCTCCTGAGTTTATCTGGATGGTATTACTTGCTCATGCTGACTCGCTTTCATGCTGTTTTTATTCCTGCTTTTCACATGTAATACTTTCAGGATTTGCAGAAGGCACTCAACCACTTCCTTACAGGAAGCCCGAGCTACATCTGGCAGCCTGCAAAGCTTGTGCAGCAAAAGGACAGAGATCACGACTATGACTCAGCTTTTCTGTTCAAAAGCCTCTTGTGCCCCACTGAGAGAAGGGCTCTGAGCCTTAGTGATCCCATGTCTAGATACTATTTACTTGTCACATCTTGATATCAAGGGAACCACAAATGCACCACTGCCACAGAAACTGAACCAATCACTGGTGGTTATTGAATTCTTTAAACGAGATAGGTCCCAACTGAGCATGTTATTAAAGACAGTATCCCACACTCAGTGCAAACAGAGCTACTCCCAGCACATCAGATCAGAAAAAACATTTATCAAAGCTCTTATCTGGCACCTGCTATTTCATCTCATGGAAGACTACAGGGAATAACAGACAAGACTTGCATTCACAGAGGCTCTACTGGAGAAGAGATCAGGCCAGACAGGATGAGAGTTTCTACTACTTCTCCAGCATGCAGAGTCACACCATACAGTCCCAATATAACTGAGGAATAGGCATCCTTACCCTTGCTGCTGCATCTGTCAGAACAGCTAAGGCCTGAGACAGCTGGTGGAAGACTTCCGCTGGGAATTAGAAGAAAAAAGGGTAAGATGCAGAAAACCACGCTAGTGGCCTAGAGATCAATCAGAAAAAAAAAAATCCCTTCTGAAAGAGACCTGCAGAACATCAGAAAGAAGAATAATCCTTCCAAAGCATTTTGCAAGCCAACTTACAAACAAAATCTGCACAGTTGAAAGAACATTTGTTACATAGACTTCAGTGTAGATCACGAAACAAAAATAGCAGAAATTTTACTATTAAGAGAAACCTTGCAAACATGATCTCAATATAACAATATAACCAATCTATAGGCTTGGAATTCCTCAACCTGCAGTTAGTCTGAGTGTTACAAAAAAAAAAAAAAAAAAAAAAAAAAAAAAAAAAAAAAAAGAAAACCAACTTCTCCATCTCATTAACAGCTTTTTAGCCTGAGCTACAAAACTCCCCTTTTACATCAGTTTTGCTGAACCACTTGCTTGAGGGATACACATATGAGCTGGAGGCCTTTTCATACACTTCAGACCACCTCCCAGCCTTCTGCATACATCAAAACCTCCAGCTCTATTCCTATTTCTGCTAAAGATCTTTTTTATTCATAGTGACAATTCCCATACCACAGCTACAAAACTTCAATCTTTAAGAGCGCAGCCTATCAATCTGGAACATGAAAGACACAGAATAATATTTTGAGAAGTCATTGAGGAACAACGTCCTTCCAGTTACCACCTCTGTTCTTTGCATATGTGTACGTCACATGACACAAATCTAGGCATTCTCTTAATTGCATAAAGACAGACCTGAAATTAAACAGAGACACTTCCAGGAGTTTGTTTTCACACATACAGACAAGAGTAGCTTGCAGCCATACAGTTCTATCTCACCTGCTTGGGGATTATCTGGGTTCTTATCTGGGTGACAAGTCAGGGCCTTCTGGCGGTACGCTTTCTTAATCTACAAGAGCCAGAGATCTGTCAGTTGTTGCTTTCATTTAGTCCATGCTGACAAATGCAACTTGGTAAAAAAAAAAAAAAAAAATTAAAAAAAAAAAAAGTAACACTATAGGAACAAGAAAGTTACAACTCAGTCGTGGATGTTTGTTTTTGTCGTTCTTTGTTTTGTTTAGTTTAAACCACATCTCTCACAAGCAGAAGGCTTGGTTGAACCAACATTCACTTATGTTACTGCATACTCCCCATGCCTGATTGATAGAAAAGTCCACTTCTAGAGTGCTGACAGCACTATTAGTACACCATGTTAGAATATCTTCCACTAGTCTACTCAGTGAAGCAACCTGCCCTTTTTAATCACACTGTTCTATAAGGATAAGCATCTGAGCCTAGGACACACAGTAGACAGGCAGCCACATTTTAAATGAGCTTTCAGCTTTTTGAAGCTTGAAGTTTTACTTCAAGGTACACTGTATTACAGCGATGTAATACATGATCAAAGTCGAGTCTGGTTCAGAAACTTTGGCAATTTCCTAGCCAAAGAGATGCTCTACTCTTTACAATTATTTGAGAAAGAGGTAATATAGTCCACTGTGCAACAACTGAACTTGGCAAGGTGAAGTCTTTTGACCAAAGACTGTTTAATCACTTCTACACTTCAGAGAAAAAGATTACAACTTTATGGACTAAGTCACTAGTAAAGTTTTTATAATGAGTTTCCCTCCTCAGCGGAACATCTACATGCAAGAAAATGCATGCCAAACAATTTTCAGATGGGATGGAATAAGTGGTGGCTGAGCACCACCTGGTGGATAAAACAGATGAAAGGAAAATGCAGCTGAAGCCTAGCAGACATCATCCCATCTCTTCCATAAGCAAGACCCCAGTAAAGAAGAGTTACATCTCTTCAACATGCCATCTAAACAGTTACTGGAGTAACCCTTGCTTCCCTTTCTTTGTCTCTTCTGGCAAAGTACCTCTGAATTCCAGTGGGCTTTGCATTGTTTCAAGTATTTTACATCAAGGACTGCACTCTATACAACACTTGTCAATTTAAGTCACTCTGTAACACCCACTTCTCCACTTCCTCATCCTTTTTCTCATCCCAGGAATTAACAGCAAAGTCCTTCACCTCACTGAGCCCTGTGAACTGTATCTGACGTGCTTACATCAAGGCAACACATTTGCTGTTACACGCTGTCTCTGGCTTCCACGATTTACCTGCTGCACTTGAAAGAACAAAGAAAAAGTTGAAGTGGGGGAAAGAAAATCGTTATTTTAACCACGTTCAGGTGCTCGAGCCTTCTTCCCCTCCACCGGACCACTTTCCCAGTTCAGTCCTGTCAGTCACTGGGGCAATTACCATCGACCTAACTATTAAGTTAAAGAGAAAATATAAAGACGCTATTCCAAAGCCACAAAATTAACGCGATGACTTATGATGCTAGGTACCTAAATCGCTCTCGAGTCATTGGATTTCTGCTAAACACTGCGGAGCTCCGAGGGCTAATGAAGGAAATGGCTGAGAACACTTTCGCAGGTCAGTTCAACTGATGTCACCCTTCCCAAGCCAAGATCCATCCCCACAGGTTTGAGGTGAGAAAAGGGAAGGGTAAAATGAGGCAATACAGCTCTGACCTCCTTCTCCGACACCTTCTCGCCGACCCCCAGCAGGCCGTACAGATCCAACTCCAGCAGGTCCTTATCGACCGCCATTTCGTCGTCGAGCGGCTTCTACCCGTGCCCCCTGCTGGGCTCGCGTTGCCTGCCGGGAAACGGAGTCCTTCCTTACCGGCTCGCGCCGCTCAAGGCCTGTAGGAGTCGGGGACATTGACTACACGTACCAGTATGCTCCGCGGCAATAGGTCAGGGCGTCCGCTCCCAGTGGGCACAGCGGGGCGCGAGGCATACTGGGGGGGTGTAGTTTCACGCTGGCTGCTGCCGGGGGAGCGGGGCGGCAGGGGAGCTTCAGCTCCCGTCGGAGCGGCGCTGAGAGGCTGCCCACCTTGGGGGGGAGGAAGGGGGCGGCTGGTTCTGTTCTATGACGTCATAGCAACTTACTGTACAGATTTGTGGGGTGGGAAATGGGAAATATGGGGAAAAAAAAAAACCAAACAAAAACAAACAAACAAAAAAACACAAAAAACATAAGAAAGCACCAGCGTTGGGAAACAGGCGAGTGTCCCCTCGGGTGGGAGCTCACAATGTGCGAGACCCGACAGTGCTTGTTCTCAAAGTGTGACCGGTGTTCCAGGGACTGAGCTGGAAATCAGCAGAAACATTTGAAATAAATGTTTTATGTGCACATTTCTTCCAACTGAGTGTTCTCTCCGGCCAGCATGCCTCATTGCACTGGAATTCCTATAGTTTGCTAATAACATTGGCAGATAACATTGGCTGGATTTCACATGAAGGTAGAACACTTCAGTGCATGGATGAGACCTTCTTCAACACAATGCACTTTCAGCTATTCCTATGAAAACCATTAAGCTTTCCACAAAAAGTACAAATGTACACAGCCAACTTTTTAATAGCAATTATTTTACAACAAGGGGTTTGTGACCTTTTTAATACATTCATTTCAATTCACAGTATGAATGACAACACAGTACAAAACCACAGCTTTAGTTGAATAGCACTGGCATACCACAAAAGAAAAGTATACATGATAATACTATGCATGCCATTTACATGTTCCTATTCAACTCTGAGATTTAGAACCACGGTCCTTTCTCTCAGCTTTATCTTTGCATTTTGCAAGGTGCTGGCAGTGATTAGTGGAAAAGCTCTCTTACCTTAGATGTCCCTCTGAAGCTGCTCCTCACCTCCTTGTTTCTCAGGCTATCAATCAAGGGGTTCAGCATGAGGACCAGGAGCATGCAGAAGACTGCTGGTGCTTTCTTCTGCTCTATTAAGTACCTGGAGCTGGAATGGATGTAGCTAAAAGTAAGGGATCCAAAGAAAATGGTGATGGATGTCAGGTGAGAGGCACAGGTGTAGAAGGTTTTCTTCCTGCTATCATACAGGGGAGGGGCCGTGGGTGCCATTACTGAACCAGCGGTGGGCATAGACACTGTTCCAGGAACTTATGAGAACACAGGTGTGGCCCCAGTAGCCCTCCAATTAGACGCTGCAGGAGGCCACACAGGTGCTGCCCAAGGCACATCATTCTCTGCTCCCGACAAGACACCCCTGACCCCACCACTCCTTCTAGATGAATCCATTCCCAACTCTTCCTCCTGTTGCTCAGTCTCTGACTCTGGCTTGCTGCTCTGTTGAACTTCTGCAGCATCCTTCTGCCCCCCCTTTGCAGGCTCCACACCCCCCTTTGTAGGCTTCTTCTCTGATTCTTCGCCTTCCTTCTCAAGCTGACCTGACACTAATTCCCAAGTCATCCTCCAACACCGCTCCTCTGTTTCCACTGCTTTCAGAGCTCTTTCTAAGTTTCCCAAGGTAGCTCCCTTCAGTCCCAACTTAACCTACTCCCACAACTCCTCTGCCACCTTATCTAAATTCCTATGGGATAAGCACTCTGCAGGAGTACTCCCGTAACCACAGCATTTAACCCAATTAATCAGCGCCATTTGGGCTTTTGACAACAGCGAAACCCCTGCCTGCTTTCCCAGCAGCTTCAGCATACTCACTACTTGCTGCACAGAAGCCATAACATGAGCTGCTATCCCCTCATCCATGTGCGCACACCTCATCATGTCGGGTATAGAGACATAATCCCCCTCCGGCTTGAGCCGACCAGCATCTTCAGATGATCCCACTAGCTGATGGGAAGCCGAAACAGCTATCAACCATTCTAATTTATTCTTCTTATCACCAAACGTGCGCCACTCTTCATCCTCAAAGAATGTCCCTGAATGTACAAACAAACCCTCTGCCTTACCAAAGGCTAGTAATCCCGGCACTTGCTTAACAGTACCCGTATCCACCCCTTGCTTCTCTAAGAAGAACTGTAATAAATTTAGGGCTACCTCTCTTTCCGCGGTGCACTGCAACCCGCATCCCACCGCTCTCACAGCACCCACTTGAGACTATTGGAGTGCCACTCTTTGCCCTCTGGATCCGTGCAGACCCCTCTCGGTCGGTCTAGGCAGCTATGCCCCCCAGCTCGCCGCTGCAACACTGGTGCTTCTGTCTGCACGCTTGGTGCTGAGTTGATCGCCAGTCCCTGTTCAGGCACCACTTGCTGCGGAACTAAAACAGTAATGTGATTGCTATCCGAGCAGGAAGCACGACAGGACTCAATATGAGTGATCCAGCTTCAGTTTATTAACGGTTACACAGAGCTTTAATAGCTAGCTTTAGCTATCATGTTGCCTTGCTATTGGTGGACAACAGTCGTTTCTAGGCAGAGAAGAATCTAACTACATGCTATCTGTTTTTGTCAACTCCCTTAAACCAAGTTCCTTTTTGGGGCTACTCCCTCCTGCTCACAGAAACATTGTGACCTGTTAGTCTCTAGTATTTTTCCATGGGTATACAATCTGTACTGCTATACAGGCTGTGCTCATACAACTCCTCATGGCCTCCTTGTTCCCAGAGCCATTTCCCAACAGGGAAGGATGACTTAGGAATATGTATGTTTGTAGGACACTGGAAAATCAGTGGAACACACAGGAACACAGACATTTAGGTCTATTAACCTGGTACTGGTCACTTCTCAGTCAGTCTGCACTCTCATCCCCTCACTTGTGCAGCTGCATATCTTGTAGAGCATGGTCATTGAGAGTGCTGTTCTTTCTGGTTGGTATGTCCTTTGGGTGGACTCAGTGTTCAACCTATATAAGAACTCATGCTGGATGCCCTGTAATGCGAGGGCTCATTGCTCTGGTTACTTATTTTTCATACAGATGTTGTGTTGTGTTTGGATGACTGAAAGAGAACGCATGACCTTGTAATAATACCTGGTCATGCAACTTGACCCATCCTAAATTAAGATTAAATTCACAAATTTATTTGGTCACACTCAATGAGCTGCTGGTTGTAGTTCAATGAGCTTCTGTCTCCTGGTGTCAGAGCAAAGCTAAGAACTGAAGAGAAAGAAGTGTGAAAGTAGAGAGAGCTGTGCACAATATAGCAACCTGGATCTTCTTAGAAGCACATTGAGAATTGGCAGCCAACACACCTAGCATCATGCATTTCTAGTGAGCATCTACACTGCACTTTCTTACCTTAGACTGACTTCTCTAGAGCCCAGATTCAGACTGATGGAATTAGGTAACTATGGACCTGAAGTATATCTCTTTCAACCTCAAACAATTTTTAATTTTCGCTTGTTGTCTTGAATGCTTATCTTCCCACTTACCTTCTGAATGCCAGGCTGGAGTGATCTGATGCAACTTTCCAGGCTTATTACACTAAGAAATAATTTCGTAGGTAATTGGTCACTGAACTCTGTCAGTTCTTGCAGTTCAAAAATCTACCTGTCTTGATTCTCCATTGTTTCACTCAGCCTTAAGCCCTCTTCAGATCTCGAGTTTCTTGCATTGATTTTAGGAATGAGTTAAAGTCAGTGTGCAAAGAAAATTTTTATTTTAATGGAGAGATCCGCAGTGTGTTTCTGGGAGCTGGAGCTTGTGCCCTCTGTAATTCAATGTTCCAAGGGCCTGAACATTTCCCTTGATGCTGTTCTGTAGGTGTTTATGGATTGCTTTCCTGACCCTAATGGCCTGAACCTGAGCAGCAGGAAATGCAGAGTCAGCTTTCATATCACTGGTTCTCTTTGAACCTGGTCAATAAATACAGCTTGATGTAATCAGCAATTTAATTTTTTCAGATAAACTGTGTAGAGACAGAGATTAGAGGTTAGAGTTTAGACTTCAACTGCTTTGAAAGAGAAAATTCCTTGCCTTTTGGATGGGTTAGAAGGGACCTTACAAATCCTCCAGTTGAAATCCACACTGTAGGCTCATTGACTTCCACATCTTTTACCTCCTTGTTTCTCCAGCTGTAGATGAGGGGGTGCAGCAGTTCAGCATAGGGATCACCCCAGTGATTTTGTCTGTGTCCTGAGAGAAGCTCTTGACAGCTCACAAGTACATGAAGATAAAGGTTCCATGCAACAAAGAGACCACCATCAGGTGAGAGGTGAATGTGGAAAAGGCCTTGTGTTTGCTCTCCTTGGAGTGGATCCACAGCACAGTCAGAACAATGAAAATATATGAGATGAGGTGCAAATGATGCTGTTCATTACAAACAAACTGCCGGAAATGAAAACCAGCAACTCATCGAGAGCAGTACTGGAAGAAGAAATCTGAAAGAGTCACAGAATCATAGAATCCCAGACTCTCAGAATGGCTTGGGTTGGAAGGACCCCAGGGATCACCAAGTCCCATCATCCCTGCCACAGGCAAGGCCACCCACCTTCAGATCTGGTAGTAGATCAGGCTGCCACAGGCCCCATCCAACCTGGACTTGAACACCTCCAGGGACAGAGTATCCACAACCTCTCTGGGCAGGCTGTTCCAGCAACTTACCACTCTCTCTGTAAAGAGATTCCCCTGACATCCAATTGAAATCTTCCCTCCTGGAGGGAAGAGAGGGCTGTTATCACAAAAGATATGCTTCACCACATTTCAAGAGGAAAAATGATAGTTTTAGGAAGACACTGGTGTGTACCAAAGAGTTCAGACCCAGAAGTACGAACATTTCACCAAAGTTCAGCAGAGCATCTCAAACATGATCTCAATCATGATGGTAGTATAAAGCTGAGGCTTATAGATGGCCACATACCAGTCATGTGCCATCGCAGGTAGCAGGAGACACTCTGAAACTGTTAACAACACAAAGCCAAAATACTGTGTAATGCAAGCTGCATATGTAATTAGTACTGTTTCTACTGCTCCGTGGCACCCAAAACTGTACTCAGTGGTATTCAAGGTGTGGCTGTACCTGTGCAGAGTAGACTAGGAAAATCTGATCCCTTGACTGGCTGGCAATACTGTGCTTGATGCACACCAGGATATATGGTTGATCTTCCTGACTCTGGGGCACACAGCAGTGCAGAAAAGACAAACTGAATGCCCCGTTTCTGGAGGTGCCCAAGGGCAGGCTGGGAGAGCGCGGGGCAGGCTGTTCGGATTCAGAGGACACTAGCCCATGGCTAGAATAAGATAGATTAATGTGACTATATAAGAATATCTCTCCTTTCGTCTCTTCTTCTCTAGATGAATACAGGCAGAGGAAGTGGGGATTTTTAGAGAACACTCCAGGAGTCTTCACTGTGGCCTTCCATTTCTTAAAAAAGCTTATAAGCAAGAGGGAGACCAACTATTCTATGCAATCTGATAGTGATAAGACAAGGGGGAATGGTTTTAAACTTGAAGAGGGGACATGTAGGTTAGATATTCAGGGAAAATCCTTTATTCAGAACGTAGCAAGGCAATAGCACAGGCTGTGCAGATGGAGCTGTGAATGCCCAATCCACAAAGGTCCCAGATGCCAGGTGGAGTAGAACCCCGGGTAGCCTGTTCGGGTTCAGAGGCAACCAGTCCACAGCAGGGATTGGGGCTGGAGGGGCTTTGCAGGCAGTTCCAACCCGACCATTCTGTGGCTCTGTGATTCTGGGATCTAACCAAAGTCTGAAGAACACTGTAACAGAATTTCTTCACGTAACCAACTCTGGCTTCCACAGACTGAAATCACTGGCAACAAAGCAACATCTAAAAGCATCAGAAATACTATACAGCTTCTTGAGATGCAATTGTGATGTAATTGGCTCCTCTTTCTCAGGGGATGTAAAGGACAGTATAATTGCCATGCTACTGTGATCTAGCTGTCCAACATATAATCGCTTCAGATATTTTCTGAGTGAATTAAAACATCTCTGCAGCTATATGCCTGCCTTCTGGACAGAAGGATTAAAAATCGGAGGTATGAGCAAAGCATAAATAAGCTGGACAGCTCTTATTACTTCCTGTGAAAGTTAGAACCAGGGGAGAAAGAGAGAAGTGGCAGGCAATAGGGGATAAAAGTTGTACCACTGTTTTCTCGGGGCTCTCTCTTATCAGAGAAACAGTCCTAGAAAATTGTTTGGATATTTCCAACATAGCTCAGTCCATAATTATTCAATCAACTTGTAATGATGCCAGATGCCATCACAAATGGAGGCATCTCCAGGGATGTGTCTGTAGGGCCAGGCTGGAAGGGGCAGCCTGGGAGGGTTACTAGCCCATGGCATGGGCTGGGGCTGGGGGGCTTTGAGGTCCCTTCCAACCCAACCATTCAATGGTTACATGATCTTTAAGGATTCTTTCAACCCAACCATTCTGTGATTCTATTATCTGTAAGGTCTCCTCCAACCCAACCATTGTACAGTTCTATGATTTGGTGCCGCAGCATTCCAGAGCGTTTTCCTCAGTTCTCTGTTCACAGGGTCTGAGATGTAACTGTAACGAGGCATCTCTGCACCTCTCATTAAACTCCTGCCAACTTGGTTTGCCATTTTCCTCATCGCACCTTCCTATTGCAAAACGGTGGTATTTGTACCTATAGCTCCCTTTGGGAAAAGAATAAACACACCTAGATATCCTTCTGCTTTTGCAGATGTGCAGCTGCAGCTGGCTGCAAGAGCTGCTCTGAGGGCTGCAGATACCGCAATCACTAGCAAGCAGCATTTCCTTTGTGTTTTTCTATGACAATGTGGCTTTGGGTGCTACACAATGATCCTGCTACCAATAACATCTTTCCCTTTTGCTGGGGCTGTGTTTTCCACGGGGGCTTTTCGGGGAAAAGGGAAAACCTGCAGTGAGGCCACATGGCTGGAAATTACTTTCCCTGACTTTCACAGGCCTCTGCAACAAGTTTCAAACGTGATGCTGTTGGGTATTTGTAGGGGGAACCGGGTAGCACTACAGGGACCCCACAGCACAGAAAGGATAGGACGAAGGGAGGAGGGCTTGCGCACAGCGCTTTTTGCTCAGCATAACTCTGGGGCACCGCACCCCACGGGGAGCCTCCTCCCCATCCCGCTGCTCGCGTCGCCCTTTGCCCTTCATGCAACCTCCCAGCCTTAAATAGGACCCACAGCCCGAGCTCTAAATAGCTCCCCACAGCCCGGAAGGGTCCGGCGGCGGGGCGGACTCACCATGCGGATCTGTGTGCTGATGAGGAGGTACGGCATGATCCCACCGCTAGACCGCAGCCCCGGGGCAGTGCAGGGGGGAGGCTGCATCCCCTCCCATCCCGCCCCCGCTCCGCCCAAGGGAGGCGGTGGCCGCGCTGCACCCTCCCGGGGGACTAGAGGGGGGGAGGGGAGAGAGGGAGGTGTGGAGCCGGCTTTGTGAAGGATCTTGGCTCTGTTGGGCCATAGAGGGATGGGGAATGGGAAGATGTGCAGGGAGACATGGGACAGAGAGAAAAGGGAAAGGGATGGAGAGACAAACGAGGGAGGTGATAGATAGGGATATAATGGACAAGGAATGAAGGACAAGAAGATGATGGATAGGAAGGTGTTGGATAAGAAAATGATAGACAGGGAGACAAAGGACAGGGGATGAGGGGCAGAGAGATGAAGGACAAGGTGATAATGGAGACAAGGAACAGAAAGATGAGGAATAGGGAGATGATGGGCAGGGAGAGCAAAGGACACAGATAAGAGAAAGGGGGATGGTGGACCGAGAGGTGAAGGACAGAGAGATGAAGGATAGGGAGATGATGGACAGACAAAGAGCAGAGAGAAGATGGATAGGGAGATGAAAGACAGGAGACGATAGCTCAGGGGTGATGGAGCAGAAGACAATGGGCAGGGATGTGATGGAAGGAATATGATAAACAAGGAGATGAAGGACAGGAAAGGATGGCTTGGGGGTGATGAAGGAGGAGAAGATGGACAGAGATGTGACAGACAAGGATATGATGGACAAGTAGATGAAAGACAGGTAGATAAAGGCTGGGAGATGATAGCCTAAGAGGCACTGCGGCAGGAGACACTGAATAGTGAGAGAATGACCTGGGAAATGATGGATAAGAAGATGATGAACAGGGAGAAGGACAGGGAGAAGAAGGACAGGAGAATGACGGATGGGAGATGAAGGATAGGAGATGATATCCCAAGAGGCAATGGACCAGGAGACATTGAATAATGAGACAATGATCCGGGAGATGATGAACAGGGAGATGATAGACAAGAAGATGATGGACAGTAGACAAAGGGTAGGGAGATGAAGGACAATGAGATGATGGACAGGAAGGTAAAGAATGGGAGATGACATGATATTCCAGGAGGCAGTGGATCAGGAGACATTGGACAGAGTGACAATAAAATGGGAGATGAGGGACGGGGAGACAAAGGACTGAAAGATGATAGATAGATGATGGAGAGGGAGATGATGGGCAAGGTGAACCCTGGGCCCTGCAGCTTTTAAATGTGATGGTTTAAATCCCTTCAAAATGTGAGGGGAAAAAAGTTCCTCCCATGTTGATCAGCAACTGTTAGCATGACATAATTAATCCCTAATTTCTTATTGATCTTCAGAAACAAGCAGCTCAGGGGGAAAGCAGAAGGCTGTTCCCAAGCAGCTGGGGCATGCTGTGTCCTTCCGGCCTGACCTGGGGCCCACTTCCCTGCAATGCCACAGTTACCAATTAACCCCAGTACGGACTGAGCGGGAAAATCCACATTTCTACTCATTAGTCTAAAGAAAATGCTCCAAGACAGCCAGGTTTTGCTGTTGTTCCTGTCATGTTCGTTAGTTTTGATTTGACAAAGCAAAACAACTAATATACATTGATGTTACCATCTTCCTAAAATGTGCTTGGGATATTTCACCCCTTGGGTTACGCATCCATTCATTTAGATCACCTTCCTAAGGTCTTCCTGAATTCCCTGGTGTGAAAACAACCCAAATGTTTATTCCTAAGATTTACTCCCTAATATAAATCTGTGTTATTTTCACTTTTTTTTTTTGTCCCTATCACCCAGCAACTGATACAGAAGTACTTTCCCTGCTGGTTTCACCACAGTTGTTTTTGCTTCCTATACCCAAATCCATCACCTTGTAACCTGGACCAGATGATCTCTGCTGTGAGAGTGTTCCCATCGCAAGGGAGCCCAGAGCTGAAATCCAGACCCTTGGATCTTTCATCACATTAAAGAAAAAAATATATATCCAGGGCTCTTGTAGAGTGGCAGGCTGCCCAGCACTCACTCTCACTGCTCAGTTTGGCTCCTGCAAGGCTCTTTTTAAAGGGAGGAGAGGAAATAAAAGAGAGGAAAAAGAAAGCAGAGCCTGCACACGACATTTTGGTATCAGAGTTCCCATTGAAAAATCAAAACCTGGGAGACAGCCCAAGTGCTTTGAGCAGCAATGGCGTGAGAGCAAGCTATAAAACACAGTGCCATGTATCTCAGTGGTGCCATTCATCATCAAAAAGCAGTTATTGCCCCTTGGCATGGCTCTGAGATTTCTGCTTAAAGTTGGACATGGATAGCAAGAATTTGTGTGAAAGAAAGCAAAAGTCTTTTTGGCAAAATGTTATCTATGGTCATAAATCCCTTATGCACAAGAGTGACACTGAAGAACATTGAAGAACTCTGTTTTTCTCCTTCTGACAGCAGTGGCTTTTTCTAATTACCACTCTTCTTTCTGCAATACCAGTCGATACCAATCAAATTTCTTGCCTCAAATAATACTGATTAATGGCGTTTCCTAACAACTCAGTTCCCCTGAATTTAAGGGATGGTTCTGCTTCTGGAAGGAGAACAAACTTCTGATCAAGGAGAAATCCCAAAAATGTACCGTAAAGCTGATTGAATGATCGAATGGCATTGCTCACCCTGTGGGTTGCTGCTGAGAATCCCCACCCTTGGGTTGGAGTAACAGAATGTGTTTAATCGATCTTCTAGCTGGAAAATAATACACTGTGCAAGTCGTTGAAGTTGCTGCTACTTTCCCTTCAGCTGTTCTGGGAAAAGGCATTTCTAGTTGTAATCCTGGTGTATGTAACCAGACAGGGAACCGTTTCACCCACAGTTCACTCACTGACTGTGGAATGGGAAAATTCAAACCCCAAACCTTGAGATGATGATTCCACCATTCACGTTATCATTAATATCTCCCTTGTCTTACACAGAGCCCATTTCCACCTAACATACTGCAATCACAACCCAAGAGTGAGCAGTTTTTGGACTCGATGATCTTTAAGGTCTTTTCCAATGTGAGTGATTCTGTGATTCTATGATTCTCGCAACAAGACCTATGAATGGTCTGCTCTGTGAAATAACCATCATCTACTCCCACCATGGTACTCACCATCTTTCCTCAGTGCTATTTTTTGCTACTTTTGTCCTTTGCTCCTCAAAGCCGACCAGAAAAGTGTGAGAGTTGAGAAATGTACATGCCTCTGTCGCTCTCCCAGAGCCCTGTGCCATACTTCAGGACATGTTCCGAACCCCAGAGCTCTCTGGCTCGTGGACTAAGTCATCTTCAAGCACCTCTGCAGGGAGGATGAGAGCCTGTGCTGCACTAAAAGGTTTGATATTCCAAGAACATTGTGCTTAATGCAAATATTGATGCATACAAAAGTGACTACATTTCTTTTTAATAGTGTCCCTAATTACTAAAGAAGTAATTCATCCACAGCATTGGATCCTTGCAATCTGCTGTTTTTGATCCTGCTACAGATGTTGTTCGTTTTATCCAGAGCCCTATCATATTCCATAACTAACAGTGTGGTTTCACCAGTGATCTATAATTCATCCCCTCCCTCCAACCCCAGCAAAAAGATTTGTGCTGAAGATGCAGAGGGCATTATTACAGCAATCTCTTTATTTCTAAAGGTTGTAATGACAATAACAAAACTGTGGTGCAGTTCAGTGGCTTGTTTGCAAGGGCTGGCAGACCAAGAGATACTACTACCTGAGCAACTGGAGCTGTTGTGGTGATAAACCCAGAGGGGCTTATGAAAACGAAGGAGAAAATGAGATCCAATGGAGATTTCGCATCTTTACAATTCTCCACCAACATACAGTTGTTATCTGCTGCATTACAGGGGTTAAAGGGAAAGAGCAAAGCAGCTCAAGCAGAAACTATTATTTCTGGGAATTATTTCCTTCAAAAAGCTTGTTTTTATTACTTTCGTTAAGGTTCAATGCAAGACAGGCAGGCATAATACAGCTGCAGAATGATGTTTCTCTGATACCATCTTTAATATCTGCAGAACCACAGATTTGTGCTGCCTTGGGTTGTACCCAATAACCAGGCAAAGAAATTCAGCTTCCTGCCTCTATGCCCACAGCCAGAGAAGTGTTGCTGTGCTTGTCACCTGAAATGTCTGCATCAATTGGAAAGGGTCGGGCAGGTTGGTGGCACCAGGATTTGTTGGGTGCGAGCTGCGGCTGCAGGGATTGTGTTGGAGGTGAAGTAGCTGTGAAGTAGCTGGAGGAACTGGGGTTGCGTTGTACAGGTGCAGATCCAGATACACGTGTGGGTACAGATGTGGGTACAGCTTTACGCGTAGGCAGAAGTGCAGGTGTAGATACAGGAATAGGTGCCAGGGAAGATACATGTAGAGTTACAGCCGGAGTGCACGAGTAGCCATAGCACCGCCCCGCCACCGCGGCTCCCGGTTCTCCGTCGCTAAGTGATGTAAGTGCGCCACGTGACCACCTCAGTGACGTCATCCCCGCGCCGCTCGCGGTTCTCGGAGCTGCATGGCGCGCTCCGGGCCCAGCCGCCTGGCGCTGGGGCTGGCGTTGGGCGCGGCGGCGGCCGCGGGCCTGGGGCTCAGCCTGCTGTGGGCATTGCGGCGGCGGCGGCGCGGCTGGCGGCGGGGCGGCGGCAGCGGCCGGGAGGCGGCCCGGAGGCGGCCCGGAGGCACGGCGGGACTCGGGGACGGCGGCGCGGAGGTCGTGGGGAGTTGGAGCCAGGGTAAGGCCCGGGGCCGGGGTAGGACCGCAGGGAGGGCCCTCTGATTCCTTCCCAGAGGTACCGGCAGCCGTTCACCAGTTGAGGCTTTCTGTCAAGGCCATCTGGGTGCACCTGCTCTCCTGTCAGTGGAGGACGCCAGAGTTGTTGGGCGTCATGCCACGTGCAGTATGGCAGGAAAGCGATAAGCCACCGCGATATCGAAAAGATGCTTTTGTAGCATGAACAGGTTCAAACGCTCTTCACAAAAACCTTGGAAACAGTGACAAGGCTTTAAGATATGAGACATTCAAGGCAAAGTGCTCTCCTATGAGCAACTTCCGTTTATTTATTTTATTTTCAGTCTAGGCTCCTGAATTCTGCATGTCAACAAAGTGAAACACCTGCTTGTACCCACTCTCTCAGATCGTCAGGTGCAACTGTCAGCCCATCGCCACCATGCCCCTAGAAGGAATTATAGAATCATTAGGGTTGAAAAAGAACTGTAGGTCATCTAGTCCAACCAATCAGTCCGTCACCACCGTGCCCATTAAACCACGCTCAAGCCCAGGGAAATTACATCTTTTCATGACTCTACTGCTGGGACATGACACCAAGCTGGGAGGTGGTGTTGATCTGCCTGAGGGTAGGGCAGCCCTTCAGAGGGATTTAGACAGGCTGGACCGCTGGGCTGAGGTGAATGGGATGAGGTTCAACAAGGCCAAGTGTCGGGTCCTGCACTTTGGCCACAACAACCCCATGCCGCGTTATAGGCTTGGGGATGAGTGGCTGGATGATTGTGGAGAAGAGAAGGACCTGGGAGTGTTGGTTGATGCTCAGCTGAACATGAGCCGACAGTGTGCCCAGGTGGCCAAGAGGGCCAACGGCATCCTGGCCTGCATCAGAAATGGTGTGGCCAGCAGGAGCAGGGAGGTGATCATCCCCCTGTACTCAGCACTGGTGAGGCCGCACCTCAAGTGTTGTGTTCAGTTTTGGCTCCTCACTACAGGAAAGATGTTGAGATCCTGGAGCGTGTCCAGAGAAGGGCAACGAAACTGGTGAGGGGTCTGGAGCACAAGTCTTATGAGGAGCAGCTGAGGGAGCTGGGATTGTTCAGTCTGGAGAAGAGGAGGCTCAGGGGAGACCTCACTGCACTCTACGACCTCCTGAAGGGAGGTTGTGGTGAAGAGGGATTTGGCCTCTTCTCCCAGGCATCGAGCAGGACACGGGTTAATGGCCACAAGTTGTATCAGAGGAGGTTCAGGTTGGACATAAGAAAAACTTTTTCTCTCAGAGAGTGGTCAGGCACTGGAATGGCCTGCCCAGGGAGGCGGTGGAGTCGCCATCCCTGGCAGTGTTCAAGAGGTGTCTGGATGAGGAGCTGTGAGATATGAACCTTTAGTGCTAGTGGTGGCAATGGTGATGAAGAGACGGTTGGACTAGGTGATCGTGTAGATTGTTTCCAGCATGTGATTCTATGATTCGATGATTCTTAAAGTCCAGTATCTCTTAAAACAGATGTATGTAGAATAGAAACGGAACTTATTTTGCAGTAAGGTGTTCTTAAAAAGAAGCAATTTGCTCAACTGCCATGGTCTTTGTGGTATTCAATATGGATTTTGTAGTTTTTTTAAGTGTTTCACAAGGGGATGTCTGCAGAAGTGTCACTGAGAGAACTCATAGAATCATGGAATCACTTGAGTTGGAAAGAACCTTTAAAGATCATTTAATCCAACTGTCCTGCAATGAACAGGGGCGCCTTCAGCTCGATCAGGGTGCTCAGGGCCCTGTCTAGCCTGACCTTGAATGTTTCTAGGAGTGGACTCTATTCAATCTGTTAGCACTGTGGAAGTGTTTAGTGTGACTGCATGCTGATGTCAGGATGGGGTGGTAAACCAGTGCAGGAACCAAAAGCACCAGGCCAGGTCAGGGGGCAGTACTCAAGATTAAACTTTATGCCCTCTGTTTTGTGAAGACAAAATTGAACTGACATTTCCTGTGAGAAACCCTTTCCCATTTCCCTGTACTCAGCACTGGTGAGGCCACACCTTGAGTACTGTGTTCAGTTTTGGGTCCCTCTCTACAAGACAGACGTTGAGACCCTGGAGCGTGTCCAGAGAAGGGCAACAAATCTGGTGAGGGGTCTGCAGCACAAGTCTTATGAGGAGCAGCTGACGGAGCTGGGATTGTTCAGTCTGGAGAGAGGAGGTCTCAGGGGAGACCTCACTGCACTCTACAACTTCCTGAAGGGAGGTTGTGATGAGGAGGGGTTTGACCTCTTCTCCCAGTCAACAAACAGGACC
The DNA here is from genome assembly GCF_019232065.1 of Centrocercus urophasianus. Classification (NCBI taxonomy): domain Eukaryota; kingdom Metazoa; phylum Chordata; class Aves; order Galliformes; family Phasianidae; genus Centrocercus; species Centrocercus urophasianus. The sequence continues at coordinate 37,484 of NW_024884821.1, forward strand.
CGAGGAAATGGCCACAAGTTGTACCAGAGGAGGTTTAGAATAGACATCATGAAGAAGTTTTTCTCTGTGGTCAGGCACTTTCTAAGTGGTCGGGCACTGGAATGGCCTGCCCAGGGAGGCGGTGGAGTCACCGTCCCTGGCAGTGTTCAAGAGGCGTCTGGATGAGGAGCTATGAGATACGGTTTAGTGGCTTGTGGTGGCAATAGTAATGGGAGGACAGTTGGACTAGATGATCTTGTTTGTAGGTGCTTTCCAACCTTGTGATTGTATGATTTTCATCTGATAACCTTTTTTTCTGTCTTGGTTTCTCAAAGGTCTAACCAGAAAGCCAGTTCCTTTAGGGGCAGGAGATTGTGCTGTGTATACACCTCTGTTAACACATGGTGAGCAGGTGGATGTGGTGGACCGCCTGGATTTTGTGCTGACAAACATCTTGGAGCTGAGGAGGGAAGTAGAGGAACTACGGAACAGCCTGCAGAACCTTGCTGCAGATATTGTGGGTGAAGTCAGGTTAGCGTCTGCCCTTCTTGTTTTGTCATCTTTTGTCTGCTGTTCTGTGTTTTGTGTTCTACAGCACAGGGAAACATCTTGAACAGTTGGGTGTCTGTTAAATGGAAAAAGTGGAAAAAAATGTCTCTTTAGTTTCTACTGCTGTTATATCTTGGCAGTGAGATTATGTTGAAATAAGACCAAGTGCTAGGTCCTGCTCTTTGGTCACAGCAACCTCATACATCACTACAGGCTTGGGACAGACAGAGTTGCTGACAAACTGCACGGAGGAAAAGGATCTGAGGGTATTAGTCAGCAGCTGGCTGACTAGTAGTGTACGTGGGTAGCTAAGAAGGCCAGTGGCATCCTGGCTTGTATCAGAAATAGTGCAGCCAGCACGAGCAGGAGGTGATGATCCTTCTGCAGTCAGCTCTGGTGAGGCTGCATCTTGAATACTGTGTTCAGTTTTGGGTCCCTCAATGCGAGGAAGACTTGGATCGTATCCAAAGATGGGCAACAGAGCCGTGAGGGGACTGGAGCACAAGTCTGATGGGGAGCAGCTGAGGGAACTGGGATTGTTTGGCCTGGAGACAAGGAGGCTCAGGGGAGACCTCATAGCTTTCTACAACTTCCTGCTGTAGAGGTTGTGGCAAGGTGGAGGTTGGCTTCTTCTCCTGGGTATCAGCAACAGGACAAGAGATGATGGCCTTGAGTTATGCCAAGGGAAGTTCAGGTTGGCTGTTAGGAAAAATCTCAGAAAAAGTGGTTGGGCATTAGAACAGGCTGCCTAGAGAAGCGATAGCATCACTCTGGGGGATTTTCAAGAAAAGTAGAGGTGTGGCACTGAGTGGTATAGTGGAGTTGGGTCCTTGGTTGGACATGGTTAAGGACTTTATCAAATCCACTTAGCCAAAAACAGCCCCTTCTCTAGGAGATAAAGCAAGTATTGCTCAGGAGTAGGGCCAACCAGTAGGAGCAGACCAGCACACATGTACAAGGCTACCCTGCTTGACCCGCTATAGCTTCTACTGCGGTCTGGTTTTAGCAGTGCACATAACCAAAAAGCTGTCAAACTCTTGTAGTCCTTTCACAGATTTGTAGATTCCCATTCAGAGGAATCAACAGGATGGGATGTTTTAAGATACACTTTGCCATTGTTTGTTTCTAGAAAGCAGCCTAGAGATGTCCCACAGAACTAGCATATAAACACTGGACCTATCAAAAGCATGATTTTGCTCTTTTCCTCTAACTGCTTACTAAGATGCTTTCCACCCATTTTTCCATTTAAAAAATAAAAATAGAAATCACTTACAGAGAATTGGAATGAGAAGCTCTCAGCAATGGTGTAGAAACAGTAGAATTATAGTGTGGCAGCTTTGGCAATGAAGGCAATGAAGAACCTGTATCTTCTCAATATCTGAATGAGGAGATGCTGACTTGGGAGATTTCTTTTTACCAAAAGCTTGCTTGAAGGAGCTGTGTAACTGAAAAACAAGACCACAGCAGTAGACACACCATGAAGAATGCATCCATACAAAAAGCCACAGACTGAAACTCCAACATGCAAATATTCCAAACAATAAAGCCATACTCACAGATTTTAACAGAGCTAAAAGGGAATCAAAAAGCTTAAATTGAATAACCAACTTCCTGTGTTTTCAGGTTTAAGGCTTGATTTAATTAAGGTTTAATTTTCAATCTTCGTTTTGCACCAATGTATTCACTTTTAACACAATAAAAGCACTTTCCTGTCATCTTCATAATGTTTCCTTAAACTTCTTTAAATAGTTCTGGGTTAAATGAGAAGTGTAGGCTGATGTAGAGACCTACTACATTACAGTGACAAAGAATAGAAGCTAAAGTAAAAATTTCAGAAGTTTTTACCTTATCTAAGGCTTAACAGCAGGCTTGTCTCAAAAACCAAAAGAGTTGCCAACAATTTGAAGACACAGCAATTTGCTCCTCCTATAATTAATACATAACCCTGCACAAGCAGATGACATTGCTTTCCTTTAACCAGTGCTTTTCGGAGGAGGGCAGCAATACTACAGTTACAGAGGAGCTAGCAAGATATTCAAATGAAGCAATTGTGAGAAATAAAAACAAGAGCCTGCTCAAGAAATACTTTCTTTAAGTACAAGAGGTTTCATAAACACTTCCAAGGAGACACTGTACAAATATATATCAAGATTCTCCCAGCTCAGGCCACATTTTGTAGCTCTAAAGAAAAGATCCCCAAAGATCCAAGGAGATCTAAATTCAGTGAGAGGAAAGGGGTGGAATGATTCACTGGCTAGTATGGGATCTAGGGACTTTAGTCCAAACTACATTCAGACTAGGTCACTAAGGCAGTTCATGGTCTAATTCAAAATGGAGCTTAATATATTGTACCTTTCCTCCAGTACATGGTACCTTGTACACAGTACAAGATGAGCAAAGAAGGAAAAACAGGAAATGAAAGGTAAGTAATGCAAAATCCTGAATAATGTATGTTTATCACAGTAATTTTTTAAATGTTGTTTTTTTGTGTGTAGAACTGCACACTAACATTCCAGATAGAGCTCTCAAAGTGTCTAACATGTCTACTTACAAGAAGAAAGGCCTATAAGGCAAAGAGAAAAAAAATAACAAATCTCTCATTGTGGACTTGTTCTATTTTAGTGACAAACTTGAAGCTTTCCCTGAGGGGTTGGACACCGTACTACTTTTAGCCAGACTGATTTTTGACAGCTCTTTCTACTTTAGGACCGGCCTTTTGGCTGTTAAGGAAATCTATTTACCTACAGAAGCATGTTAATTTCAGAGGCAAAAGCCTAAGTTCAATGGAGGTAGTTCCAAAGTCTAGCAAGCTGTTTTCTTTCATTGCTTTATGGTCTCATGATCTGCTCAGCTGATGGTTATCCAGCTAATCTGTTACCCAGAGGACGTGCAGCCTCTAGCTGTGAATTCGAGTTTTTACTGCACGTTTATATTCTTCATAATCTTCAAAATCTTGCCAGAGAGGAAACTCTGTGAAGGACGGCAAGCTTAGCTGGGCAGCAGCAGTTCCAGGTGCCTCGAACCCAGCAGCGTGCAGAATCATAGATTCTGTGCAGGAACAACAACAACAAAAAGAAAAGCAGCAGCAAGGGGAGAAAAGGCCCCTGCAGCATCTCCGTTTTATTCATTTCATTTCATTATTTCATTTTAGCAATTGGGAATAAAGATTTTAGAATGTAAAATCTTTGCAAAGGGAATGCCTTTCTGGATCCATGCTGCTGGGGCTGATGGTCTACCAGTACCATACTGAGGTCATCATCAGAGATTGCACCTTCACTGCCTAGATCCATAAACACATTATGCCTGTGTCACACCAGAAGGGTATTACACATGAAGTGTGTTTCAACACACAGGAGTCAACTTCCCTCCATACTAACACTGCACTGTTGAAAAATGCATATTCTTAAGAGACTCAGGAGAGGCGTTAATGTTTATTTCTGTTTGGAAGCAATCACAATCTTTTACTCCCTCCTGGATGAAGATATGCTGGTGGAGTAAGCACAAGCATTTACAATTGACCTAGCAGGTCTTGGCAACTTGTGCAGAAATACAAGCTCGCTTGGTTACAGCAAGTTTAATTTTAAGAGATTCTGTGTTCCTTAGTTCCGTTTCCCTCTTCCTTCTCAGCACAGCTGAGAATGGGCTCTCCAAATTTTCTCGCTAAATTCCAGTCTTTTAACTTCATTTTATAAAAAGTGATCCTTCTCTCTCCTCTCTTCAGACATCATTCTTTTCCTTCAGCATTAGTGGTAGAGCCAGTAAGTGTTCTCATTCTTAAGCTGGCAGCAAACATCAACTGGTCTCTTCCCAGCTTCCATACAATTTAATATGTGAGTTCCTAGAAAGAGGAAAATGTGAGAGCATAAAGGAAAGAAAGAGGGAAAATTCAGCGGAAGCCACGGGATAACCGACATCCTGCTGAGTCTGACTTGTGATTTGGCAGGACAGCAATGAACATTAAACACGTTGTCTGCTCCCCAGTGTGAATGCTACACTGCCAGCTTAGCATGCTGACATTTTTCTCACCATCTTCTAGATAATGTGAAATATGTAACATTTTTGCCCTACTTACCACATCAAGATTAAAATTGGCTTTCACTATGGACTCAAAGCTGCATTTTGTTTAATCATTTCCTGAGAAGTTTTAGCTCACACCTCTCTTCTTGACTTGAGAACTCAGACTGGAATGGAACTATCTGAGCACAGAATGCAGGCAGTGCTTGGGCTGACCATGCCACAGCTTCCCTTGGGAGGAAAAGATTTATTTGTGGGTATTCTAATCAGCCAGCTCTTCTACTAGTTGTGATAACATCAGGTTAGAGTAACATGTACCAAATAGCTGCTACTTTGCCTCCCATGCTTACAAACCATCACAAACTTTGTGAAACAATATGCAAATACACACGATAAAATGGCTGGTAGGATCTCACAGCCCAAGATAATGTAGGGTTGTCATTTAGAGGACAGCAAGGAATTCTTTAAGCTATTCTCCAAATAGCCAAAATGCAATTTTCAGTTATAGTTTTAATAACTGGTTAAAAAAAAAAAAAAAAAAAAAAAAAAAAAGTTTTCAATTTCTTGTATTTTTTAACACATTTGACAAGTATAATGCATATATGTAAAACTGTACATGATGGTTTCACCATGAAGTTCATCCACAGCTGTAATCTGCTCGTACGTTTCATAAAAAGCACTGACTCTCAGTAAGGGAAACCTGGGTTCAGAGAAGACTTGGAATCACAGTCAGAAAGCACACAGCTCAGATTAAGAAAGAAAACATACTCAAGAGAAAACAGTACTAAACTAATCAGAATAATGTTAAATCTAAATTAAGTATGAACAGTATTTTCAGCTGCTTGAAAGTCCATTTTGTGAAACAAACGTGGAAGCAGCTATTTGTCAGCACAAAAATTACTATTAAAATGTTTTTATACAAGCAGGACTAATATTAAATACATTCCATCACCAAACTACCATACATTTATATTTTCAGGGGGGCAAAAAAGTGACCTAACTGAGGTGTTCCTGCTCCAGCAGGGGAACTGGACTAGATGATCTTTTGAGATCCCTTCCAATCCCTGACTTTCTGTGATTCTGTGATTCTTTAGGAATCAATAAACTTTACTCCACAAGGGGAAATCCTTTCCTCAGCATTCAGCAAATGCAAAATGCTCACCTTGTCTCTAGTCCTTAACCCCACATCCACGAATGCTTATGGGCACTGGCAACAGGAGAGCCAAGGCCAAATGAGGGAGGATTCTCTCTGCCAACTGAGAAAACCTCTGCTCTTTGCAAATCTCTGTACATGACCTATAAGACTATCTATCATTCATCCTTCCCTCTTTCATTCCATTTTTAAAGGAGGAAAGCTGTGTTATACTTGCGATTGTATAAGCATACACAAAGTTTACAGGCCATCCAGAAAAATTAAAAATATGACCATGGTTTTGGGCACAGAAATTCTTTCGGGCCTCTGAATATGAACTGTTGCCTATTTTTCCATTTACACTAACTATTCTAACAAGATATATTAGCTTGCCTACTGACCTGGGACCAGATGAGAAGCGATTCATTATCTTCCTATCAGCTCCCGGTGCTGTGCTATGGACTGGTAACCAAACCAGCCCTTCTGCTGTTGCTGAGCAGCATCTGCACAGCCTCAAAGAAGTACGTCCATGCTCCATCTGCATGGTAACTTGTTATGCAGTGGTTTGACCAATCCGACAAGATTCACAATCATTTCGTTACCTTTCTAACATTGACCACTCCTGTACTAAGCGAAGAATATTTGCACAAAGTGTTGCAGAGCAGTTTGCTCTCAAAACACCACTTCCCACTTAAAACACTCACATGGATATGCAACTGCTTGCTGCTCTCGTTGCACAACCTTTACTTTCTGTGTCCATAATCCACAGAGGGAACATTCCAACAACTGGCTAGATGCTTTGCTTTGTTTTTACATTAAAGTGAACTAGTGATATTGAAATAATAATTACCTCTCATCGTCGAGCTTTCTCAAATTTTGCTGCACACTAATTATTAGTTTTAGGATTTGTCTTAAACACCACCACCAACAAAAGAAGATCGTAACAGTGACAAGAAAGCAATACTTTTCACACTATTAAATAAACAAACTGGAATATTCAGCTCCTGTAGATTTCTAAGAGACGCTTAAAGCCTATGACGTGTCTTAAAAAACACAAAACCAGTAAAGGTTTTGCTGTTATGTCAGTACAGCAATCAAGTGGTTTTCCTCCCATGTTCACGTGAACACGGAAAACAGAAAACATTGTACTTCTGCACACTTAAGACCACACTGAAACACAGGAAAGCAACTCACATTCACACTCTGTGTCTACCACTGCCATACCTGGTGCATTTTACTCCAAGTAGAACACTGACTCATTTCTACAACACAGAACCACAGAATGGCTTAGGCTGGAAGTAACCTTAAAGATCACTCAGTTCCAACTCCTGAGATGGGGATGGAACTAGACTGAGTTACCCATTTGTGCAGTTATAATTAATTATGCTAGCCAGGAATAAAAACCACACACAGGTCCCTGACAGCTAAATTGAAATAAGTTCACTGATACATACACAGAAGACTTTGATAAAGCAGCCAGACACTGGTCACTGTTAAGGAAGACAGGAACAATAGGTAGTAATGATAGTTCCCAACACCTACATTCGAGTCAAGGAAGAAGACAGAAACCAGCATGACATTTTAAGAATTTTGCAGTACTTGTATTTCTCCTCCACTTTACAGGAAAAAGAATCTAAAGCACTTCCTACTATT
>NW_024884822.1:0-159676 GCF_019232065.1 Centrocercus urophasianus
ATAACGAACCGGAGGAGCCGGGGGGGTGGGGGGAGCCCGGTCCCGGCGGGGAGGAGGCGATGCAGACGCCGTTGGATCAGCGCTCCGGGAGCCGGCACGGAGCGCAGCACCGGCCGCATCCAAGTAAGAACCGCGGCGGGGCCGGGAGCTCCACGCACGACCGGGGCCGTGGCTGTGGTTGTGGGGGGACGACGACGACGACACGGGCAGCGGCACCTTGGGCTCAAGGCTGGGCGATTGGTTTCGCTGCCGGTATCGCTGGGGCCGGCCGGGGAGGGCGCTGCCACTTGTTGTGCCACTCGGAGCCGTGCCCCAGCGTGGGAGCGTGTCCGTGGGGGGGCGCGGGGGTGGTTTGTTTTTCCCCTTTTGGGTGCGCTTTGGTGAGTGGCTTGTAGGGGCGTCTGCTCCCCCCCATCCCACCCCCTCCCCACGATCCGAGGGTGTTTGCAGCCGTGGGAAAGCGGTGCGTGGGAGCGGGAGAAGTTGCGGGTGGGCGGCGGGGCCGTGTCCGTTTGTCCGTGCGCGGCACAGCGGAGCGGGGAGGCGGTCGGCAGGTGCCTGCGGGAGGGGGGCACGGCTGTGGCGGCAGCGCTTGTGTCCCCGCGTCGCCGGGCGGTGCGCCAGGAGCGGTTCGCGAGTGGAGGAGCGGGGGCTGCGCGTGTGCGTGTGTGTGCGTGTGTGAGTGAGCGTGTCAGCGGGGTGCGGGTGCGTGCGGCTCGGCAAAGCCTTGCTCACTGCTTGTGTGTGCCGGGCTGAGCGCTCCCGGCTGTGTTTTTCACCGGTGTCCGCGCGATGTGCGTGTGAGGTGTGCGTGTGCAATGCGTGCACGGCGCAGAGCTGTCGGTTCCCAGTGTTCGGTGCTGCGGAGCCTCAGCCCGGGCCGCTCCCGGTCCTTCCCGAGATCTGCTCCCGCTGCCGGCAGCTCCCTGCGGCCCTGCCGCCGCTCCGGCCCCGCCACATCGCTGCCACTCGCCAGGCGAGAGGGATAGTTGAGCAGTACGGGAGCCCTCAGCATCCCGGGAAGGGATTTTAGGGGCCGGAGAGGAGGATGGAAGCTGCCCCCAGGGAGGCTCTGACAGGTCGCTGCCTTGCTCCTGCCCGAGTTGCAGTGATGTGGAGCGGGAGGAGGACCCCGGGTTTTGCTCTCTTTTTCTTCACCGCTCGTCTCCCGATTAATAATTCTGGGGTAAAAGCTCTCCAAGCGGGCGCCCGTCCCCATCGCGGGTGCTCGGGCCGAGCGAACACCGAGCAGCCGCAGTGCTCGGAGCATGAGGAAACCCTGCGCTGGGCACGGGACGTGCTGCAAAGCAGCGAGGGTCCGACCCAGCAGCGCGCTGGGTGCGAGTCGGAGCGTCGGTGGCCGTTTTGGGGACAGTATCGTCTTTAATGTCAGCCCTATGCACGGGGATTGGCATCGGGTGGGATATCGCTCCGGCTTGGAACATCGCAGCGGCGCTTGGCGGAGGGGGAGGAAGAGGGAGGATCGGTGCTGGGTGTTCAGCATTTCGAGGGACTTAAGCAGGGCTGGGAGCCGTACAATCAGCCCCCAGCAGCAGAAAGAGAGGGGGGGGGGGACGGGGACATCGGCAACCAACCCCATGTGGAGCCACTGACTGTGGAACGAAGCCAAGAGGCTGTGGGAATCGCAGGCTTGTTGGAGCAGTTGCTTGAATTAGCCGTGCTTTATAGCCTCTCCCTCATTAGGGCTTGTCTTTTGGGGGGGAATGAGTGAATTCTGTTGGATTTTGCATGCCACTGTCCTCCGAGAGCTTCCCAGTCATGCATTAAGCAGCGTGACTAACGCCTCTCTCATGTGGTCGGGTCTCTTCTCGCACTCTCCCCGCAGGGAGAATTGTGTGTGCTGAGGAATACTTGTTTTGGGAGGGGTTTTTATTTTTAAGCACTCTGTATTCTGCCAGCAGGTCGGAAAAAGGTGGCTGGCACCAGAGAAAAAAGTGTGGGATGGTCCTTAGATCCCATGGGAAAATAGACCGCTGCTGTGCACCGGCCCCTGGGAAGCCTCTGCCTCCTGCACAGACGTGCTTTTCCCCCATGGTGGAGCTTCCTCCTTCTCTCACACCCTGCTCGGGGCTCTCACGTCTGCTGCGTGTCATCCCCACCCCAAGCACCAAGCAGGATTTGTTCCCCTGGCGAACCCAGGTGCCTGGCTCCCACCCTCCTCCTGCAGCCACCTCTTTCTAGGGTGACGGCCCCCACTCTGCTTCCAGCCCCCCAATCTGGGGGCTCCCTCCAGTGTGGAAACACAGGCTTCAGGTTCCAGTCCTTTATCCCAGAGAACACCACATGGGTGCAGGGCACCCTGGGGTGCCTCCCTTCCTGCCCCGGGCTCCTGGTTCTGGTGACTCAGGGCTGTGTGACGGCAGAGCCACGGCCCCACACATGGACTTTTACCTTTAGCTGAGATCCTCACACCTGGGTTTAGGCAGGGCGGATACGTCAGCGCCAGCCTCATGCAAACAGGCGTGGGCAAACAGCCTGTGCTGGGTGCCTCCCCACCAGGCATCCTCTGGATCCCCGTTCCTCATCCTCCCCGCCCTCAGTGCGCAGACATTTCCACAGCAATGGGGTGACGACTCTCGGCGTGGGCTCAGACCCACATCCACAGGGCACAAATGCCCCCTGTGTGGGGTGATACCATGCCAGTGCACGGCGATGGGGGCAGGGGCACGCGCACACACGGCGCTCCGTGCACACGCGTGTGCGCGCAGTGCAGCAGTGCCAGTGCAGCAGTGCAGCAGTGCCAGCTCCATCCAGGCATGGGTGTGCTCCTTTACAGTGCTTGTGCACACACGTACACGTGTGCACACACGTGTTTGTGTGCTTGCACGCTCACTGCTGGGTCTTGCTTGCATCGATTCAGAGCCACATCGTGCTCCTGCTCAGCTTCCTGCCTCCATCCCTGGCCATGTGCAGGGTGGGGATGGCTGGCTTTCCTCCTCCCTTCCACCCGGAATGTGCCTGTGGATAGCTGCGCATGCTCTCAGCGGGGTGGGAGCATCTGTCCTCTGGCACAAATGGTGTTTGCGGGACCAGTGAGCAGAGTGGAGCTGGGTTTTGGGGCCAGAGCTTCATTTTCAGAAGCAGAGCTGTGTTTCCACCTGCCGAGGGAGAGCTTGAGGCAGGCATTTGTCTATGGGCAAGCAAGGGGATAGAGGGACTGAGAGCAGCTGGCTTGGAAAGCAACAGGGCAGCCAGCGCAGGATGTTCCACTTGTTGAGGAGACACATGATTCCAAGTGAGCAGGAATTTTGCATTTGGCCATGTAGCTGGAGGACCACCATCCCATCCCATCCCATCCCATCCCATCCCATCCCATCCCATCCCATCCCATCCCATCCCATCCATCCCATCCCATTCCACGGGCTGGGTGCAGAGCTTGGAGGGAGGTGATAGGAATGGAAGGAGCGAGTTGCTGCTGTGGGTGCCATGGCAGATGTTGTGGATGCTGATTTTTGGACATAGAGTGAAGGCTCCCTGTCTGCTCACAGCCAGGGAAGCAGGTGACATAAAGGCTGGTGGCCAGGAGAAGGTGATGGAAGTGTGTGGCTCAGTGCAGAGGGGACAGTCCCTGCAGAGCTGGGAGGGAGGTTTCCAGTCTGCACGCTGGGAGGAGGTTTCCAGTGGCTGGGTGCCTGCAGTGTAGCGTGCAGTGTGCGTCTGCAATGCAGGGGGCAGCGCTCCTGTCACCATTTCTGCAGTCGGTGAGGTGGACACGGACAGCCCTGGGCACCCCCCAGGCACATCTCAGCCAAGAGCAGGAGAGAATGGGAAGGAGCAGGGAATGCTTTTTGGCTGGTGCAGGGTGCGGGGTTGCCTAGAGACCATGCAGCGAAGGGGAGATGCTGTGCTGCCCGTTGTGTTCAGGGGCCATGAAGAGCTGTAGGGAGGCTCAGGGACTGCAGGATGGGTGCTGGGAGCTGCAGTGCAGGGTGGGAAGTGTTCCCCTGGCACAATGCCGGGCACTGTCCCTTCTTCTACTGGGACCAGGGGCAGGTGGCATGCAGTGCAGTGCAAGTGTTGTGCAGGGCTCCTGCATCCCTGCAGTGTTGGGTGGGTGGTGCTTTTGCAGCGCAGAGCTGGCAGCTCAGGGAGGGCAGTGCTGTGCTGTGCCTGCTGTGGCAGTGCACTGCATCCCTGCAGTGCTGGAGGGGTGGCATGCCTGCAGTGCAAGCAGTGCTCCACATCCTTGCATCCCTGTGATGCCCCATGTTCCTGCAGTGCTGAGGGGCTGCATCCCCACATCCCACACAGGGACCCTACCTGTCCCTTTGCTGCCACAGCCTTGTGGTGCTGACAGGTTCCCCCATGTCCCTGCAATGCATGGCAGGCAGTGTCCCCACAGTGCGTGGTGCACAATGCTCCTGTGTCTCTGTGGTGAGAAGCTGTTTCCCAGCCTGGCTGGCTCCCATCGGGTTGCTGGCAGCAGGCTGCGTGCAGTCTGCCCCGTTAGCATGCCTGGCTGGTTGTAATTACAGAGTGTGCGGTGACGAAGAGGGTGGACGGTGGCAGGAGTGGCTTCCTGTGTCTTGCAGGAAGGGCCAGGGTTTCGGTGACAGGGTTGCTCTTAGGAAACTCGACACTCCAGGGTCAGGCTTCCTGGGCCCTTTCTGGTGGAGGTTTGGGCCAGGTGGTCCTGGAATCCCCCTTCCTTTTGAGTCGTGGCTTTGCAGTCCCACAGAGTGCAGCCGGAGCTCTAACAGCTTAACCCAAGGTATTTTGTGTCCTTCCAGCTCCCCTGAGGCACAGAATGAGGACCCTCGCCTCCTGCCTGGCCCTGTGGCTCCTCTGCCAGCTGCCTGCCCTTGCTTGCGGGACGCGTGTGGTCTACAAAGTGCAGGAGGAGCAGCCCCCCAACACACTCATCGGCAGCCTGGCCTCTGACTACGGCTTCCCTGACGTGGGGCACCTCTACAAGCTGGAAGTGGGGGCCCCGTACCTGCGTGTGGATGGCAAGACGGGAGACATCTACACCACAGAGACCTCCATCAACCGGGAGAGTTTGCGTGAGTGCCAGCACCTGATGCCTGGAGAGCCCTGCTACCTGGAGTTCGAAGTGTCCATCACTGACCTGATCCAGAACAACAGCCCGCGCCTGCTGGAGGGGCAGATCGAGGTGCTCGACATCAATGACAACACCCCCAACTTCGCCTCACCCGTCCTCACCCTGACCATCCCTGAGAACACCAACATTGGGGCTCTCTTCTCCATCCCCCCAGCCATGGACCGAGACTCGGGGCCCAACGGCGTTGCCTCCTACGAGCTGCTGGCTGGCCCTGAGGCACAGGAACTCTTTGGGCTACAAGTGGCTGAGGACCAAGAGGAGAAGCAGCCACAGCTGATTGTCATGGGAAACCTGGACCGGGAGCAATGGGACTCCTATGACCTGACCATCAAGGTGCAGGATGGGGGCAACCCGCCACGGGCCAGCAGTGCACTGCTGCGCATCACCATCGTGGACATGAATGACAATGCACCCAAGTTTGAGAAGGCCCTCTACGAGGCCGAGCTGTCTGAAAACAGCCCTGTGGGGCACTCTGTCATCCAGGTTGGTTTTTTGTGTTTCCTGCTCTTCCCCAGCTCCCCTATGCTTTAGCAGGGACAACCCGTGGGCTTTTACAGGGCCATATGCTGCCCTGGGGAAGGAGATCCTAGAAGGGCTGCATGCTGTAGGAGCCCACAGCATCAGGCTGGGATGTCATTTCTGCTAAAACACGGTGGGATGGGATGCTTGGGGAGTTTGGCAGGGGTCGGGAGTAGCAGCAGGGTCTTTAGAAGCACGGTGGCGGGTTTTGGGGAGAGCTGGGACCCACGGTCTGAGGAGGAGACCAGAGTCACGCCAGGCTGGTCTGAACACTGCCCATGGACATAACGTAGACCCTTTCACTGATTGCATTCTCTCTGGAAACAGAGAGACAGGGGATGTCGTCTGCAGAACCGGAGAGCTTTCTGCACACAGGACTCTGCACCATAGTGGGCAACCCAAGGGCTGGGTCCGGGTTGCTCTTGCTAGGAGGCAACATGGAGATGATAGCAGCGACATCTGCTTATCGGCAGCTGCCATCTTAATAAGCAGAGCGCGGCTGGCTCTCATCTGCTCGCTAATTCTGATGTGAATTTTTAAAAATTCGTTTTTCACCGTTAAGAGAATGGAAGTTGGAAGCAGATAAGGGAGCCGCGTGGCCGGGAGGAGAATGGGCTGAGCCACCACCACTGCCATTGCTCAGCTTTTATCTTTTGGGTGAAATGACTTCCGCCTTTTTTTGTGAGTGGAGGTAAAAGGTGGAATTTACATTTAACAACTTTCATTCTCCATCCAAATCTGCTGAGCAAGATAACGGCAGGGCAGCAAATGGTGCAGAGAACAGGCTGCTCGGAGAGCCGATTAGGGAGGCAAATGTTAGACAAACCTCATCTTCTTTTGAAAGCAAATACTAGGCAGGTTTATGAGAATGCAAAGCTGCTGGCGGACAGGCAAGGGATGGTTGGTGCAAGCTGAGATGGAGCTGCCACAACTGTGCATGGCCTCACCACTGTTATCTTCCCAGCCACCCGAGCCCTACTTGTTGGCTGCAGGCAGTGGGAAGGGATGGCTCAGTGCAGCAGGGGCTGTCCCTCCCCACTGCTGCCTGGCTCTGGCAGTGCTGCTTCCCAGTGGATTCTCTGCATGCTGGAGCCAGTCGGGAGGGGAACTCAGCTCAACCGGCACAGCCGGTTTCTCTGGAAGAGTGAGGGAAGGCCTCTGTTACTGAGCCACTCCCAACCGCACTGCCGGTCTCAGGGTGCCCCGTAGGTCTTAGCCTCAGAAGAGGAAATCCACCCTTTTCCCCCCACTCTGGCCTCTCATTCACCGTCCCCTCCCTCTGTTCTGCAGGTGAAGGCCAATGACTCGGACCAGGGTGCCAATGCCGAGATTGACTACTCCTTCCACCAAGCATCGGATGTGGTGCGCCGGCTGCTGCGCCTGGACCGCAACACAGGGCTCATCACTGTCCAGGGGCCCATCGACCGTGAGGACGTCAGCACCCTCAAGTTCTCTGTCATGGCCAAGGACAAGGGGGCTAACCCCAAGAGTGCCCGCACGCAGGTAGTGGTCACCATCAAGGACATGAATGACAACGCGCCCTCGATAGAAATTCGGGGCATTGGGTTGGTCACCCACCAGGATGGCATGGCAAATATCTCGGAGGACGTACCAGTAGAGACAGCAGTGGCTCTGGTACAGGTGTCCGATCGAGATGAGGGCGAGAATGCTGTGGTGACCTGTGTGGTGGCTGGGGATGTCCCCTTCCAGCTGCGGCAGGCTAGCGAAACAGGGAGCGACAGCAAGAAGAAATACTTCCTGCAGACTACCACACCTCTGGACTATGAGTCGGTGAAGGACTACACAATCGAGATTGTGGCAGTGGACTCGGGGAACCCGCCCCTTTCCAGCACCAATTCGCTGAAGGTGCAGGTAGTAGATGTGAATGACAATGCGCCCGTCTTCAGCCAGAGCTTCACCGAGGTGGCCTTCCCTGAGAACAACGAGCCCAATGACCTAGTGATGGAGGTGAGTGCCAGTGATGCAGACAGCGGCTCCAATGCCAAGCTGGTTTACTCGCTGGTGACCGACCCGTCCTCCAAGGACTCCTTCACCATTGATCCTGACTCTGGAGAGATTCGGGTGAAAGCGGTGCTGGATCGTGAGCAGCGGGAGCGCTACGAGTTCTTGGTGGTGGCGGCAGACAAGGGCAGCCCCAGCCTGAAGGGCACAGCGTCGGTGGCCATCAACGTCATGGATAGGAATGACAACGACCCCAAGTTCATGCTGAGTGGCTACAACTTCTCGGTGATGGAGAACATGCCACCCCTCAGCCCCGTGGGCATGGTGACGGTGATCGATGCTGACAAAGGAGAAAATGCCCGAATCCAGCTGTCGGTAGAGCAAGACAATGGGGATTTTGTCATCCAGAATGGCACTGGCACCATTCTCTCCAGCATCTCTTTTGACCGGGAGCAGCAAAGTACGTACACTTTCCGGCTCAAGGCTGTGGACGGTGGGGATCCCCCCAGGTCTGCCTACGTAGGGGTGACCATCAATGTCTTGGATGAGAATGACAATGCTCCCTTCATCACTTCGCCCTCCAATGCCACCTACAAGCACATTCTGCCCCACACGAGCCCAGGCCAGCAGGTGAGCAAGGTCAAGGCAGAGGACATCGACACCGGCGTCAATGCCGAGCTGACCTACAGCATCACAGGAGGCAACCCCTTCGAGCTCTTCCAGATCTCCCCCCAAAGTGGAGACATCACACTGGAAAAGGAGATCCTGCGCAAGCACCATGGCCTGCACCGCTTGGTTGTGCGTGTCAACGACAAGGGCAAGCCGTCACGGCACGGCACGGCCCTGGTGCACTTCTATGTCAACGAGACTTTGGCCAATCGCACACTGCTGGACACACTGGTGGGGCACAGCCTGGACACACCACTTGACATAGACATCGCCGGGGATCCCGAGTATGAGCGCAGCAAGCAGAGAAGCAACATCCTCTTTGGAGTCATTGCTGGCATTGTGGCTGTCACCTTGGTCATCGTGCTGGTTGTCCTGGTGCGTTACTGCCGACAGCGGGAGGCCAAGAGTGGCTACCAGGCAGGCAAGAAGGAGACCAAAGACCTGTATGCGCCCAAGCAGGCCAGCAAGAGTGGCAAGAGCAAGAACAAGGTGAAGAAGAGCAAGTCTCCGAAGCCACCCAAGCCAACAGAGGACGAGGAGGAGACAGGGCTGCAGAAATCCCTCAAGTTCAACCTGATGAATGACTCTGTCAGTGACAGCCCCCGCATCCACCTGCCCCTCAACTACCCTCCGGGCAGCCCAGACCTGGGCCGACACTACCGCTCCAACTCACCCCTGCCCTCCATCCAGCTGCAGCCCCAGTCTCCCTCCGCCTCCAAGAAGCACCAAGTGGTGCAGGACCTGCCGGCCACCAACACCTTTGTTGGCACCGGGGACAACAACTCAACGGGCTCCGAGCAGTACTCGGACTACAGCTACCGCACCAATCCCCAGAAATACACCAACAAGCAGGTAGGAGAGCTCATCCTGAGGCCGGCAGCGGCCCCCCCCGCTGCACCGGGGACCCATCTGGACCGAGGTGTGGGAGTGAGCCTGGACTGCGGGGCGGGGAAGGGACAGGGACAGAAGAGCATTGCAGTCCTTGTCACAGCGCCCGGGGCTGGGACCTGGGTGGTGGTGACACACAGGCTGCTGCACGCCTGTGCCTCTGCATGGGGAGCGCCGGAGGGACACCACCCAGCTGGGTATTCTCTGGGGACTGACGGTCACTGGGGCAATGTGAGCACAGAGCTGTGTCCAGCTCCCTGTGCAGAGCATCCCAAAAGCTGGAGCACAGCACCTGCTGCGCTGGCTGGGCAGGTGGGGTTGGGCAGGGGAGCAAAGCACTGCCTTTTTCCCAGGCTTGGGTTCTGCCTTCCTCAGGGCTTGGGCCTTCTGCCATCACTGGCACAGTGAAAGCATCGGGACCCAGCAGCTTTCCTCACATGGGGCTCCTCACTGGTGGCATGGGGCTGGGAGGTCAGAGTTGTGGGATGCGGGGTCTCTGCTGTGTGCTGCGGTTAGGTCACTGCTCTGCGTCTGGCCGGGACTTGTGCTGCACGTGGGGCAGGGTGTGGGCAGGACCAGGCTGCTGGCTGGTGTGCTTGGAGGTTGTGGGAGGACCGCAGGGGTCCGGAGCTTGTGGAACCTTCTCTCCTCGCGCTGTCTGATCAGTTGGCTTGCACCTCATCTCTGCTTTGGCACCTGTCGGGTCTGCCCTTAGCTCTGTTCTCAGCTCTGTCCTTAGCTACTAGGGAGGGAGAGAGGGGACGGGTGGCTTCATCTGTTCCTGGCCCATGGGTGAGGACCACTCGGTCCATCTCGCGCCGTGCTGTACCCCAGTGCCCCATGGAGAGCCCCAAGCGGCAGGCTGGGCTCCTGCCGTAGGGCTGAGCTCTGTTGCCTTGTTGGATTTGACTTCAATAAAGTTTTCTATTTTTGACCGCTTGTGCCTTATTTTCCGTGCTGCCCTTGAAGCTGCTCTGGCTCCCGGCCATTTCCCAGGCAGGCTTCCCACGTCCCTGCTGCCCAGAAACAATGTTCTCATGGGCCAGCCCCTCCATAACCTTCCCCCATCCCCCAGTAGCCAACCCAGAGGTCCCAGGGCGCTGACTCCCTGCATGACTTCTCCCATCTCCAGCCTTCCAAGGAGCCTTTCCTCCAGGACACGGTTCACCACACATACACCCCAGTATCCCTGTACCATGCCTTCTCCTTCATCCTATCCATCCCCATGTCCACATAAGACCTCCGCCTCTCCAGGCCAGCAGGCGGAGGAGCAGAGCCCTGCCTTGGTAGCATGACCCAAATCCTGCCGCAGTGGCAGTGCTGCAATGAGGAAGCGGGTGCAGATGGAGCCTGGGTGCGTCAGCAGCGCTGGGGGGGGCACCCAAAGCAAGGCGCTCCCGCCCCACCACGCGACAAGCATCAGCACTGTGGAGGAAATGTCCTCCCAAACAGGCTTGCAATGGAGCAAGGTTGCCGTGCTCCCCAAAAAGATCGCAGTCCCCCTTCTCTGGCTCTTCTACCTCCTTCTCAAAGTTGTTGGTTCAACTTGGGGTGCAAGGAGGCACTGGCTTCACCTTTTCCCCAGGGGCTCCAACCAGCCCCACCAGCCCGCTGGGGAGAGGAGGTCTGGCGCTGGGAAAGATTAGATCAGCCGGGGAAACCAGTGCTTCTGGCTTCCGTGGTTTGAGCCTGGTGCCAGCCTTGGCTCTTCCAGCCTCCCTGTTTATTTTGCTAACAGCGTCAGGTTTTATCTTCAACCGGCCGGGAAGCGTCTGGGCCTCCTGGGCAGGCACGGCTGTGCCCTGCGGGAAGTGCGGTGGCTGCAGAAGAGGAAAAGAGACACAGGCACCCACCTCCAGCAGCAGCCCTGCAGGGATGGGCCAGCTAGGCTGGAGATGTGGCTTCTCCTCACAGCCCTTCGGGAACCATCCGAAAGCACTTTCCCTTCCCTCCTTGCCCTCAGCAGCTCTTTGATGAACCCTCAGCCAGAACGCAACCACATTCAGGTGCTGAAGTATTTTCTTCTACCTTCCTCCCAGCCCCCATCAGCTGGGGCATTTCTTCTACTTTTTTCCCTCCTTTCTCCTCTCCTGGCTGCACAAACCCAAAGCTACCCAGGTCACTACGGCCCCCTGTTGCTCACAAAGCCAGCTGGAGTGATGTTGGCTTGGGCACACTGCTGCGAGCTCAGCAGAGGCACCTGCACCTGCCTACAGGCGAGGCAGTGCAGCGCAGCATTAATTACTCTCTGCAGGTGGGGGGGAATAAGAGGAATATTGTAGCTGTAATGGACAGAAATGAAATTGTCTTGTGGTAGAATTTAGTTGTAAGTCTCCATAAATTGCAGGTTTAGGTGTTGGCAGATGTCTGGGAAAGTCTCCTGCCGTCCCGGGTCATTGGATTTTGTCAAGGTCGCTCACGTGGAATGAGCTGATAAATGGATCCAGCGCTGAGCTGCAGATGGAGCGGAGGGTTCAGGGGGGACCTGCCCTGTTTTCCCCTGCTATGGATAGAAGCTGTGCTGGGAGCAGTTCCCAAAATGCAAATCAGCTCCTGATCTCTGGCTCGTTTTGAACTGATGCAGATTCAGTGTGCCTGAGGATGTAGTGCAGGGCCCTGAGTGTGCATGGGGAGTGCCAAGGAGGGCGAGAAGTGGGATGCTCCCTGTCTGCACCCTCCAGTGGAGGCTGCATGGTGACGGGATGAGCTACGTCTCCTGCAGGAGGAGATGATGTGGAGATTGGTGCCGTGTTGTCCTAGGAGAGTTGGCATGGGGTCGGATACTACAGTGTCCGAGGAGGAGGTGGCACAGGGGTGGCAACCATGTAGAAGGAGGTGGCATGTGGACGGGTACTGTGTTATCCCAAGAGGAGGTGGCACGGGGCTGTATGCAGATTGCACTGCATAGCAAGTTGACAGTAGGGTGTAAGCGTTGTGGTGATTGGAGTGTTTTGGAGTGTCTGACAGGTAGGCATGGTGCTTCTTGTCCCCACCCTCCTGAGGAGAGCATCAAATCTCTCCTGCTTGGCAGCCGCTGTCCCCATTGGATTTGGGGACATCATCCTTTGCTCTCTTGGTGGCTTGCACAGAACTCTCTTCCTTCATACCTGTGCACTACGCTCTCCCCACAACATGCTGGCCTTGCAGCCCCAAGCCCCCACTCCTGCCCATTCCTCCTCCCTATCCTGCTGAGCCAGCCACTGGCCCACTGCCCCCTTTTCCCTTTGCCTTTCACCTCCAGTCTTCCACTATAACATCTGCCCCCCTCCATCCCTCTCTCCTGACTGCTCCCTTCCTCCTGCCCTACTCAGGCAGTTTCCTCCCCCTCTCCCATATCTTTCTCTTCCCAAATCCTGATGGATGCTGAGCCCACATCCCTACAGCTCAGCAGCTCCTGCAAGTCCCGGCGCAATGAAAGCGCTGGCTCTGGCCAAGGCACACTGATTGATATTCCTGGCACCGCTCTGCCCGCTCGGCCGGGCTGTCAGCTGCAGTGCTGCTCCTGGAGCAGCCTGGAGCGGGGCTCAGCCCTGCAGCCTGCTACATCAGGCACCCTGATCCTGGGGGGAGGGGGAGCACAGCGATTTCTGCAATGCCAGCATGCATTCCCAGCATTTTCGCATCTCTCTGCAAAGGGGGAGAGGGAAGGATGCAGTGGATGAGATGCGAGATGATGCCTGGGGTGCATCTTTGGGGTGGGATGCAGCAGAGGGAGGAAGGAGGGTGCGGTAAGGATTGGGCTGGGGTGCTGTGGGAGGTAATGAGAGGGTGTGTGATATAGGGCAGGAAGGGTGGGGTGTTGTGGGGCAGATGTGCAGACCAAAGCGCTGTCCCTGGGAGTTGTGATGGGAAAGCCAGCCCAGGGGGGCATGCAATGAGGTAACCACTGTGTGCTTGTGGCCCCAGATCTGGTGCCTGCCCAGAGGTACAGAGGACATTCAGAAGCTGAGCTGACACCTTGCAGGGTGCTCTGTGGGGCTGAACCCCTCTCTTCTCCTGTTTTGAAAGATGCCTCTGGACTTGAGCCCTAAGCCAAGCCCAAAGCACCTTAATCTCTCCCCAGCCTACTCGCTGTGCATTCCAGTCATACTACAAAACCTGGGCACAGCTCAGCTCCATGGGAGAGCTGTGTTCCTACCCACTGTCCTGCAAGCCAGTCCTTCCTGGCTTCACTTGCACAACCCACACTGTGCTCATGGGAGAAACCGAGATGTTCAGTAGAGATTGCTCCAGACAGGGCTCTTCCCACAGTCCTCATCTTCCCAGGAGCACACACTGCTCAGCTGGGATGCTTTAACTTGGGATCGTGGTGTCATCAAATCATTAAGGTTGGAAAAATACAACAAGATCATCAAGTCCAACTATCAACCCATTTGCCATGCCAACTAAACCACGTCCCTCAGTGCCACATCTACCCTTTTCTCACACACCTCCAAGGATGATGACTGCCACCTCCCTGGGCAGCCTGTGCCAATATCTCTCCGCTATAGCAGAAAGATGAACACGCTGAGGTCTTCACCTTCTGCTTCCCTTGCAACAGGCCTGTCCTTTCCTTGTTGGGTGCCTGCCACTTCCAGCACTTTGGCACCTCCTTGTCACCTCTGGCTCTGCCTCAGTTATTGCACACTGCTGGTTCCCCAGGTGGGAGCTGTGCATTGCCTCAGCCCTTTAGCTCCTGGCAGGAAGGAGTGGGTGGGAGGAGAGCAGATTTGTGGCAGTGACCTGCCAGGAGGGCAGGACACATCCTGCCTGAATTAGCACGTCATCTACACCCATTTGGGCATTCACATGAGGATCCTGCCCAAAGATCACCAGAGATGTCCTCACCCCATTAGCAAAACATCCTCATGAGCACCTCTTGGCTTGCGAAATGCCTGAGCTTCTATCAAAACAAGCACAGAGCTGGGCAGGATTCATCAAAGCTGCCTCCAGAGCCATCATTTTGGGAAGGCAGCAAACCACCACTTCTCCCCTGGGATGGGCCTCGCTTCGCAGCAAAGAATCCAGAGCAGAGTGCCCTGATTCAGCTCCTTGGAGAGATCTCCAAAGGCCCAGGCAACCTGGAAGCCTGCAGCTATTTGGCTCCCACACGGCTTGCTGTTCACATGCTCCAAACTCCCCCATGCTCCTGAGCATCTGCAAAGCTGCTGCCAGGAAGGATCTGACAGATATCAGTCCCTGCTGCGGGGTTTTGTCTTGTCTGAACTCAGGGCTGCAATCCTGCTTTAAATATCTTGCTAATGTGATGTCTGATGTTTCTTTACACTAATCTGTTAATCTTTCTGCTTCTTCATCAAATGAGCTCAAGCGCAATAGAAGGGAAATCGGTATTCCAGATGAAAAAAAGCCCTTCTTTATTATTCAGGCTGAGTGAGACCTTTTGGGGTGTTGCGACATTGATTTGAGCTGCCTGGAGGGGCCAGAGCTGCTTTTCCTTAGGATTTCATGAAGATCACAGTTTATTAGGGACCATCAGGTCTCCTTTTTTTTTCCATAGAACAGAGCTCAGGAACCTTCTCTGATGTTTTGCAGATTTTTTATCCAGATTTTTTGCTAGCACCACAATCTGCAAGGTCTGGCGCATGATTTGGCAGCTCACACAAGGAACTGAGTGGATGAGAGATTAAATTTAGGAGAGCAGATATGCAGTTCCTTTAGGAATTTCCACTCATCTGGGAATATTGTTCTACAAGCAGGATTTGAACAGGCAGGTGAAGCAGAAAACGGTCATCAAATCACAGAATCACAGAGACATTAAAGTTGGAAAAGACCACTAAGATCAAGTCCAACCATTGACCCATCCCCACCATGCCCACAGAACCATGTCTCCCAGTGCCACATCTACACTTTTCTTGTCCCTTTGAGGTGTTCTTCACAACCAGACCTCTTTGGGGCTGTGATGTCACTAGGGAACATAGAGGGGCAAGTACTTGGGACTTCCTTAGGTGGCCCATGCTGAGGGATCCTGCCGTTGGGTGAGACACACATGGTGAGTCTTGCAGCTGAGCGCTGAAGGCTTTGGTGGGACTCCCCTTACTCTTCTTTCCAGTCATGCTGGAGACCACATTGCACCAGGCTTTGTGCCTTCCACCTTCTCTCTTCGATGGCTTGCTCTAGAATTCTGCTGCTTTTGATGGGTGGTCAGGTGACTCCTGTCAACCAGCACCTCCACCTCTCTGCATGTGCAGGAAACCAGTTCGTGTGCCTCATACATGTTGCTGAGCGGGATCCTGATCCTGCACACGTGGGAGCAGCACAGAACACAGGGCACCACAAGTGTGCACCTGTTCACCTCCAGCCCACGCTGTTGGGTGCAGTCTCTGTTCTGCCCCAGATCCCTGTGCAGGGTCACAGTGCTCTTCCACCACCTACATGGCTTCGTGCTCCTGCAGAAGATGCCAGACACAAGTGTACTTCAACACGACAGTACTACAGTCTCATCTCCTCGATTTCTCCAAATGAAGGTGATATCTCTCACCCAACATCAGTATGTGCAAACTGGTGGGAGGGATCTATGGATGTCCAGAGCACGCTGACCTATGGAACAGACACAGCTCCTCCAGTAACCGGTCAAGCTTCTGCCCCTTGTCTATGGAAAGAGTTGGTTAGAAAGTGGGATCACCATCGAGCTAAAAATTTGTATTTAAAAACAATTCAGAAAGAAATGACAGTCTCTGTTTTGTTTTGGTTCAAGTCAGTAGGTGGACAAATAGGTAGGTAGGTAGGTTGGTATGCATGTAGGTAGGTAGGTGGGTTGGTATGTAGGTAGATAGGCTCACACGTATGTAGGTAAGTAGGTTGGTAAGTAGGTAGGCAGGTAGGTTGACATGTATGCAGGTAAGTAAGTTGACATGTATGCAGGTAGGTAGTTAGGTGGATAGACAGATAGATAGATAGATTTCCTAATAATTTTGTAAAGGCACCATTCTGACTGACATTTTCTTTAATTTAGTTTCATAACTGCTACTAGGCTTGAATTCTGAAGTGAAAATCACCTTTGCAAGAGCATCACTTTTTCATTTTTCCATGTCAGCAAAGATATCCCCCCTGCCCCAACTTTGAAACAAGACGTTCACTTGAAAGAAGATCTGATTTCAGCAAATTGACATTTTCTGCATGCAGAGTCTTCTGTTGAAGCATCCCTTGGTTAGCTCTCTCCAAGGGGCCTAAGCCTCCTGCGTGGGACCCCCTGCTTTCCCCAGAGCCCTCCATGCGATCCATCAGCTCCACTGGGTGCAATGAGGAGCCAGATTAGTTCATTATTTTCACAGCATTATTCTCCTACGTGGCAGCTGTCAGCTTCCTTGAGGGCTTTGTTCAAGTGTTTCTCACTGTCCTGGAACCTTTTTCTGCCTGGGATTTTCAGATGGTTCTAATATGACGATGCGACCTCCTTCTGTGTCCCAAGCAATTTCTGCTCGACACCAACCAGCATCAAAATGTCTCTATTATCAGCATGAAGGTGATAGACATTTCAGGACACCATGGTCAGTCCAATTCAGACATTATTCCGTAAAGATTATGACCCCTTTAGATTTTATGATTCACCCTTCGGATGATTTATTTCCATATTTTCCTTTCCAGTCTTCTTTTCAACCAAAGAAAAGCCAAATTGCACATCCTTGATGGGCTTGGAGCTCTGATAGGCTGCAAGGTTAGGCAATCTCTGTCCCGAGGCTGTCTAAATGGGTTTCTAATTGCGTTAGATCTTGCTATGAGTTAGATAAATTCGATCTGAGCAGGCAGGTTGGCACCGGGCTTCAGCGGCTCCTTTGAGCAGCATGCAAATTTTGGGAGGCTTCAGGGCACCTATGTGGAGACAGTCCACATTTTACCCAGACTTATTCATTAAATAGCGCCTCGGGATCCGATGTCCATTTCGGGATGGCTGTTCTGCTATCATTATTTCAGCAGGGCTTGTAACACCTCTCCTCTGACTGCAAGGTCAGCACTTGCTAATTGCTGGAGATGGAGCTGTGTGAGCAGTCACAAGGAGGGGTGAGAGGGTGCTTTCCAAATCACGCTTGGTTCTAGGAAGTGCAATCCACATGGATCCCTCCATGTCTTTCCTATTGTCCTGTGTTCATTCTGTGGCCTCATTTGTCTGCAGCAAAGGAACTGAAGGGACGTCAGGAGCAAACCTCGCAACCCTTGCCAAAGGGCTGTTCTGAAAGCAAAGTGGGATATGGGGATGGACTCAAGGATTTGGGGAAGAGCAGTGCCATCAAACGGGACCTCATGGACATCAGGTGGAGCAGAACTGGCAGCCCATTGCTAACCAGAGGAGCTGACCCCAATAAATGAGAGGAGGTCAGACTGCTGGATGAGAACAGCAGAAGTGCTGCCCGCTCCATGCCCAGCCTTACACCCCAGCAGAATCACACGTTGCTGCTGTAAGGCAGCTGGCTGCAATGGCCACGAGCTCAGCTTGGGCCCTGTTCTCTCAAGCTAAAGCCTTGCTCTGCACTTGGCAGTTCCCATCTTGTTTTCCTAGCGGCTCCGTTTAGTTTCCAAGGGTGTAATATTCTCCACTCCAGAGCCTGCACCACATTGCATGGAACTTTCAAACATGACCCTAACAGATTAAATATTTCCCACATGCAGCAAAGCCTGCGTACACAAAAAAGTTGGAGCTGCGTAGCTTTGGGCACCGTCTTCATTATAACAGTAAGAGGGATGCCGTGCAGCTCCAGGAGCATCATGAATTCATCTGAAGTTGGCCAAGTCCTGTGCCACAATGGCTCCCTTGTCACTTATTTTGATATTCTGGGCACCATGGTCTGACATGGCTGTCTCTCCACAGCCCTGTGAGTTGCTGCATTGTGGCAGTGGCCGGGGAAGCAAGCTCTGTTGGCAGCAGGCTCGGAGGCTGCAGGCGTTCAGGGGGCAGCGAAGGGGTTAACAATTCTGACGTTTCTACTGCTCTGGCACTAATCCCACAGGAAAAGGGTGCCTAGGGTGGATTCTAAGGTTCCTTTTGTGCAAGGCGTAATTTCTGGCCCTGCGGTCCCTGCTGCAGCATGACGGTGTGACGGGTGCATTTTGAGGGGGAGCCAGCGCAGCGCCACCCAGCCCTGCTCCCTTATAGCCCAGCTCCTGGTTTTGCTGAGTGCATCGGCCCTGTTGGGAAGCAGAATGAACCTGGTGCATGCCCTGCTTTGAGCTGGGGAGGTTTACATCCAAGGGAAGAGTTGGGAAGGAGCAGAGAGTGCCCTGGGTCTTTCCGGCAGCCATGGGGGTCCTGGGGGGACGGGGATCAGTGGTGGGGAGCAGCAGGGTGGGGGAGGATCCTGGGAGGATGAACAGTGAGGGCTCATGGTTACACCATGCAGAGTGGAGAGAGCAGTGAGAAACAGGAAAGCGATAAAAGGGGGGGAGAGGGAGAGTGTAATAATTAGTAGAAATGAGTAGTTTTGGAGTGTTGAAAATTGACGAGGAAAGCTAAAAACAAAACAAAACAAAACAAAAAAACAACAAAAAAAACCGTGGGGGGAATATCAGTTTTGACAGCAGGATACAATGAGGAACACTTAAAAAAAAGTGTTAGGAGGAGGCAGTACCAGAAATCGTCATTTGCAAATTGTTAATTATGCAAAAAAATGCAAAAGTACTCAGTAAGTCGCACTGGCAATTTGGGTTGAGAACAAGGCAGGATGTGGCACCTGCCAATGAGCTGGTAGGTGACAAAGGTGTTCAAAATACAGCCTCATTGCAACAACACTATTTGGGATAGCGCAGTTCTGAATACTGCTATTTGGAATGCTGCCCTGAGCCAGGGCAGCAGCGAGGGGCGTGCTGTGGGCTAGGAGCCCACTGAGGGGACCACGAGTGATGGCAGCCAACGTGGTGACAGGAGGTGGTCAGGCAGTGTCACCAACACGAGTCTGTCCTGGCCACCACCAGGACCCACAGAATCTATTTGACAATGTGCGGCTGATGGAGCCTTGGCGAAGATGCCAAGTTGATCAAGCCTTCTGTTGTTATCATTATTATTTCAAATTAACACTCTCCATTGTATGTGGGGCACTGCTGGCTAGGTGACGATCTGATTTAGTAGCAGCATAGAGAAGAAAGGCTGGAAAGTCCCCGGTGGAAGGGGGTCTTCTGGAGGAGCTTTTGGCAGCATGTCCACACCCACTGCCATTCAGTGCCTCAATCAGCGAGCTGGAAGTAAATACAAAATCAACGCTGATGAAATGTGCGTCTGACACGGAGCTTGGTGGAGTGGGAGATTGCAATGAGGACAGAGCAGTCATGCAGAGCGATCCAGATTGCTTGGTAAAGCGGGCCTGAGGAAACAAAGCGCACCTTAACGCAAAGCCGTGTGGTGAGAAGCAGGGGATGCCCATGCGTGTCCTGCAGAGCATTGCAGTGCAGGAGGAGCTCAGCTGGGCACTCACACTGCTCTGACTCAGGGGTGTGAGCTGGGAGGTGGTAGCAGGAACGGAGCATTGAGATGCATCCGGCCTTACAGGGATAGAAAGGGAAAAATGGGGTGAGCAAAGAGGAGGACCATGAAATGGAGTGGCTGGCTCAAAACCCAGCTTGTGGCTGGGGCTTGAGGAAGCCAGCTTGTATAACAGCAGGAGAAGGTTGAGGGGTGCCTCGGTCGCACCGCACAAGCAGCTTCTTGTACAGGGAGCGCTGCTGCTGAAAGGCGCATTGACCTCACAGAGAGAGGTCAGACAAAACCCAATTTCTGCAAGCCAGAGCCAGACAAATGGAGCCAGTGTCTTGCCGTGCTGAGTCCAGAACAGGGCTGTGCGTGTGGGGAGCCTCAGCCAGAGACAAGCTGCTATTATCTCATCCCAGTGTGGTGGGGACTGTGTGGGGCTGAGGGTCTCTGAGCCCACAGTGCTGTGTGCATGAGGGAGCAGGGCTGGGAGTGCTGGATTTGCCCCTCTACCAGCCACCAGGTGTGGTACCTGATGGAGGTGTTCTGTAGGAAAAGATGCTGTTGGGGAGCAGATGTTTGGGGAGGTAGGATAGCTGCCATAGGCTGGGTCCAGAGCTGGAGCTCAGCTCTGTGACTCTCAGAGTTGGTACTCCTGCATGGCACATTCCCCTTTTAGGGATTTCTTACACTTTGCCAAACCTACGTAGGTATTTCTTCTGCTCTGGGAACCTCCATCTTCCTCCCTGCGAGTGGAGGCAATTCCATCCTGCTAATGGCAGGAAGGAGCAGCCCACTATTCTCTCTTTGAAGAAAGCATTTGCAGAAAGGATGGTTCAGTCTGGAGAAGAGGAGGCTATGAGGAGATATTATCACTCCCTGCAGTTCCCTGAAAGGAGATTGTAGCAAGGTGGAGATTCGCCTCTTCTCCCAGGTGACAGCAATAGGATGAGAGGTGATGTATTTAAGTTGTACCCAGGGAGGTTCAGGTTGGATATTAGGAACGATTTATTCTCAGAAAGAGCGGTAATGCATTGGCACAGGCTGCCCAGGGAGGTGGTGGAGTCACTGTTCCTGGAGGGGTTCAGGAAATGTGTTGATACGGCACATGGGCACATGGTGGGGATGGGTTGACGGTTGGACTTAATGGCCTTGGAGATTTTTTCCAACTGTAATGATTCCCTGATCTATAAGCTTTACACCTTCTGCCTTCTCCTCCCCAGACCTCTATCCTCAGTTTTTCCCTGCTTATCAGGATATTTTCTTATTTCTCTCTGCCTCCCTGGGGCACATGGCTTTTAGTAAGAGCTATTGGCGATAGGTGGATGGTTGGACTGGATGATATTGCAGATCTTTTCCAACCTCAGTGATTCTATGATTCTATGAATGTGATGTTCCAGACTGGACATGGCATTTCTACAATCCTTCTGAAGCCCTACTGGCACCAAGCACAGTGTGACTTCAAGACAAATATCCTGCTTATGCATCCCAATATAGATGCGTTTTTTGCGAGGCTTTGACACAGCTGATAGATAGCCAACCCATGATCTGCTGCAGCCCCCAATCCCTCAGCCAGCCTGCTGCTTTCGTGGTGATTATTTTTCCCAAGTGTGCAAATGTGACAGATATATTCCACATTTGTCATCCGAGCCGTTAATGAAAATACAGGCTAGCAACAGACGTGGGACAAAACCCGGAGAATTTCATTTGAAACATCGTCCCGCTTGTAAGACTTGTCTCCAGTAATTACTTTCTGAATATGACTGTCTAAAGGCTTTGCATCCACCCCGCAGCGAGATGCACCGTATTAGCAAAGCAGAGAAGTACTACGCTGCACCTACAACATTTCCCTGCATTCCCCATGAGAATGTCATCTAAAATAGAGTCAGAAAAGTTCCGAAAGCCAAGCTGTAACATTTACTGCTCCTCCTCCATCCACAGGGCCTGATGTCTTTTCAAAGGGAGAAGTTCAATGCCTTGACATGTTTGTTTGTGACAAACCTACCGTGGCTGTTACTCATTTCCTTGTTATCTTGTAGGTACTTACAAAGAGTTCTTTTATCTGTTTCAGTATTTTTCCAGGAACTGAAATTAAGCTAACTGTTTTATAATTCTCCAGATCTTCTTTTTTCTCGTCTTTAAAGACAGGCGCTATTTTAGCTCTCTTCCACTTTTCTGGAGCTTCCCTCAACCTGTAAAAAATCTAAAGAAAAAAAAAAAAAAAGCAGAAAAAAAAAAAAAAGAAGAAGCCCTAACAGCTCTGAAGTTCCTTAAATCAGGTCTCTAAGCACCTGGGGTGAATTTAATCAGGTCCAACCAACCTAAAAGCAGCAAGCTCATTTAAATGCTCCCTGTGTGTTCCTTCCCCTGGTTAGGCTTGATTCCTTCCCTGTCCTCCTTGGTGCTGGCTGTGTGGGATGCCTGATTGCCACTCCATCTTGGTAAATACTGCAGTGAAAGTGGAATTTAGCCTGAATGGTGCTGCCTTTCAGTGTGTTGGCTCTTTGCCTCCCCATCATTTCCCAGTCCCATTGAGCAGCTCCTTGCGATGTTGATTTTGTGTGTCATTCTCTCTTGGTGTTTGTGTTCTCATCATCCTGGTTTTGCCCTGTGAACTTGCCTTACTCTTTCCACTCCTCACTAATCATGACAAAGAGGGATTTTCTGGAAGGATTTGAAGGAGGCTGATGATGCAGTTTAATGGCTCTTTGCAGCAGCTCTTCCATAACATGAGGGAGAGCAAGCGTGAAGTAGGGCTTGGCAGTGTTTAACGAGCACACAGAAGGAGCGATCGTGACCCATGATGGAGTATCTCTTACAGTGAGAGGCGACGAGCTGCAGGCTGTAAGGTGGGAATGATGTCACCCAAGGCTTTGTGCTGAGACTTGATCCCATTAGAAAGGCTTCTGATGGAAATGGGTCTCCGAGAGCACCAAGGGTGCGTGCAAAGTGGAGGGCAAGGAGACTGCACGAAGGCTGGGGTGGAGGCCAGCCCGTAATTCAGGGCACGGCACTTATGGGGGCCGTTTAGAGCCTGTAGGCTGAGAACTGTGGCACTGAGGGACACGGTTTAGTGGTGTGGTGGTGAAGGGTTGATGGTTGGACTGGATGATCTTAGTGTTCTTTTCCAACCTTAGCGATTCTGTGATATACAAACTGTGTGTCCTCCTTGGTGGCAAAGGAGGCAGGGGCCAGAGGAGATGATGGGCACAAGGTCCCTTGAACAGTATTCCCTGCTGACCCTCTGCCTTCAATGTGGGGTCAATTCTGATGCGCCCTGCTTTATGTCAACCAACCAGCAAATGAAAACCTCTTCTCTTCTCTCCTCCCACAGTTACCTCATCGCCGAGTGACGTTCTCTGCAGCCAGCCAGGCCCAGGACCTACAAGACCCCTCCCAGCACAGCTACTATGACAGCGGGCTGGAGGAGTCGGAGACTCCCAGCAGCAAATCATCATCGGGGCCCCGCATTGGGCCGCTGGCCCTGCCTGAGGACCACTATGAGCGCACCACACCTGATGGCAGCATTGGGGAGATGGAGCACCCTGAGAATGGTAGGTGCTGGCGGCACCCGTGTCTGTGCCCACCACGGGGACCCTGCACCCAGGGCTCTTTAGACTCTGTGCCTTGGTCAGATGGGGCTCCCACATGCAGCTTGGTAGGGCTGGGAGGCGAAAAGCAAAGGAGCAGCAAAGGCATGGTGGGGTGGGGAGAGTTGAGGGGATAGCAGGAGGTGGAAGGACTAGGAGGCAGTTCTAACAGCATGATAGGGGGCCCAAAACGCTGTTCTGAGGAGGTAGCGTGGATATAAGCACACAGAGGGGCTGCCCATGGTGAGACTGTGAACAGAAGGTCCTGTGATGCCTACCCCAATGCAGAGGGCAGCGGTATTGGGTTGTGCTCAGCTCCATGCTGTGCTCTTGGAGATGTGAAGCTTCCCTGGGGAGCAGAGAAGAGGTTTAGTGGCACAGGGAATGCATGGGGCTGAGGACCCAGGAGCAGGGTGATGGTAATCTTAAGGGCTCCAGCAGGGCCCTTCAGGTCACCTCTTGCTTGAGTCCATCCTACAAAGCCCTACCAGAGGCATCTGCCATCCCACCACAGCAAAGCTGGCTTTCCCCTGCCCTGGCACAACTTCACCCCTAGTTGTTGTCCCCATGCTGCCTCCGTGCTGCCTGCTGACTGCCCCAAAGCAGTCCCTGCCCCAAGCTAGCTTCTCTGACCGGCTTCAGCTGCTTCTTCAGCCTTGGCTCTGGCTGTGCACATAACA
Organism: Centrocercus urophasianus; assembly: GCF_019232065.1. NCBI lineage: Eukaryota > Metazoa > Chordata > Aves > Galliformes > Phasianidae > Centrocercus > Centrocercus urophasianus. The sequence goes on from NW_024884822.1 coordinate 23,785, forward strand.
CCAATTTTCCTCTACCTGCTGTCTTCTGTGCTCTTGTACTTAGGGGGAGCTTGCTGGGGAATCCCTTGAAGTAGAGAAAGGTAGTGCTAAGGGTCCTCCTGAAATCTCCTGCTTCTGGGAGCATCCTTGACTTTGGGACAAAGCTGAGAGTGTTCAGAAAATCTTGTAGCTGGGAAGCATACTGGGTTCCCCTCTTACAGCACAGAGGGGGCTCAGGGCAACTTGGGGGCCCGAAGGTCTGTCAGTCCATCTTCTCCTTCTTCCCAGGTTAGTTCCTGGGATAATGTTGTGCCCAACAAAGCAAGGCAAGTTTCAGCTGGGTCTGGCTGGGCTCCCAAATCCATTGGATGCTCTGGCAATACGACACCCTCCTGCCTGAGAGTGTCGTGCAGTCAGCTTTCTTCCTAAGAGCACAAGCCAGACAACTGGGAAAAGCAGTATGGAGAGGTTTCTGGTGCAGGATGACTGCAGTGGACTTGTCAAGAGCCCTCAAGTACCAGCCAGGTGCATGCAGAATGCACAAAGGTCTTGTGTGAAGGGAGCTGCACATGGCTGTGCTGCTGGGTACAGCAGAGCGGTGGTGTTGGAGCTGAGAGAGGGGATCTTGAGCTCATAAATGTGGCAGATGACTCAGAGAAAGTGAAGGAGGAGGAAGGTGAGAGAGGAAAACCTGGAAATTCTGCAGTAGGAGATGGAGGGCATTCTGCAGTCCTTGGCGTGTTCATTGTCTTCCTGCCAGGATGTTATGTGATGAGCAGACCCAAACAAGACACAGATCTCTGCTCTCTGGTGGCAGGAGCTGAGGGAAAGGCATGGAGCTGCATCAGGGGAAGGTCTGGCTGAATGTTAGGAGAAGGCTCTGCCCCAGAGAGCAGTGGGCATGGAACAGGCTGCTCAGGGCAGTGGGCAGGGCTCTGAGCTGCTGGAGACCAAGGAGCATTCAGATAATGCTCTCAGACATAGGCTTTGGATTTTGGGTGGTTTTGGAGCCCGGGGTTGGACTCAGCGATCCCCTTGGGTCCCTTGCAAGTGGAGAAATTCTATGGCTCTATGGTTCTAAGGCCAGGGGATACTGCTCAGAGTAGGGGCTGCTGTGGGGGCAAAGCACCTTTGGAGTCCCCGGCCCTAACCCACTCCACAAATTCGGCTTTCCCACTGCATAGGAGCTGTAAGTGCTCACCTCGCACCCACAGAACCTCGCAGTTCTTTGGGTGCACACAGGATAATGGTGTGCTGGAGCTCCCGTTCTGTTCACTGCCCCCAGCCCGGTTCCCCTCCCATGGCAGCTGCTGGGCGTCCTGCTGCCTCCAGAACCCGCCCCGACCTACATAAAATCCAGTGAGAGCCGAGGCCGCGGCGGGGCACAGCTTGGGGGATCTGCTGGCATTAACTCCATCACCCTGGTGCTCTGCAGATTATCTGGCAATGGCAGTTCAGTGAACTTGTGGGGCTGGGGTGAGGGCTGTGATGCTTTAAGCGGGCAATAAGGGGACTCAGGAGCCAGGACACGTTGTTTGGGGATCACAACGTTCTGGTTGCATTGGGTTGGTCCATTGGGGCCATTTTTCCCATTGCATTCCGGATCTGTCAGCAGCATGGGACATGCCTTGTTTGTGCAGGGGAGGGTGATGTCATCCTACTAGAGAGCTCTGTGACCACTGTGACCCTACGGGAATATCTCACCATGCTTCTGTTGCCACTCAGAGTGCTCCAAGAGACCCTGCTTCGTTCTTGTGGAGCTGGAAAGACGGAGCCATTCTTGACCTTATATTAAACTGAAGAGACTAATTGGATCCCACACACCCTATCTTGCGGCACGAGCGCAAGATTGACACGACTGTGCATTTTCTAGGCTTTCATCTAGTTATAAATATCCAACATAACAGGGCTTCCATTGCTTTCTCCAGGAGATTATCCCTGCAGCCGAACCAATCTGATAAGCAAGTATGCAAGGCTATTTATAGCTCCTCAACTGGAAGACAGATCCATGCCTTTTCTTTGTAGATGGTTCTTCACTTGATTAACACACATATCAGTGTCCTCCTTTTTTGGACACCTTTTACTGTGCAGACTGCAGTAAAATGCTCTATTGCAGGGGCTGAGCCAGGTCCTTTTCAGGAGGAATTACGATCTTACTGATGAAGACTCCTCCAATATCTTGGCACTGACGCACCAGCTCCACAGTCATCCCAGGCATTTGTCATCCCTGGTATTTCACCTAGCTGCCCACTGCTTCCTCCCCAGCGTTTTGCCATGCTGCTATCCACACCTGTGAGGTTTCTGAGCTTAATCTCCCACTTGTCCACCAGTTGCCTTTACTGGAGACATTTGTACCCACTGCCCAATTAAGAGAGGCTCTGTTGGGGAGCCTGGGAGTGGTCGTGCTCTGCAGAGGGTCTTCCACATTGCAGTGTATGCAGAGGTTGGGTAATGCAAGTGCTGGTATGTCTTTCTCCTCTGGTAAAAATGTAGTGGGATCGCTGTACCAAGCCGTGCAATTTGGAGAATGTTACATAAAGGCTTTTAGGAAATTAGGAGTTGCTATGTGAAGGCTGTTTCATTCTGCTCCTCTGTGGTGTGGAGGTACTCGAGATGACAGCGCAGTGGTTAAAATATTCCTGAGCTGCATTCTTCAGCCCACAAAACAGGGGCAAATGTTTAATTTGTTTCATCCCCATTATTTAAAGTGGGGACCCCATGCCACTCTTAATGCATGCCATTACAACCCCACACTGAATATGTAATTAACAACCATCCCATGAGCATTTGCAATGCACTTAGTGCAGCAGTATCTGTACTTCACAGATGTTAATGAGCCCATCTTACGGCTCCCCTTCCAGGGAGGCAGCCCCACCATGGGTGGGGAATGAAATGGGAAAGGATAATCTGAATTTTCTGAGCTGCTTGCTGGCTTAGGGCAGATGAACAGGCAGTGTTCAGGCATCCAATGCTTGGAGGGCGAGTGCTGCTGCAGGATCCTGATGCCACCAAGCAGCAGCCCAGCTGTGGGTAGAGGGCAAAGCGCCGGATGCCTCTGGGCAGCTGCTGACGCATGAGGTAGCAGAGCAGTGAGAGCAGTGCATCATTGAGAGGCTGTGACAGGGATGGATGCAAAAACCTCTTACTTGGTTCACAGCTACAGGCTTTTCCAACAAGACCAGCCTTTTTTTCTCAAGGTCTCCTGCCTCCTTTGTACGCATCAGCATGGCTCTTCAGGGAGTGAGTAGAGGTAGTGTTTCATGGATTTGCCTGCTGGACTTAATAGAGAAAGCCCTCTCAGCCTCAATTTCCCTTTGTTTTGAGGAAGATTGGTGAACTGATGTGTTGAGAAGCCAGGAGGAGCAGCTCATCTGACCCCCTTTGTGACAACGGGTCATAAAATTCTACCCTGTGCACCGTGTGTCTGGCTGGGGCTGAGCAGCAGCTCTCTGGGAGCAGATCCAGCTGTGGTAGCTGGTGAAGATGTAGGTCCTCTCTGACCCGATTTCACAAACCTGCATTTGAATTCCACTTGAGCACCCCTAGCTTTCACTTCTTCTCATTGAACTTGATAATGTCAGAAGATGTTCCACTTCATACGTGCTGGTAGATCACACGCAAGCAAGTCAATGCTTAAAGTTCTCTTTGATAGACTCAGAAGCCAAGTGAAGTCTCTTCCCATGAGCAGAGCTGAGTCAAGGCGTTTTGGCAGCCACCTTCCCTCCCACCTTTCCTTGAGCTCCTCCCAGCTGCTGCCATCTGCTCCCAGTGCCACCACAGACCTGCAGCCCTGCTCCCGGGCAGCAGCAACATCTGGCAGGGCTTGGCCGTGCGCGCTGCGTTTTGGCAACCCTTCCAAGGGCTGCCTGGGAGACTTATCCTCCTGCTTCACTTCTGAATGTAGCTCATGTCCTCCTTCCTTTCCTATCATTTTTGTCTCTGCATGACCTCCCATTTGCCAACAACCTTCTATCAGTGTGGATGTGTCCAGATGATAGCCCACAGCTCGCCAGCAGCATCCGCATCTCCACCAAGCGCAGATATGATATGGCTGCTGGCACTTATGCTATAGTCTTGCACCAGTCACGTGTGCCCTTTGCTTGCAAACTGAGCTGCCTGCGGCTAGTACTGGGCTGGGCACAAGAACTGCCCTGGGTGGAGGTGGGCAGCCCAGGGGAGCCCTCCCATCACTATGCTCCTGGTGACAAAATGACTTTGCAGCACCCGGCAGCTGCTATCTCCCATCTCCTACTTAGTTTCAGCTTGGTTATAAGCTTCTCTTTAAGCTTCTCACTATTATTGTTCTGTTCCTCCCCGCCAGCAGCTGGGACGAAAAAAATTATTTTGTCTCCTCCAACACAGATCTGCCAGAATGAAGTCTCCAGATCTAAAAACCTATTCTTCTTTTTTGCATTATCTTTAAATGTCCCTTTTGTCTTGCAGAAAGAGTTTCAGGCACATGTTCAGTCTGCGGATTTTTTTTTTCTTCTCAAACATACCCTGCAGCATTTTTGCTTTGTTGCAGAGGAATGCTTTGCCCGGACTCCCCTCCTTGCTGTGGTATTCTGGCTGGTGCAGTGTTGCTCCCAAGCACTGGACAGGATGCCAGTACAGACCTCTTAAAGAGAAATCTCACCTTGTTGGAGGAAGATGGGGATATGGGTGGACAATAAGGAAACATGGTTCTCTGGCTGGCACTACATCCCCATGTCAGCATCCCCCTCTGACTGCCTGAGATCACCTGTGTTGACTGTTGGCTTGGGTCTGGCTAGTGCTTGGACTCAGCACCAAGAGAAGGTGGTGAGACGTGGTGGGATTTTGTTTTTTGCTTTATTAAACTGTAGCCTTTTCTTTTATAACTCATCAGGGCTGGAATTATTTATTGCAGATGTGTCATCATTACTAGCGGTTTCCAGACCCTGTTCTTGTTTAGGGTAGGCAAAATGATGATCTCTCTGTAATCACAGAATTGTTTGAGTTGGGAGAGACCTTTAAAGGTCATCCAGTCCAACTCTCTGCAATGAGCCCCATCCAGCCTGACCTTGAATGTCTCCAAGGATGGGACATCCACTGCATCTCTGGGCAGCTTGTTTCAGTGCCTCACCATCTTCCACATCTCATCTACTTCTACAAATTACCTCTGTGTTTCTCAGTGGCCCTCAAGTCCACAGACATCTGCATGTCTTCATAAGAAATCCTGAGCTTCTCTGCTTTCCTCACGTAATGTCGGTTCATCCCAGAAGACAGGTTCTGATTTTCCTAATAGCTACTGAAGGGCAACGTGAGAAAAGATTCTTATCATGAGAAACAGCATCTGAGAGACTGCGAATGGCCATGGATTGCACCATCTTGGTTTCAACATGCCATCTCTGTCAGAGACATAATTTCAAACTCGTTCTCACCCTTATTTCCTCCTTTCCCTGTTTTCCAGCAGTGCGTCTGGGTAAAATGTCTCTTACAAAAGTCATTGAGGTCAGGGTTGCTGTGGCGTGACACGTCATCCATGTCACCTTCCTTAATTGTACTGAGGTGAACAGGGTACAGCTGTTTTTCTGCCTCAGACTCAGTAACAAATACATGTCTACCAGCTAGAGAGAATGCCTCTAATCCTCCCAAGACCTTCTAACGAGTATGCCACTTGCTTCAGAGGCTGTCCAAAATAGCTTTAATAATTCATTTGACATTCTCTTCTTTGTCTCCCAGGATTATGTGTTGATGTACATGTAAGATTGTCCTGAAGTTCTCCAAAGATCCTTGGCAGATTCCAGACCTCTCTAGAGGCATTATTTATTTGAAGGAGCCACATTTCCCGTTTCCCTCTTGGATTCTGGTGGCTTTATTCACCCTTTCTATCCCTCAACTGTGACTGCAGCTTATGAAGAATTTGGGCAGAATGATCTCTGTGTGTCAGTGCCCCAGAGGCAGAAAGTTCCATATTTCTACAGGAAGATGCCTTCCTTCATAGGATAGATAGGTCCCTGTGGCTGTATTTACAGCTCCTCCATTTGAAATAGGGCTCCTTAGGTTTTTGCTCTTCCTTTCAGCCCCGTGCTGGGATGTGGCATCTTCCTTTCCCTCTTGCTGTTTGTGGCAAGATGATGGGAAAAAACAGAACACCATCTCCCTTCCCTTATGCTCACGTTCCTCCTGCTCTGAAAGTATCAGGTGGAGAAAATGCTGTCAGTTTTCTTAATCTCTATTTTTTCTTCTGTTTGGAAGCATTTTAAAACTTTACATTTTAAAACCAAAAGGTAAAAACAAAGAAGAGTGGCTTTGGAACCTCCAAACTTGGCATTTTCTGCTGTGACTTTTCTCATGGGCTCCTTCTGCGAAAAGAAGGGAGGAGAGAGCGCTTTTATCTGGGAATTATAAATGAGCTTTTGAAGGGGAGAAAAATTTTGCTGTCCCAGGCAAAGGAGGATTTCAGTTTCCCAGCGATGCTGAGAACAATGGTAGATTAACCCAACACATCAAGTCGTGTCAAGCAGGTATTCCTTTATTGCAGCGCACAGAAGGGATCGTTCTGCCCAATGCCTACACCTTGGCTCCTGTGCAGATTACACTTATTGGTTGTGCTCATACATACTCCTGTTTTTATCCAGAATTTCATGCATATGTTAAATATCTTCTCAAACTCACTGATGTTTTCTTAGAACTGATTAACAAAAGACCCTCCCCCTTAGAGCGTGCGCAGTCACCCCTGAGGGTCTTCTTGGTGGTCAGCTGGGGTTGAGGGAGGAAGGCTGGTAGTCTTCATCGCTCCTAAACTTTTGGCCCCAGTCTTCAGGAGTGTGCTCAGTAAGGAGTTTGCCTCTAAAAGGGCCCCTCCATCTTCAGTTTGACTTCGTTTTCCTTCCTTATCTTTAAGATACCACATATGGTTCCTGCACATACTGATGCTTGCAATATTTGAGGTCCTCACTCCAACACCTTTAGGGCAGGAATGCTTTCCTCCACCACTGCATCTCAGTAGGGTTGAAGCTGAGTCTCAGCGCTGTGGCATTAAATCAGAGAGATCTTCACCTTCATACTGTGGTTACAAGCCGAGCTGCAGGGTGCTGTGATGTGTAGGCTACCGCTGTCAGCCTGCACTGTAATTACATGGGGTTGTTTGTTTTTTTTTTTTTTTTGCCATTGCCTGGCAATGGCTGCAGATGCCTAAGCATAATGGTCATCAACAGCTATTCTTATCTGCACCATGTCTGAGCACCCTTTCTTTGGTTTGGTACAAAGCCTATTTGCCAAAGAATAGGTCGTCATCCCCAAGCTATTTGTGGGTTCAACGCAAGGTCACCAGACTTGGTTACTGGAAGCAGCTTTCAGACGGAGGGTTGGGCCCCTTCTTCCTCCTGCTGCCTTGCTCAGAACGACGGGTTGGGCAAAGCAACTTCAGGCTTCAAAATAGGCGTTAGAGCAGGGCTTGAGCCCCCAGGCTTGGTCCTGCCGCTGGGCAGTGCTCTGGAACAGCTGCAGCAGCCCAAGAGCCGTCCGTGGGAGGCAGCAGTTGAGCTGGGAGCATTTTGGTGCCCTGCGTGCTGTTCTCAAGAATGCCAGCACAGGCAGCACCCTCCTCCACCGTGCTTTGCTCATCCCTGTCCCTGTGTCACAAGCTCTGCCATGTCAGCACAGCTGCCTGGCAGCATTCAGACTGGATCGGGGAGCGGGGCAGGCTGAAGTTTTGCTTGGTCACTGTTTCTTTTTGCCAGATCCCTCCAAGCAATTTTCCCATCCTGACTCCACCGGGAGCAGGACCTGCAGGGGGACCACGAGCAGCCAGAGGTTGGCGTTCAGATCCAGAATGTCTAAGGCAGAATAAGCAACCAAGAGTAAAAGCAATAGACAACTTAGATCCCTCAGAGGTTCCAGACTATTTGTTGTTTTCAAAGAGCTGCTCCCTTAGAAAGCTCCTTTTGAAGTAATTTGACACGTCGTTTCCAGCTCCTCTATGATCTAGCTCGGTTATTTCCCCTTTATCTGCCTCCGAGAGCACCTGAACGTCTCTATAAACCTGCCAGTGCCTCCTCCCATGCAAGGGGACCTGCATTAGTATGGGATTTAAACTTAATGCCCGAGAAGCTTATGAAGTCTCCCATTTGAGCTTCTCGAGGACTTCACTCTGCATTTTTTTCTCATAAAAATAGCATGTGCCTGAGTTTGAAGGATTGGTCAGCTGCAGATCCCTCAGATGGAAAATCCCTCTTGTCGGCGTGAGATAGAGGATAAGGGATTCATTCCTGTCCCCAGCGAAATCAATGCGAGCTTTGCTATTGAGACAGGTCAAATGTCAGTCTCAGTTGTTCGCTCTTCCCTAGGATTTTATCCTTTGTACTCACACTATCAATGAATCTCTCTTCCTGTCTCCTTCCCACAAGCTCTCATCCATCCTGATTTGAAGTCACCTCCATTAAGTGGTTGTAACGCTAGCGCTTCGCTTTACTTGCAGAGAGGACACTCCATAAATCTAACATTAGTCATGGCATCTGGCGAGAGCTACCAAGGATAGGCCGCTTTGACTCAGAGGTTATCTAACCGTATCAGCCCCCGCATTTGCCTTCCTCTCAGGGAGCCCAGGCTCCCTGGCAGGATCTAGGGCTCGTTTAGTGTGTGCTGATGCAGCCCTGCCATTTGCTCAGGGCTTCCTATAGGAGCAGCGGAGCAATCGGTCCTTGCTCCCAGGGCTATGTGGTCACACCTGGGCTCCCTCTTCACCTCCTCATCCCTCTCCGTGGTCCAAGCAGGACAGCAAGTGCTCTGCAGTCAACTGCGCATCGGGTCCCCTGGTGTTCTTCATGGTGGGTGGGATCCCTGTTCATTGGTAGATGCATCCGGGTGTATCTCCATCAGGAGATGGAGGACAGGCTGTGCACTTGTACTGGGTTATGGGGCTTCCTAGGTAACCTGCAGTGGCCTTCAGATGAATCACAGAATCACAGAATTGTAGGGGTTGGAAGGGACCTCCAGAGATCATCGAGTCCAACCCCCCTGCCAAAGCAGGTTCCCTACAGCAGGTCGCACAGGTAGGCATCCAGGCAGGTCTTGAACATCTCCAGAGAAGGAGACTCCACAACCTCCCTGGGCAGCCTGTTCCAGTGAGCTCCTCATGGGAAGGGAGAGCTGCAGTTCATAGAACCGTAGGACCGTAGAATACACCCTGTTGGAAGGGATTGATAGGGATCATCAAGTCTAACTCCTGGCTCCACACCGCACCACCCAAAACCCAAACTGTATGTCTTAGAATGTTATCCAATCGTTCCCTGAGCTGTGGCAGCTCAGGGCTGTGCCCACTGCCCTGGGTGTTTGTTCCACGCCCGCTGCTCTCTGGTGCAGAATTCCTTCCTAACACCCAGCCTGACCCACTCCTGATGCAGCTCCTTGCCATTCCCTTGGGCCCTGTTGCTGATGCCCAAGCTCTGGTGGACACCAAGTCCTACCTACTGCCCCTACTGCTGAATACAAAGAGCCAGAGTTTGTTCTTGGGCCTTGGAGCCAACGGGCATGGCACAGCTCACATTCTTTGGGCTGAACTCTCTTGGTTGGGGTGACCTCACCCATCCTGCTCATTGGGAAAGGCTCCTCCATGAGGCTCACCCCACGCTGTGCCCAGGCTCTGTCTGGCAGAGATGCTCAGCACTGGGTAAAGGCAGACCATCTGCAGAAACAACCTTGGTGACGAGGATTGTGCTGGTGACAGTCCTTGGAGCAGCTGGGATTTATACCCAGGGCCATTACTGGAGGGTGAGACCTGGCTGAACTGACTGCACTTAAAGCCATTTAGGGGAACAAGCAAGAATGCAGTGTGTCAGGAAAGAAGCAGCTTGGCTGGTCCGTGTGTGTGAGAGGACGTGTGCCTCTGGTTCAGGCTGTCGATGGTCATTTACTCGTTCAGGTTGTAAATGGTGAAATGTTCTTACGTGGATGGCCATCAACCCATTGGGTGAGGCGGGGTGCTAAGGCTGCACAGACATGAGTTCATAAAAGCAGCAGTTCTCAATCAGTTATATGGCTGTGTCTGCTTTACAACACCTTGCTCAGAAACGAACAAGCCAGGAGGCAGTGAGAGCAAGGAGAAAATTAGGATCTGGTCTTCGCTCAGGGATGTGTCAGAACAGCATGTTGTGGTGTTTTATGGCTGCTGGGGAGAGACAAGATGGAGTAAGGAACGTAAAATGACAGAGAGTGAGTAGATGTGATATTTGCCTGATGTATTTTGCTAGTAATTAGTATAATACCAATTAAATATAAGTAATCTTTTCTTCTGCTGTATAAGTTATTGCTTGAAAATATGCCAGCTAAAACCAAGATATTACACTTTGAGAGGTAGGGAGGTCTCTGTTCCTTGAGGATCTCCAGATGAAATTACCCAGACAACAGGGATCTTGACAAAAGCGAGGCTTATTATTATCTAGAAGGAAAATGAATAAAAGCCAAAGAAATTGCGGATTCTGTGTCTGGCTGCTCATTAGCCACACAGGAGGGGCACCCACAGAGACACACCAGGGAGAGAAAGCAAACATCTTGCACTCCTGCAGACAGTGATTTGCCAGTATTGTTCTCCATTGCCTCCATCAGCCTAGCCATGCTTGGGCTGCTCTCCTCTGGCACTCCCCAGTGCCCACATGTATTTATCCTCCCCCCAGCCCTATTTTCCCTTTGCTGACCCATTCAGTGAGGCTCAACACTTGGGCTGCTTTGCTCCTTGGTTCTCTGGGACGTCAGCCTCCTTAATGATGATTAATAGCTTCCTTCAAAGGGTCAGTTGTTGATCTTAGACATCTCGAATCACAGATGCTTCTGAGGTCTCTACCTGGCTGGTTTGGAGCTTCTCTTTCAAGCAGGTTTGCTGCTGTTTCTCCCAATGCTATACATTCATTTTCTACTGAGCTATAAGGAGCAGAACTGCTACTATTATCTCCTTTTGAAAAACAACCTGTACAAATCTCTCCCTTGCACCGATTCTGGAAGTTTTCATGCATCTCTGTTGGACCGTGAAATCAGAATCTCCTCCTGATAGTCCAACTGTTTGCTCACGCTGTGCTCACAGGGTGATGGAAGCGGCAAATCCCTTCGGCCACTGTGCCTCAAATGCAAAATGAGGCTGTGTCCCCACTGCCCCGCCAGGTATAGGCCCTGTGTTCATTAAAACACACGCTATATCTGCTCAGCATCTCCAGGACTCCCTCCGGGGTGTAGACCTGGCAGCACTTGGGATCTGCAGCACCCAGTGGTAGCGGGGGTCGGTGCTCCCCCTCCAGTGACATTACCCTTCCCGTTCCCACTATACTACAAGAGTGTCATCCCAGTAGCAAACATAGGGCTCAGCAGTGCTCATCAGCATCTGGTGGATATTCTTTTCGCCCCTGTCTTCCCGCGCAGAGCCCAGCCTGTTCTATTCCCCACTCCCACCCCTCCCTTTTCTCGGAGATGTGTGGATGCCCTCCTGTGCATGCTCACGTTTGCAAGCTGCAGTGGCACTGACACCTCCCATTTTTCCACGAGCAGAAGGCACCTCCCCGTGCACATCCCTGAGCAGCATCCCTCAGTCCCTCCGCTAGCAGGACGGCAAGCAGTGTGATCCACAAACGTCACCCACCTGGCCTCATTCCTTGGCACGTGCAACAGTGCGTGCGCTGCTCCTGCCGTGTGCCAGTCTCTCACCCCCTCCCATTCGGCTTCCACTGCGGATTTCCACCCTGAGAGCACGTGGATGTCAGAGGAGTGAGCAATGTATGATTTTGGGGAGCGGCTCCTCAGCACAGTTCAGAGGCATGGTCTCCCCTGCACAGGTTGCCCTTGTTCTTCAGCAGCCTGACATCGTCCTCTAGAGTCAGGTCATTCATCCTGTGTTTTTCATGAAGGTCTTGGACTTGGTGATCCCCAGAGGCTCATTCCAACCCCTACAATTCTGTGATCTGTATGCAATTGGGCATGCTCAACCTGCTCCTTTCCCTTTCCCAAACCTTGACTCCTTTCCTCTGTAGTAAGCACTTCAGAGAGCCCCCAGCCACCAGCTATTTCAGGGCAATATCCCATTACTGCACTGGGTTTCACATTGGGTGCTCTGAGGCTGGTGGTGGCACCCCGGGCAGGATCCACGCAAAGGCAACAAGGCTTGTGCACACTGACCTGTACCACCAACCCTAACCTCAGTTCCTTGGGCTCAGCCTTACCCAGGGCTGCTCCTCCTCCCCAGCCCCATGTCTCCCACTGGGCAGTGGGATATCTGCCTGCAGCCCCCTGGCTGATGTGAGCCCCTCACACCAACTTGTGCTTCCATCTGTCGCTCAGGACCTAGGTGACTCCTGAAGCCTTGAGCAGCACTTTGCGTGCAGCTCCCCCCCCTCGCAAGAACAATTTCCCCTGATTCATTGTCCTGCTAGCGAAAGATTATTAAATTGTTGATGGAGCTTAACAAAGGTTTTGTTCAAAGGCAGACTCGTGAATGCCAGTTCTTTTCTCCTTGACACAAGAGCTGCAATAATGCTGCACAATGAACGGCAGCCACCCAGGAGTGGGAGCAACGCTCGTGAAGCCACATGTCCCCAAGTCCCCATTCCCCCCCCAGGATGCTCTCCATGCAGCCCGCATGCAAACCTCCAGGTGAGGTCCGAACCCTACAGCCAGTTCACACCATTTATTTGTTTTTCTCACGTAGAATCATTATCGGGATGCCAGGAGGATGGAGGAGCTGGGAGGTGGGCGCATGGTGCTGGCACAGGGCTGGCACTGCTGCTCCCGTCCCCCACCTTCTCCCATTGCAGCCTCCGCATCCCGCAGCGGGGATCATTAGAGAGGCTGCGCAGCCTCAGGCTGCTTGACATTTAGCATTATTCAGGCTTATTTTCTATTGCTTATCACTTCAGCAGATTTCTAACACTAAAGCTTAAATTTTCCATGCTGGGTTTCCCTCAGGTTCATTCCTTTTTCTTTTCTCTTTTTTTTTCTTAAGTTTTAGCGAAGGTGTTCCAGCTGTTTTGTGAGAACAAGGCATGCTGTCTCGGCCCTGCTAACAAACTGCTTATAAGAATTCCCTTTCAAGACACATTAGCTTAAATATGCTTCGGAAGAGAGGCGGGGAATTTGGCACAGCAGCTGCCAGCATCGGCTGGGGGTTGTTTGTCCCCAGAGGGCCAAACTTTTCACTGCATGGCTGTCGGTGCATGGCCCTACAGAGCTGCACCCACGTACCATTTTGTGCCCTCTGAGCAGCATCGTGCTCCAGTACAGCCCTTATGCAAACTCGGTCCTCCTAGCAACCCTGGCACAGGAGCTCTGAGTCCATCCTCCTGGTGCAATCCCCCTTCCCAGCACCTCAGGTGTCCCCAGATTGTTTTTGGGGTGCTGTGGGACATGGGACACTCCTGGCTGATGGGAGGGTTTGGCTCCAAGGGACTCTTCTCCCCAATGTTGGCCTTCCCAGGGTATATTCCCTGCCCTCATCCTGCTGCCTACAGAGACTGCCTCAAGCTCCACTGCCTTCCCTGATGAGGTGCTGCCAGGAAAGGAAGCATGGCTGCAGCTTTAATTAAATGATAAGGGCAGAGCCCCGGAAGTGTGGAGATAAGTGCAGTGGTGTCTGCCACCACATTTGCCTGGGCTCTTTCTAATTAGCTCAGAGAAGCTTTGTAGAGGATGGTTAACCCTTGGAGGAAGGCAGATGCAGCCTGAGGCTTGGGGTGCTGCAGGTCACACAGGGGTTAAGGGACCCCTCCATGTGCCAGAACACCTTTCCCAAACTCAGGTGCTAGGTGAAGCTCTGGGGTCAGCCACACAGGTTCCTTCTGTAAGAAGCATTTGGTGCTTTAATGCATCCTATGCCAGGTTGCTGTGCTCATTCCTTCCTGGGGACAGTGGCAAGGGTGCAGGAGCCATGGGAGAGGTCTCCAGCCCCCCCTCAGAAGCTGTGGGAGAGCAGGAAGGAGATGGGGTAAGAGGCTGTTTATGGGAAGATGTCAGCAACCCATAACAATGAGGACCACGAGATCAGAGGGACTAGATGCCCCAAGGACCCTGACCTCTACTCTCCTGCTAATCACCCAAGCTGGGGCTGGTGAGCAATCATTCTGGGGGCCAGAGAAGGGCTTCTCTTCTGTGGGCACTCCATCGCTCAGGCAAGCAGCTGGGACTCTGCTCCTCCTGAGCACCCCATTCCATTGTCTGCACGTGTCCTTGCATCCCCAGAGAGCCCAAGTGGGACAGGAGGACAGCCAGACCACGGACCCAGGCTGGCACCCCTATGGGAACCTCTGGGAGGAATACTATGCACAGGAGGTGTTGCAGAGGCCAAGCGGGAATGGTGCACGCAGGGACTGTGTTGGTATTTGGGCAGCAGGAATGCGCATCAGAGGCATGCATGCACTAAGAGCCCCTGGGGATGGCAGGTGTTGCTCCCTGCGTGTTTACATAACCGTCATTAGCCCTCGCAAGAGAGGATGCAAAAGCCAGAAGGGGAGGAACAGGCAGCCTGCAGCGACAGGGGCAGATGAACCAGCTGGGGACGTTGCATCCCACCTCCCAAAGGTATTGCAGCAGCTGGTGCTCACCTGACCAGCGACCCGGCCAGGTGATACAGGGGCATGTGGGGAGGTGTGGGAGGACACTGGCTATGGCACTGTTTGGTTTGGGTACTGCAGGGCTCCCTGGCCCTCCTGGAGGTTATTTGGTGGGTATCTGTTGTTTGCAGGTGCTGTGAGAAGTTCTCGGTTGGGGAAAGGACAATTGGGGCAATATAGGCAGTAAGGCTTCGTACCGTAGGTAGACTTGACACTGTGCCTTATCATAGAATCATAGGCTGATGAAAGTTGGAAAAGACCACAGAGATCATGTAGTCCAACCCCAACCCACCCCCACCATGCCCGTGAACCGCATCCCTCAATGCCACATCTACTCATCTCCTGAACATTCCCAGGGATGGTGACCCCACCACCTCCCTGGGCAGCCTGTGCCAACGCATCTCAGCTCTGTTGGAGAATAAATTATTCCTAATAGCAATCCGAATCTCCCCTGGTGCAACTTATGGCTGTTTACCTCTTGCCCTACACATAGCATCAGTGAGGACTGCTCAGTAATGCCCACTGCTTGAGTCTGCTTTCAGTTGCTGCAAGTTTTGGCAAAGTTTAAGCGCAAGGAAACAATTTTTCATGGTGGGCATCTGCCGCTTACCAAACATTTTGAAAAGTGTTGGTGAAATCTGTCCAGATAGCTCATTTCCAAGAGGTGGTAGGGAAGGAAATGGCTGGTTTTGCTCACTGGTAAAGGAATTCCCCTGCCCCCCAGCACCATGCTTTGAAGACGCAATTTGCTGTGATCTCCTGACCCCTTCATTGTGCCTCCTTTGCTTTCTGCAGCCCATAAGGTGGAGTCCCAGTGGCAGAGCCTCTCCCTCCAGCCCAAACCTGGTGCACCACTGAGGTGTCCCCATCCTCTTTACAGGAGGACCCCGCAAAAGAGGAATGTTTTCCACCAGACAGCGCCTCTGGTCTGCATCACAAAGCAGATTTGTAAGAAGTGAATTAAAACTGCAGGGACAATCCTAATTTTGGCATTTCCTAACCTTTGAACCCCCATAATCCTATTAAGGTAGTTCTTAACGTAATTATTCTGTAATTTAATGTAATAATTCTGCTTTTTATAGTCCCACAAAGGTTGAAGCCCTGTGGTGCCAGGGCAGGAGATCATCCAAGCAGCACCGCAAGCACAGACTGTGTGACAGGGGATGAGATTTTCTTCCCCGGGTATTACAGGGATTGCAGATGGTGATTTTGGAGGTCTTCCCCTGAGCTGCAGCTGTCGGTTTGGATGCTCCCAGTGCCGGTGGTGCGAATCTCACCCTGTTGCCGTGGCAATGTCTGTGGGCTGCGGGCTGCAGGCACAGCAGCAGTGGGAGGTGGCCCTGAAGCTCCAGCAGCAAAGGGAGGGGATGGGAGATGCGCCCCAGGGACCGAGGTGTGGAGTGGTGACAGAATGGTTCAGCATTCTGCTACCTGTGCTGGTGATGCTAGGGCTGGTGGGTGCATCTGTCCCCATTAGTGACACACTGGTTCTGCTGTGATACCCTTGGAGGGATCTGGGAAGTCGTTTGCTTCAGCTCTGCAGCTCGTGTGTGCTGCTGTAATGCACTACAGGGGCCACGGTTTGTTCCGTGTGTGCATCTGGGTGCTGACAAGCCGTTGCATTCAGAGCAAGCTGCACTGGTGCTTAGCCACCATTATTCAGCATTCGGGCAATGCTGCAGGGTCTGGGGGAGATGGCTGTGTGCCATCTAGCTGCTGTGCGTGCTCTAGCTGCTGACTTGTGTGCCTAGAAGAAACCCATCTATGTGCTGGCATCAGAGCTGCAGCTCTCTCAGTATTTATTGAGAGCACTGGCGTTGCTTGCTATGGCCTGGGAGCATTAGGTGCGGCGTTGAGCTGCAGCAACCAACGGATGGGCACCACTGGGTCACTCTCGGATACCAGGAGCCATCTGTTTGCGTGTGCCACAATGGTGTTAAGTTTGGAAAGCCATCTGCCTGGGTGATGCCGTGCTAGAATCGGTCCCCAAAGCCGTCTGTCTGGGTGTTGTAGTGCGAGGAATGGTCCTGCAAACCGTCTGCCCGGGTGCTGTGGGGACAGCATTAGCTCAGTCCAGGAAAATAGGGGCTGACGTGGTCAGTGCGGAGCGCTCTGCTGCTGCTCTCAGCTTCTGATATTTCTCTGCTCATCGATCTTTGGAGCATCGCTGTGGAAACGGGCACAGCTCCAGCAGCGTTCCCCGAGGCCTGGAAAGTGAAATCAGGATTGTGCTGGTGCTGCCCCAGAGGCAGAGGGCTTCTGGTGGTGGCCATGTGCTGTGTGGGAACTGGGGATCAGGAGGGATGGGTGTGGGCTGCAGGAGGGGAGTGTGATGCTGCAGCCCCCCATATCTAGAGGATGAGCATCCAATTGTCATGCTCCCATAAAGGAGATCTGGGGTCTGCACTTCGCAGCAGAGCACAGGGCTCTGCAGCCACCTCCCAGATCCCAAAAGCCCTCTGAAGGGGAAGGGGAAATGGAAGGAGCCCTCGAGTTCCCTGCTTCAAAGGGATCACATGCAGAGCCAAATAGGGCAGGAAGCAGGGGATGGGCTGCTGAGCACTTGCTGCTCCAGTGGTGCAGGGGAGAGGCACAGAGAAGGCTGAGACGAGAGTGGGAAGGGGCCCATACAAAGATATGAAGACATGGGGCTGCTGCTGTATAAAAACTGGATTTCTGGGTGCACTATCCAACTAGATGCACTGAGAGGGAGCGAGGAAGCGGGAGCAGAGCATGAAGCAGCACTGCAGGAGAGAGATACCTGGGGGGAACAGTGCTGTGAAACATGGTACCTGCAGGACGTGGCAGTGCCTGGAGGGAGGAGAGCCGCAGGGGGTACCTGGAGGAGTGGCAGCACAGAACATGGCACCTGGAGGACGTGGCACTGCGGGGGATCGGTACCTATAGGCAGCAGCGCAGTGGGGAACGGTGCTCACTGGGAACGGCACCGTGGGGGGACGGCACCTGGAGAGAGCATCGCCACGGGGCACAGCACCTGTGGGGAGCAGTGCTGTGGGGAGCCACGCTGCTGGGGAGTGGTACCTGGAGAGAGAGGAAGAGAATGGCAGCTGGCAGCGGGACGGCAGTGTGGAATGGGGAGATGGGGAGAGCACTGTGGGTGGTGGTGCCGATGGGTGTGAGAGCCTCAGGTGGAAAACTCGAGGAAGTGATGGTGCTACAATGGCTCTGGTGAGCTGAGGTGAAGCGGGGGAATGGTGTTGGTATGAGGGAGCTGTTGGGAAGAGCAGCACCAGGGATCAGGAGATCCCACGGGATGTGGGCAGGGATGGTGGTGCTGTTGGAATGGGATGCCGTGGAAAGTCATCACTATAAGGGATGTGCCAGCACTGGTCAGCAGAGCCCTGAGGGCTTAGTGCAAGAGGAGCGGTGTTTTCATGTGTCTGCACCAGGGAACAGAGATGGTAAAGCTGCCAACGTCCTGCTTAGCCAAAGGAAAGCTGCATGGAAAGAAATTCTTGGGGCAGGTGTAGTGCTGCTGGGCTCTGAGCAGGAGCGGCTGGCTGAGTTAGATGCTGATGTTCTCTGTGCCATCAGGTGGGGAAGATGACTCTTTGCAATGTAACGCTTCAGGAACGCATCCTGCTTTGCCTCCAAGCTACTCCCCGCATCTCTGCAGCCCTGAGCCTCCCTGCTCCCTCCTTGCATGCTGTGCTTCCTTCTTCTTCCTCCAGGCTTCTTTGCACCCTGTGCCGTGCCCTGCTGCCTCGTACCCTCAGTCCCATGTTCCTCCATCCCAGAGCTGCTCCTCTGCATCCTCTCACCCCCAAACTCACAGCCACATGTGCTGTAGCACCCCTGCTCCCCCAGCCCTGCACACCACGCTCTTGGTGATGATGTCTGATGTGGATGGAAGAAGCAAATCAGACCATGAACACTGGAGATGGTGGCACAAAACCATGCTCCAGGCCAGCTGTCAGCATGTGTTGAAGATACTTGGCTTATGGTGGGCGAGGGACCCCCAGCCCATCTACTGCAGGAGATGGAAGTGCTGCTGAGTGATGCTGCCTGCTTTCGTCTCCTCCCTAATGGTACTCCAGTGCACTGCTGAAATCCCCCATGAAGAGCAATAAAACTACTAGAAGAGTCCTTGCGAGAGGGAAACAGAGAGATAATTAGCAGCAGCACCAATATGTGCCTCTTCCCAAAGGAGACTGCCCGGCACAGCCTCCTGCACAAAGAGCAGAGGTGCCCTGGATGCTGCAGAGCAGGGCTGCGGGAGGGAGCTTCCCCTCCTCCAGGAGGGGCCAGGGCCCAGGCGCATCTCTGAATGCATCTCCCATAAAGGCCCTTTTCATCTGAAAAGTTCAAAGGGATGCGACTTTTACTGCCCCGGCTCATTCCTATGCAATGAGGCTGAGCAGCCCCCAGGCAGCCAGAGACAGCCAAGCAATAGAAAGGGAGAAGCCAGCGGGTGCGGATGCCCCGACAAGCACGCATCCCTCCAGGCATGGAGATGCTGATAGAGGGGTAGGCTGACCTTCTGGGGTGCAGTGAGCAGGCTGTGGGAAATGGTGTCTGCCCGGACACCGTGGCCAGAACTGGCCCTTTGTGGGCAGAGTTCTCACTGCTGCTTACCCCTAAAGAGTTGTGCTTGCCCGTGGTTGCACATTGAACTCCAGCCCACCGGCATGTGCTGAGAATTAGGCCATGGGGTCGTGTTTGCAGTAAATTGTGGCTATTCAGGAATTGCACCCTGCCCGTTCCCGGGCTCTGGAAGCAGAGCTGGTTGTGCTTGCGGCACATAATGCGCTCCTTTAGCGGGAGAGCACTGATGCCAGCATCTCACTGCAAGAGACAGCACTGGAAAATGGCTTTCATGCCAGAAATTAACAATGGGAAAAGCAGAATAAAAGATCCTGAACACCGAGTTCCTGCTTGACCCTGTGATTTCTCAGCTGCTATTGGCGCGAGGAAATCTCCATGGCTTTGTTTGATGGAGAGGTGGCATTATTTCTGTCCCATGGCAGACCACCTTCCCTTGGAGCAGGAGCATCCCATGGCATGAAAGAGCAGCACCAAGCCCTTCAGAAAGTGGGAATGGTGAGGACTTGTCCCACTTGTGTACTGGGAAAGGAGATGAGAGGTGTTGCTTGTGCAGAAGTGAAAGACAGCACAACATGGCCTTGGTCCAACCAACCAGTGGCCATCCTGTTAGTACTGAGAGGTGAGAACAGGGTTTGATTATTTCTATCTGCAGCTCAGAGAAATAAATGAGGCAGCTCTGCACTTGCCCAGGGAGTGGGAAAACATTTTGTCCATGGCTCTGAGAACAATCCCAAAGATCACAGGCAAGCACAGCTCTCACAGTGACACTTGTGGGCTCTTTGTCCCCTCCGATGCTTGGTCCCTGGCTTTTGCACCCTGCACCGTGAGCATGGCTGTCCCCTGTGCATGGGTTCTTCCATGTGTGCCCATCCACAGTGCCAAATGTCCACATAAACCCACCCCAGTGGGTTGTGTCCATGTGTGTGCACATCACTGCAAGCCAGGTGGCCTCGAGCTCTGCGAGTCAGCTGGGAGGTGAGGATGAGGATGGAGAAACACAGCGGCGGCCAAGCAGCTTTGGGAGGCTGGAACCTGAAGGCAGCGGGTGCCATGAGGACATTTGGGGGCTTGCTGCAATGCAACGGGGAGGGGAGCAGGAGGATCCTAGGGTGGGTGTTTGGAGGCTGGGGCTGTGCACTGATATGACCCTCTCGTCCTTTTTCTGCTCCTCATTAGAGTCCCCTGAGCGGAGCAGGCTGTGAAGGGGTCTGCACGGAGGTATGTCCTTGGGGCTGCTGCCAGGATATCGCAGCCAGCGTGTGCACCAGGGGATGGGAGAGTTTGGGTTGCAGTGGGTGTTTTTTTAGGGCAAGACATGCTCCCACACTGGTTTGTTGCTTACTATGCCTCTCTTCCATGCCCATCCTGTTAGCTCTCACGTTTGACCCTTTCTACCCATTCCCAGCATCGTAAGAGCTTTCTCCCACAGAGATCTCAGTGTTGCTGGTGCATGAAAGCTGTGCGGGGTGACTTGGGATCACCCATGATCTTAAGCCCCGAGTTGGTGGCAGGAGGGACATGCTGGCAGAGGCAAAGCCTCAGCATATATAGCATGAAAGGCTCCAATTTGCTTCTTGCCAGGGCTGTGGGTCCCTTCAACCCTGTAGTATGAGCAGCAGTATAAGCCCTGACCTGCCAGCAGATGCCAGAGGCAGTGATTTGTCCCAGGCAGTGACAGGGAGCTGTGTTATGCCCAAATGGGGCAGATAGCAAGAGATGGCTCATGCCTGGAAGAGGTCTTGCAAGTATGCTATAGGAGTGGTAGGAATTCCAAGCCGGGGCCTCTGAAGACTCTTAGCAAGAGCAGCAAGGCCTGGAAACCTCTGGCATAGTGGACACAAGGCAATGACCTGGTGCTGTTGATGGCCAGAACTTCCCACAAGCAGATCTGATGCCTTGGTGTATCTGGAGATCTGGAAAGGTGTTTGGTACACAGAGAGGTTTGGATGCTTCTGGGACAGGGATTCGTGGGTGTCTGACTTCTCTGGGGGTTGGTGTTGGATTGCCCAGTTGTGCTTTGCTCAGGTCTCAGACTGTGAGAGACTGGAAGTTGGCTGAGGACCTCTAGCTAGGCTTGGAAAGGAACCTCCAGTGGGTCCTTGGAATGCCTGGTGATGAGCAGAGCTGGTGCTCAGGAAATCTGGATTTACTCAGGGCAGTGAAAAGCCCAGCAAGTTTGGGGCACTTCTTTAAGGACTCCTGATTGCATGGCACGGGATGTCCGATGGGGCTGGGCCGAGGGGTTCATGACTCCTAGGGTGGGCTCAGCGAGCTGTGCTGCATTATGATCCCACCTGCACCCACTGCAGGGTGCTTGTCCTCAGGGACACGGCTGTTGGGAATTATGAGTTCTCTGCTTACATTTTTCATGTCCATGTGTTCAAATGTCCCCTTTGCATCTGCTCCTCTTCCCAAAGGAGAATCAGAATTCCTACCTGGTCACCTCTGGGGAGAAGGTCCCTACCATGGGGGCTGTACTCCAGCCTCATCCAATCAACCCACTGGGCTTGTCCGTGCCTAACAATGCCTCTTGCTTGCTTCTCTGCAGATCTCCGTCCCCTGCCTGATGTAGCCATGACTGGGACCTGTACCAGGGAGTGCACGGAGTTCGGCCACTCCGACACCTGCTGGATGCCCGGCCAATCCTCCCCCAGCCGCAGGCCCAAGAACGCCCTCAAACTCTCCACTTTTGTGCCTTACCAAGACAGAGGGAGTCAAGAGCAAGTCGGGAATGGCAGCCCCAGACTCTCAGAAGAGCGCAGCACCAAAATGGCCAACCTCCGCCTGCTCCCCACGTACAGTGCCTTCTCCAATAGTAGCCATGAGACCTGCAAGGACTCTCCCATGGAGGAAATTCCTCTCACCCAGACCTCGGACTTCCAGCCAGCCACCACCCCCTCATCCCAGACCACCAAGAGGGAGATCTACCTGTGAGGCTGGCCCGAGGGGCCAGGAGCAGATATGCTTCTAAGGCCAGCGTCCTGGAAACATTTGAAACTTGGTTGCTTTATGGGCTCCTGCGGCCAGTTCTGCTCTGGGTGGTGGTGGAGGTGCCCAGGGTCTTCGAGGACAGCAGGCAGGGCGAGGCAGGGATGGAAGGAGCGCCTTTAAAACCCATTCCTTGGGGCGGGTGGGAGGGGTGAAGGCATCTGACTCCCAATTTCCCAGCACTTGCAGATGCGTGTCTCCGAACTGCGTGGTCGGGGAGGCTGGGCAGGCTCCTGGTGCGGAGGGCACGGCTGGAGAGGAGGGCTGACGTACCAAAGGTCCACGTAGAGCTGGTGGAGTCCCTGGGGCATGAGACGAGGGTGTCCCTGCGCACAGGGAGCGAGCTGCCTGGCTCTTTGTTGTAGACTCCTGTAAATACGAACCTTAGGAATGACATTCAAGTCCTGCCTGATTGAAACTTTTTATTGTCCTTGAAACAAAAGACGTTTAAACAAACACATACCCACACACACAAACCCAATCCACAGGGAGCAAGTTCCAGATTTCAATGGTTTGCTGTGTGGAAGAGCCCGCGGGAGCGCAGCGTCCGGCCCACACTCATGTTCTATATTGTAAATAGAGTTATGACCAGTCCCTGAAACAGCAGCTGGGGAGCTGGAGGAGAGGGCAGCCCTTGCCGGACTTTAGGGACTCAGCTATTTGTCAGTTTGGATCTCTTTTGGAACGTTGTCACTGTGCCCACAAGCTGTAGGGTCCCTAGGGACTGCCCGGTGCCATAGGCAAGGGCTGTGCCAGGGGGGTCTCTGGTGTCCCAGTGCCCGATGGCAGGAGAAGGGATGAGGACATCCCCAGGCAAGGGACCGGCTGGGTCCAGAGAAGCCCTCAGTCCCACTCTGCTGGCAGGGGGTCGTCGTCAGCTGCAGCACCTCAACCCCTCGCCTGGTGCCTCCGCTGGGAAAGGGGCTGCTGATGGGGCCGGCTGTGCCATGCCTTCGACCTCCGTCCTGTCCGCCTGTAAGCCACCATTGCCTTCGTCAGGAGGAGCGTTGTCTCAGGGTCACGCCGGGGGCTGCCGAGCCCCTGCCTGCTGGAGTCCCACCGCCCTTAGGCCCCAGGGCCACTCTCACGGGCTCCAGCTTTCTCTTCCATTGCCCAGTCCCTGCTGCCCCGGCCCCCTCTCAGGGGTGACACCGTGCAGGCAGTGGGGACGGCGCTCCTGGAGATGTGTACATCGCAGAGGGGATGCCCAGGTGCCCTCCTGAGCATCTCTGTCTGCTTTTCGGGGGGACCCTGGCAGAAGGAGTCTGGGGGACTCACACCTCATTCCCGGGTCATCCTCCCTGGCTCCTCCCTCCCTGCTGGGATGTGGGGACAGGCTGTGCTGCACCCTTGTTCTTCCCATACTCGCGCATCGCATCAGTCGTCTTCATCTCTGGGATCTTCCTTAGGGAGCGAGGCCAGTGGTAGCTGCAGGATGCTTTCCCCCGGTCTGCACATGGGGAGAGCCTGGGGCTCTTCTTGCCAACAGCCCGACCAGCACAGGGTGCCCGCAGGACCCTCTGCCCACCTCCCCCCAGCAGCCCCTCTGAGCAGCTCCTCTCCCTTTGCTTTGGCGGTGCCAACTCCCGGTGCCCTGCATGGACACGGTGCCCTAGCCGTGCTCCCCACCTGCCCCAGCACCTCGGGGTGCCAATGGGGGGCAGGACCCCCCTCCTGGCCCCTGCTGCTGCTCCTTACCCAGTGTGGGGTGGGTGTGTGGCTCCGGGGGATGTCCCGCTGGTGGTGCCCGCTCTGCCGGCGGGGCCTCGTTCTCCTGGCCTGGCTGCCTGAGCAGGTCATGCTCCTGAACTTGTTTTTAATTGTAGCTCTGTAGTTTCAGGGCCTAACTGGGCAGAATGTGCAATTTGGCCACGCTGGCCAAGATCTCTGACTCCACTGCCAACTCGACTGCTCACACCTCCCCGTGGCTCTGGCCGTGTCCGGTGCCCCTCCTGGGGACCCCCCTGGCAGAGTCAGATCTGAGGGGTGCTTGTCCAAGAGCAGCTTTCCCAGGCTACTGCCTGCGGATAGGCTCCCTTCCTTCCACTCGGGGTCACCAGAAGGATCCTGATGCTCCAAGCAGTGTGGCTGGGGTGGCTGTCTTGTCTCGTGGAGCACCTGGCGATGTTCTCAGTGCAAGCGTGTTGCAAACTGGGGAGAAGTGTAGAGGAGATGGGTCCCCAGGGAACTCAGAGGGGTGGAAAGGATGGGTAATGCAGGAATGGGGCTATTGGGATTGGAACCGCTGGGATGGGTTCTGTGGGTTTGGGTACCATGGGGGTGGATATTGTGTGGATGGGCATCATGGGGATGAGTGCCATGAGGATGGGAGCCATAAAGATAGGTGCCATTGAGATGGGAGCCATAGGGATGGGTGTCATTGAGATGGGAGCCATAGGGATGGGTGCTATGGGGATGGGAACCATTGGGATGGGTTCTGCAAAGACGGGTACCACTGGGATGAATGCCATTGGGAAGAAGATACAGGGGGATTATGCGTCTCCTTTGAGGATGCTCAGAGGGTTGGTGGGGCTGGGTTTTTTAATGCAAGCACAGTGGGGAGAAGGGATGGGTGTCCTGGAGGGTGAGGGTAAGGGTGGGTGTATAGTGAGGAAAAGGAAGGACAGAGTGAATGGGTCCACCCTTGGGAGGAGAAAACCCTGGACATTTGTACTAGGAGAAGGGACAGTGGGAATGAAAGTTGGTATCACTGGGGACCAGTCCTGAGGGTGGGGAAAAAGAAGAGGTGCTGTTGGTAAGAAGCTCATTTGCACAATTATAAGCCAGAAGGATAAAGCCTCCGTGCACGTGGGGGGATGCTCCCCACGAGCTCCAGTCTAGACAAGCACAGGGAAGAGGAGAGGGTGGGACGCCTCTGTAGGGGGCTTACCGCATCTCACACTGCACTAGGACAAGCCAGGGGTAAAACCAAAGGTGGGAGCCAGGGAGCAGGCGGGCTGCGTGGGAAGGATCTAAGCGACCCCTTTGTAGCTCTTCAGTGTTGGTTCTATTTATACGAGATTTCATTTCCTTGCTTGTGATGCCTTGTTTTTTGTACAGTTTTATGTACATGCAGGTGTAGCTTTTCTAAAGGAGAAATCCTATGGCAGAGTAAAGTACCCAACTATTTTTCAGATGGTGACCTATGTCTAAGGCAATGCCTCTTGCTAAGGTTGTATTGCTCTCAATGTGTAATGCATTTCCCTGTGCGGGGAAGGCTTTCGGCCTTGGGCTTGGTTTTCCCCGGGCGCTGTGAGCACAATTGATTCCCTTGTAACTCTTTCTGTTCAGAGCAGTAAGCATGACACCGTCGTGATCCCCTTTCCGTTCTCTCCTGTTCTGTTCGTTTGCTGAGCTGTCAGATGACCAACTCCATTGTAATTAGCCCTTCCTAAAGCTTTACAATAAAAGTGTGAAAACCCGGGTGCTGTGCCTGGCGTCTCCTTCCCACATCTCGCATCCCACAGCAGAGAACACACACAGGCAGCGAGGAGCCTCCACCACTGCTCATCCGAGCCCATTTCTCACCCCTCACCCTCTCCTCTACCACACAGCATTTCCTATAGGTTCTTTAGCTCTGCTGATAACATCTGGGCCATCTCACAGCAGGAGTGGTGGCTGGGTTTCCCTGCCTGCCCCCGTGCAGAAATCCATGAGGCTCATTGCAGAGGGTGCCATGCATAGCTCTTTGCTGAGCTGCAGGGCTGGGGTTTTCCATGGCATCAGGACCCAGCTTAGGAGCCACTGACAGTGTCCCTGGGATGGAAGAGCTTCCAAATGGAGATGATTGTTTGCACAGCAGTGATTTATGGACCCCTCTTCTACCATCTCCACCCACTCTGAGTTCTCCTACTGACCATGCACAGGGGATGCGATGCTGCTCACCCCAAGGGGCTATGGCCAAGCTGTGCTTGCGATAGGGTGGAGTGGTGGGGATCATGGCACCAGGGCCACATCTCCACGTGCCAGAACCCCACAGCTAGCACAGGGGCAGGCAGCAAGAAAACTCCCAGAGCTGTCAGCACCCACAGAATCACAGAATTGTAGGGGTTGGAAGGGACCTCCAGAGATCATCGAGTCCAACCCCCCTGCCAAAGCAGGTTCACCCATCCACCCCCAGGTTAGAGGGGACCACCACAGGGCGCTTTCTAAGCAGCGTCCCCGTCCCAGGGCATCTCTGTCCCCCTGGCTTTTCACTGTGCCATTGGCTCCTTATGCTTCTTCCATTAAGCCCAGGCTGTGCAGCCCCCTGGTCACTCCACTTCATGCTTCCTTTCCCTTTTCTTTCAGCATAGAACCTCCTGCACTCCCTGCTATCTTCTCTTTCCTTACCACACCCCCGCCTCTCTCCCTGCACCCATCCATGCAGCAAACCTTCCTCACCCCCTCAGCACAGCCCTGAGCATCCACCCCACTACAGCTGCTCTGGAAACTGTTTGGTTTCCATGGCAGCCACTATCGATCAGATCAGCGGGGTGGGAGGGGATGCTGCTGGGAGGATGCTGCTGCTGCCCTGCATGCCTGGGGCTGGCACACAGGGCTCCGTATCGCCTGTAGAGTGGGTTTGGACAGCCTGGGCAGCCCCATATTGGGAGGGTTGATCCCAGAGTGGTCCCACATGGCTGGGAATCATGAGGATCCAAAATGGAGACGAGTGACACAATCACGGTGTCCTTGTTGGATCCACAAGCGTTGCTCCAGGCTAAAGAGGGGTGGAAGTGGGGAAGGGCCTCCTGCCTGCTGCCTGGTGGCCTCTGCTGGCTGGGAACATCCAAAAAAGAGGCAGTGATGCCAGACTGGGACAGCATGGGAAGGGGACTGTGCGCTGCATGAGCTTTGGTCTGACCCAGGTTCTCCAGCTCATCTGCTGCAAAAGGCTGCTCGCCTCACTGCACTGCAGGGCCTGAGTGTGCTCTGGGAAGGTGCCAGGCCAGGAACTTGTGTTTTTGATGGAAATCTCTATTCTGCCATCCCCTGAGGGCCCCACCTTGCAGCTTCAGCTGTGCAGCGCTGACAGATTCATCCCCAATGCTCACAGGCTAGCACAGATGAGGTCTGGGATCTTTCTGGCTTTGCCTGAGTGCAGCAGCACCATCTTCCTAATGGAGACTTCCTCTCCCAGGGCTCTCTCCCAGCAGGGCTCTGCTTAGTAAAATCATTGTGAAGTTTAAATCGATGTTGTCAGTAAGCAGAGGAGATTGTGTTTACTTGGTTCCCTGACTCAGTTCTTCCCTTCTGGCATTCCTGCAAGCCTGAAACGGGGAATTGGGTGAAAATCGCAGAACTGCCTCATCCATTTTCCCTGAACCTTTAAAGAAATACAGTGATACTGGAGTAGCAGACCCAGCGGGAGGGCGAAGGGAGTCAGCAGAGCTCTGCACAGACCTGGATGAGGTGGCCAGATGAGATCTCCCATTGTGGTGACTTGCTGGGGTGAGTGATGGGCTGGCAGAGCACTCGCTCCAGCTGTGGCTGCAGGTGTACAGCAATAGGGGAGTCTGGGGCAGTTGGCAGCAACTGAGGAGCTGTTCCCATCCCTCTGGCGGGGGATGTGTTGTATGCCACGATGTCCATATGCTCCTGAGGGACCGCAGAGCAGGAATGGTCATGGGGAGGACAGTGATGGCCTTCACCCCCTAAATCAACAGTGAGGAAGAAGATCAGGAGCTGGGGAAGCTCAAATCCTCCTTCTCTGTTGGCTGCAGGGAGGTGGTGGCCACTGTGCTCATCCTTCCATGTACCACCATAAAGAGGATGAGTAAGGCCACAAATCCCATCCCTGCCTGTGTCGGTGCAGCCCCAACAACAGGCTGGGTGTTGTGCTGCAGAGAAGCCCCTGTAATCGCCTGCAGGATGATTGGGATTTGTAAGCAGTAGGGGGTGGAGGGGCCCTACCTGGCTGGCGCTGTGATGGAGGGGATTTAGAAGATTTGAGGCAGCACAGCCCCCTCAGCGGGAGGCTCTCGAGCTGGATCCCCAGCAGAGCATGCAGCTCTGCTTATTCCCTGAGGCAGACTGACAGCGAGAGGGCTGGGGTGCCAGCGGGAGAGCAGGAGCCTGTGCTCCCTGAGAGAAAGGAACTGGCACCCTCCAGTAATGGGGGAGAAGAGCAGCTCTGCAGCCACACACTTGACTCCCAGCAGCTCTACCAGCTCTGCGCCCCTTGTACCTTTCCCATCCGCATCCCCTCCCTTTGTTGCAGATCCTGCAGCTGCTGGATTTCTCCATCACCACAGCAGGAGTTGCAGGCACCGTGTTTCCTCCCCTCCAGGAGTGCACCCTGCCCTCTCCCCCATCTGCCCATGCAGCAGAACCACTCTTAACAGTGGGGTTTGGGATGAACAGCCCTAATGGGATCAGTGCAAATGGAGCTGTGCTCTGCTCCACGTTCCTTTGCCAAGCAGATTTCTCCATCCCCACCTATCAGCTCCAGCACCAGCACTTCTCACACAGGGCAGCTCCCCCTTCTCACTGTCCTGGTGCAGCAGCTATTGGTGTTCCTCAATTCTCCCTCTCCACCCTGATCTCATTACAGGCAGCCGCTGGCTGTTGCAGAGCCCACTTTTACTCTGTGAAGCAGCCCCAAATCCATAAATCACCAGGTTGGCCTCTGGAGAAAAGAAGGTGTTTTTTTTTTTTCCCTCTCTTTTCAGGAGGCTTTAAAGGAGAGGTTTTCAGTGTTAGGGTGGACTCCAAAACCCTCCTCCTGCCTCTCTTCTCACAGCTGCAGTGCTGCAGGGATGCTTGAGAGCCCTGCGATGCCTTTCAGCTGATTTTCCCTTCTCCTGCCCTACTAAATAATCCCCGCTCAGAGGAAGGCTTCTTTCCAGGCTCAGGATGGTTATTCCAAGACCATACAAACCCAGGACAGTCCTTCATCTCATCGTTCATCAGGAAATGTCTAATAAAGGTCACCTTACCGTGCCCGCACTCTAAACACCTCATCCCGACGTGCATCCCATGCAACCACTTCCACTTTGCCTCTCTGCAGCAAAAATCAAAGCAAGAGGAAAGCTTTGCAGGGAACAAATGGCTGCAAGCATTCAGCTACAAGCTGGGAAAGTGCAAAGTGCTGGGTTTGGAGGGAAAGGACTGGAGATCCTGCAGATGTCTGACCTGGGGCTGAAGCTCTCCATTGTATCACACAGGGGAAGGTGCTGGTGGCACCACGTTCCTGTGTTACTGCTGCAGCCACCTCCAGGTGCAGCTGGGATGCTCGGTGGTACCTCTCAAAGCCCACCAGATGGGCTGGCACCCTTCCACTCTGCCCAGTGGAGGAGGTCTGCCATGGCACAGCTCCCTCACCAAATGCTTACCCAAACTTCTGTCTGCACCACCTGCTCCCAAATGGAATGAGGAGGGTGGGGAGAGCTGCTGTTTCCAAAGAGAGGATAAACCATCTTCCCCTGCTTCTCAACCTGCTGAACTGTGCTCATGGCTCCAATTTGCAGGAGATAAAAGGAATATTAAATGCATTTTCTTGTTCCAGAGCTATGCGTCCATCCCAAAGCAATGCTGGCACATACTCCACCAATGAAGGCTGAGCACACCACAGACAGCATTCAAACTCTTTGCAGATGTCACCCCTCAATCTCCCTTTGGGACAGGGTGACATTCCAAATTAGGCTCAGCATCCCACCTTCCCAAGCCAAAACAAGAGGGAGGACAGGTTTGCACCCCACCATGGGGCTGAGCTTGGTGATTCAGCCCTGCCCTGCCTGGGACTGCACACAGGGGGTTTTCCAGAGCTGGACGTAGGTGGTAGGGGAGCATCTTCTGCTCCCCTAGCAGCAATCATGCAATCAATGCTCAGCAGAGAGAGCACTGCCCTGCAGAGGCAGCTCACAGTGCTGTGTACACCTCGAAGCAGGAGGGGGTCCCAGCAAGGCAGTGCTGTGTTGTGCATGGGGATATATATTTGTGGGGGGCTCCGGGCACATCATCGTGTGTCCCTGCATGCGCCAACTGAGCTGACACACAGCCACGGGCAGGTGTGTGTGTTGTGTTTGGCCGGGGGTGCCTATTATTCTTTATTAGTTTTCCTGTCTGTCTGACATATTCTTTATCACTCTGTCTCAATCTTTCACTCGCCCTCCTCTCCTCCCTCAATCATCCTCGATTAGTTTTTCTGTCGGCCTCCCCTCCCCATATCCCTCATCAGGCACTCGTCCTCTCCCTCCCCCACTCCTCCTCTCCCCACATCTCCCCTCTGTGCCATTTCCCTCCCTCCTGTTTCCTCTCCCCCAGCAGCCCGGAGCCCTCTTGGCTCTTTTCCAGGAGCTGGTGGCTTCTCCTCTGTGCGTTCCTTCTCCATCCCCTTTGCTGCCCCAGTTGTGGGCACTGGGGATTTTCCTTGCTGCCAGCAGCAGCCTGGGGATGCTGAGAGCCTCCGGTTCCACCCGCGGCACGGATGCTGCTCTGCTGCTGAATTGGTTGCAAATTAAGTCCCTGGCTGGAAGCAGCTCAGGATACAATATCTCCTTCCATAGGGAACGGGTCCCCTTGGATGTTGCCTGCTTCCCCCATCCCTCCTCCATCAACCTCTCTGCCTCCTCCAGCAAAGAAAGCTCTTAGCCCCAGCCCTGTATCTCTTCTGGGCTGGCAGTGTCCATCCCCAAACAGGCTGATGCTGCGGGGCTGTGAGCATGAAGGCAGCTTGCCAGTCACCAGAAGAGGTCCTGGCAGACAGCCCTGGGCCAATTCACAAGCCTTGATTGCCTCTTATCCCACTCTGTGCCTCCATCTGCATGCACCTACAGTCACCAAGCAGGAGTTTGGGAGCTCAGAATAGGGGATGGCTGCAGGAAAGAATGGGGCTGCATGGCCAGGAATGATGGAGACCACATGGAGAGATGTGGGTAACCCATCTCAGGAGGCAGTCAAGGCCTGGTTGAACTGGCTGAACCCTGTGCAGCCTCATCTGGAGTTGGCAACTCTGCCCACAGCAGGGGATTGAAATTGGATGATCTTTAAGATCTCTTCTAACCAAACCCATTCTACACTGGGAAATGCATCAAGGCACAGGGGAGCATGTGATGGGGTCAGCATAGCAGGGACAGATATTCTCAGAGCACTTTTGGGTGAGGGCAGGGTTTGGGAGGACACATACCCTCCATCCCACAGTAGAGAAAGCACAGATATTTTGCCACATCTCCCTCCCTTTGGAGGTCAGAAGGAGAAAATCTGGTGTGCATTAGGGCTCAGGTAAAGGGCCCAGGCACCTGAAGCCAGTGATGCACACAGCCTGATGGCAGCTCAACATGGACATTGGCATGGTTACAAGAAGTGGGTTTGGGCATGGGCATAGGTATGGACATGGGTGGGGTGTGGATGTGGGTATGGACTTGGGCATGGGAGAGACTTTCCTCTGAGCCTAGAGGATGACCATTCCTGTACCATTCAACCCCATCCCTTGTTCACTCTGCACTGCAGGGAAGCCCTTCCCAACACAGCAACTCCTCTTGCAGTGAGAAGCTGTGCTACTGCCCTGCCCTGCAGCTGCTCTCCTGCTGCCCACAGCAGCACAAGAGCCCATTCTGGGGCTAGCAATGGCTGCTCAGCAGTCGGGAAGCCACATCAACTGGGAGGCCTCACTAGCACTCATCAGAGCCCGGCGGCCCTGGCCGTAGCATCTTGGTAGAGAGGTGCTGCAGGAGGCGATCGGCCCCGCGCTGCATCCGATGCGGATGCTGATGGATGTGACAGGAGCAGGGGTTGCCAGGAGACAGCATCCTCCTCCTCGGGCGCTGCACAGCCAACGCGGCTCCGCGCCGGTGACGTGATGCTCCTGCGGCACCGCTCATTGCCGGGCTGTGCTGTCTCTCCCAGCCAGACACAGTGGGGAAAAAAGCTTCGCAGGCATCCTTCCCTAGACTGCACCCCTCTTTGGGTGCAGCCAGCAGGTGCTCGTGCAGAGCAACCTCATGGCACCGAAGCGTTCCCACTCCCAGCTCCGTGTGTCCCCATGCATGGGGACCATCGTGCATTTTGCCTGCAGGCAAACAGTGCGGACCTTCTCTCTTTGCTCAGATATGCGGGGATGGGGGGATGGGGAGGTGGATGGCCACTCGCCCACACCAAGGTTGGTTGAATAAATATCTGGCTACAAATTATCTGCTGATCTAATAAAAAAGATATTACCTACCTCTACAAACCTAGTTTCAAATTATTCCTTCTGCTCTGCTCAGTAGCCTACTGGGAGATCACTGGCAGGTTAATTTGCTATTGAACGGGTCCCAACTGGAATTAGCACTTCAGCCTGCCTCTGCTCTCGCCTGACGGTTAATGAAAGCCGCTGTTATTCACTCCTGGCGCTGGACTTTATGTGCTGCACCGCGTTTCATGGGTGTGAAAGAGCTGACCGGGGTATTTTCGTTGGGCTGGTGAGGTATTCAATGCTCGCAAGACCCAGAAGGTGCTGAGATAGAAAATAAACTGCCATTTGTATGCTTTTACATGAGAACTTGGCGTGTTCTTAACAAAAGTGGCCTTTATCTGGGGACTGTCATTTTGATTATTTTATATCCGTGCAGTGCCCCAGAGGTGTGCGTGGAAAATGAAAGCAGATAAAGAACCCGAGCCAGGCAGCACTGTGCCGGCGGCGGGAGCGAAGCAGCATGGGCACTGCAGGGCTCTGGCGCAGGTGGGGACCCTCATTGTGCACCCGAAGCTGTGCCCTCAGTGCCACCAGGATGAGGGTGGCCCCTGGGTGAGGGGGGACAGCTGTGGACTTTCTGCAGAAGGTTGTTCCCCGTATCTCCTAGCCTGGCACGTACATCACCAGGCACTGCGTCTTGTAGGCTTCGTGCCACGCTGGGGCTCAGCCCCCAGTGAGCTGCTGGATGGGCTGAGCCAGATCCTGGCCCCCCTTGTCGCTCGCTGCCAACCCAAGCCTCCTCCATAATTTCTTCCTCCCTTTGCGTTTGTACCCCTCGGGCACTCAGAGACAGCAATCCGGCTGCTGCCTGCGTGATGGATGGCCCAGGCCAGATGGATTGAGTTCATTTAATCTCTTCCAGAATCCCATCCTTCAGTCCTTTCAGCCCTTCCCCAGTGTCTCCCAGCACAGTGACACCAGCACCACAGGACTTCGCTCCTCTGACACCTTTTGTCCCTGACACCTTCACCCCAGGCTCTGCTTCTGCAAGGGTCCATTCATCGCCACTGTGTTTGCCCTCTGCAAAATTTGGGCAGAAATCTGTGCTCTGGGCCAAAGCCCAGAGATGCTTATGGTAACTGCAGGGTAAGATCTCAAGCTGTGAGGAGGAGGGACAGAGCTGGGCTGGCTCTTCTGCAGGGACCATGGGTGCAGGTGATGGAGCAAGGACCCATCCTGCTGCTACAGGTGAAGGCTTCTGGAGCCCCTCCTCTATCTCTGTGCAATGAAACATTGTGTCCAGCAGACCTAGAATTCTGTGCTTTCATCCCAGAATTGATTGTTACTGGCACTTGTTTTTTAATCTGCCGCGCTAGCTGATTAGGATCTCCATTTGGCAACATGTCCCAGCACCAGGGGCACAGCAGCTAGATGAACATGGGAACAAAACCATCCCTGAGCACCATGCAGAGCTCCTTGCTTGCTGGGTAGACAGCTGAGGGTTGGGCTGTGGGGCAGAAGTGGGCACACAGCGTCCCACACTTTTGTTCCTTTCCAGAAGTCTCCCTGGCCATCGGCCCTATTGTTGGACTGAAGATGGAGCCGTGAAGTTATCGCTGCTGGGATCGCTGCCTATTCATGCAGGCTGGTATACTTCCCTTTTCCAAATCCTCTGGTAATTTCCTGCTTTTCTGTAACTTCAACAACTCTATTGTCAGGCGCCGCTTTATTTCATAAGCTCAGTCCCACCCGCTCTGCACTGAGTGCCCCCAGCCCCACTGATCCGTGCGGGTTCATGCTGCCTGCACTCAGGAATCACACACGACAAGTCTTTCTTTGTTTCCTTATTGTTTGAGGGTGCTCCTTAGATTATTTTACTTTATTTTGGTGAAAGGCTGGTTTCAGTGCGCCGTGCAGCACTTCAGCCATTTGAGAGTCATCATTAATTTAATCTTCTTCCTAATTTATTAATGGCCCTTACTTTCTTCCTTGTATTTGAGGCTTCCCTGGTATGGTCGCTAAAGCCATCTATCTCCCTTTTACCTCTCTGGCAGTTTCATCACTCTGCCCCTCCTCCTGCAGTCACTCCGGGACTGTCACATCCCACCCCATAGACCATGAGGGGCTACTCAGCCTGCTGCCAGTGGGGACCTGCAGGGCCACCTGCCCCATGTCATTCAGTGCCAGAGCCCCCAGGACCCTCTCTGCTGCTTACCGAGCCTCAGCATCACCTCCCTGCTTCCTCCCATGCTGCCAAGGCAGCCTCGGACTCAGAGGAGATGTGCTGTGCTCCATGGACAGGACCCAGAGCTGCCAGCACATAATGGCCACACTTAATAAATGGAGCAAACTGATGAGCAAACAGCACTTCAGGAGCAGGAGAAAAGTGTCGAGCTCAAGCTGTGACAGCAAATATATTAGGCTTAATCCATCCCTGGATGAAGTCCCCTGTGTGGCCGGGGTCACAGTGGCTGCAGATCCTTCCGAAATGCTGCAATGGAAGGACCCAAGAGGTTCTGGCACACGCTGAGCTATTGCCAAAGAGCCAGGAGAAGGATGGGTGGCATTTGCTGGGGGTGATCTCGATGGGGACAGCACCACTGGGGACGTGGGCAGCCCACTGCATGGCACTGCCCCAGTGCTGCCTGCACCCACATCCCACCACTCTTCACTCCTCCTGGGCTGTGCTCCTGCACCCCCAACCCAGCCCCAGCACTGGGGACCCACAGCTCAGCACTGCAGGGTGAGCTACAGAGCCGTGCTGCCACAGCACATGCTGAGAATGTCATTGCTTTTCTTTTTCTCCTTCATTTGCAAATGAAACACACCCATCAAATTCTGATTTTTTTATATGTATATTTTTTTTGGAGAAATGAAGTTCTGGAAGGATTTCCTTTGGATCAGAGCAAATGTTCAGTGTCAGTAAAGCCGAAATATTCCACTGCAATTTGGGCTTTTTCAAACAGAAGTAGACAGAACTCTGAAATTAAATTTGTTCCTAAATGTCATTTTAAACAAAGACAGAAATTCTTTAGCTTGGAAATGTTGAAACAGACATTTGGATAGCACCGGTATAGTTAATCTTATTAAAATAAAATAAGATGCAAATAGACACTTTTTTTTTTTTTTCCCCTATTGATTTGATCAAAGCCAAAGGAAAAAAAAAAAAAAAAAAAAAAAGCCAAATTTTGCTGTTTTTACCATTTTGCACCTTATGTTGCAAGCAGATGATGAGACCCTCACACTGTGCTGGGGGCACCTGCTGAGAGCACCCTATTGAAGCCCCTTTGAGGTGCACCCAGAGCATCACCCTGTGGGTGCAGCAGCTCCGTGTGGGCATCACATGATGTGCTGCTAAAGCACCCCAAAAATCCATCCCACTCCCAAAGAATACGAAGTGCCTTTTTTGGGGGCAGTTCATTTTAGCGCAAAATCGAGTTAGGAGGAAAAAAAAATAATCGTATAATGGGCTGGAAACTGTCAGAGTACAAATTGTGTTCCAGGCTTGCTTGAA
Organism: Centrocercus urophasianus; assembly: GCF_019232065.1. NCBI lineage: Eukaryota > Metazoa > Chordata > Aves > Galliformes > Phasianidae > Centrocercus > Centrocercus urophasianus. The sequence continues at coordinate 59,477 of NW_024884822.1, forward strand.
ATGGGCAAAATGGAGGCTGGCTGGCAGCAGCTGGGGCTCCTCCACCCTGTTATTTGCTGGGGATTGTTTCTGAGCTCTCCCTGTGCTGCAGCTGCCCTCCGTCCTGCTGCACGTGTCCCTGTGCGTGGCAGCTCCTCGCCTCCGCTGTACCCAGAGCTGTGCTGTGCAGGTCCCTGCCTGCCCCACCTGGACCTCCCTTTGGCCACCTGGGTCATCTTCCCCACACAAAATCCCCACACCTCCAACCTTCCTCCTCCGGGCTCCCCAGCTTTGTTGTCTGTTCAGCTACTTGGAATACCTTTACTCAAAGTATTAGCCCAATGCGTTCAACGGCGTGGATATGTCACTGCCCACCATGGAGCACTTCAGTAAGTTGAAGAAGCACGAGCTCCTATTCCCAAATCTCCCCATGGAAAGGAAAAAAAAAAAAAAAACAAAAAGGAGAAGGGATGAGCATGGGGTCTCCTGGTAGGGACCCCCAAGGCTCAACACCCTTCTTCCCAGCCGTGGCGGTGCAGGCAGGGCCCTCTTGGCTGCGTTCCCTCAGAGCTCAGCTCTGGCTGCAGCGTGGAGCCCGGCCAACGCCAGCGTGGCAAAGCATCCATTCATCTCTTCGGATGGATAAAAGCAGAAATCAGTGGCGCTTGGACTGGAATGCCCTGTGGTTGCCTGACAGCAGAAGCCAAGCTCCGATACGGTCACACAAGCAGCGAGCAGACAATGAGAAGATCTAATTATAGAGAGGAGGAAAAGCAGCCATCTAACCGAGCAAGATTTCTTATTTCTAACGGCAGGCTCAGAGTGGGAGGCAGAAGGACAAAGGAAACAGGAAAACGCTGCTCTGGGCTGACTCACAGCTCACTTGACCCCAAGGAAAAAATGTCCCCGTCTGCTGGAGTGAGCACACACTGTGATGACAGGCAGGTGTCACAGCAGTGCAGTGCGTGTCCCAGCACCGCTGACCCGGCTCTGCGCCAGCAGCCTTGGCCAGTTCAGCACTGTGTTGGCACCTTGTATGGCATCAGTTTGTATTTGGTTCCTTGGAAAGGGTGGGCTCTATGGGCTTTAAGGGCCCTATCGTGCCCATTCCTGGGTGCTGCACCCCATGTGGAGGCAGCCCTGTGCCATGGGGTGCAAGTGATGGGGACAGCCCTGATGGGATCAGGCTCCACAGTCACCTCGTGTTTTCTCCCAGTGCTGTGCAAATACTGGCAGGAAAGGGAAGCCCCAGGCTGGCTGCAAAGCCTGCTATCTCTCTGAGTTGTGCTTTACTTTTGGCCAAGGACAGTAGTAGTTTGGGTTCACGCTTATTGCTCACAAGAACAGGAGCAGGGGTGTGTGTTCATGGATTGCTTCAGAGGAGGGGTGGGACACTTTCAGGGGGAAATGAAAGGCTCGTGATTGTCTCCAGGAGCTCAACAGCTGTCCTCTGCATGGCAAAAACATCCTCCTTACTGAACTGCTGTGGGGTTCCCATGGTACACCCCCCAGCACTCAGCAAGGGGTGCCCAGGTGCCACATCACCCTGGGACGCCTGGCATTCCCCATCACTGGCCTGACACAGCCACAGCTTCCTCCAGGAGCTGACATCCACACAGCCTTGTGCTGGAGAGCTGCTGCTGCTGCCAGCGCTGAGGATCTGCTCCAAGAGGAGTGATGAAGTGGAAGCAGAAACAGCTGGCATCGGCGCGCGGCGTGTGCGCCCTGCCAGCATGGCTGAGTGTCCTGAGCTGTCGGGTCGGATGGAGAAATGTCACCTCAGCCTCATCACGACCCGTCAGAAGGGAAGGCAGAGTGTCAACAGCAGCATGTGCACCTCCCTGCAGCTGCCCAGAGCTGTGTGCACTGGGGAGGCCCAAAGAACCAGAGGGAGGTTTGCAGTAGGGCATCCAGCAATAGAGCCAAGACATGAATACATGGCCCTGGAAAATATTTTGTCACCCTTATGTAGGGATGGGACCACTGTGTCACACAGCTCTGTTTGCCCTGTGTGGCTTGGCACAGGAGAAGAGTGCATGACAGGTATCATATTTGGATGGATGGCTTTTCCACCAGCTTGGTGCCAATGCTCCAAGGGTGCAGTGATACACAGGGCGATGGCGTTGCTGTCACCCTGTTATATCAACTAGCTGTCATGTAGCTCTGGAGAAGCATTTCTCTGTACTTGGCACTGGTGGGACTATACCTTGAGTGCTGTGTTCAGTGCTGGGTCGCTTGTTACAGGAAAGACATCAAGGCCCCGGAGTGTGTCCAGAGAAGGGCAACGAGCTGTGAGGAGTCTGGAGCACATGTGTTATGGTTGATGAAGCTAGGATGGCTCAGTCTGGAATAGAGAAGGCACAGGGGAGACCTCAATGCTCTCTATATAGGAGGTTATAGTGAGGTGGGGGATTGGTCTCTGCTCCTGGATAATAGTGGTAGGACAAGAGACAATGACCTTATGTTGCACCAGAGGGAGATTCAGGTTGGATATTTGGAAGCGTTTCTTATCCAAAAGAGTGTTGATGCAGTGGCACCGGCTGCCCAGGGAGATGATGGAATCACTGACCCTGGATGTGTTCAAGAACTGTGGAGAAATGACACCCAGGGACATGGTTAAGGGGCATGGTGAGGATGGGTCAGCAGTTGGACTGGATGACCTTAGAAGTCTTTTCCAACCTTAATGATTCCATGATTCTATAATCTACAGCAGCTCCACGTGCTTGTGGGTCTGGATGTCTGCCTGGGGTCAGCAGAACCTTGAGGTCCCAGAGGGCTCCAGCATCTACCCCACACTACAAAACTCACAGCACAGCCTGCTCAGTACAGGCTGACCACAGCAGGTTGCACCAGCACTGCATCATCCAGAGCTCCTCTGTTTCTTAGTCCCATAAGACTCATGACTTGCTGAAGCCTCTTTCCTCTTGTGCCAGTGCCACCCGTCATCCCAAAGGGCACCCACACAGTCCTTCCTGCAGTACCTGCAGGGCGCAGGCTGCCCTCATGGTGGGCATCCCACAGACAGGAGGGCTGCCATGTCGTGTCTCCAAAGAGGACTCACTGATAACGGGCTCTCCCTCCAACAGTGCCTGCAGCTCAGCTCAGACGCACTGTTTTGCTGCTCCACCACACTGGCAATTCACAGCTGTGCTGTGACCGACTCCCCTAGCGAGCTCCTGGTGCTTTTCATTTACTTCCAACTACAGCTGAAGTTCCTGCATCAGTAGCAAAGAACCTGACCTCACATTTGTGCTATTGAATTTCCTTCCAGGTCTCTCGCTGCAGTCTTTAAGGTCACTTAGTTGCCCCTGTTTGATATTCCACTGCTGCCATGTGTTGGCTTCCTTCTTTGAATCATCAGTAGGTTTTATCAGCAGTATCTTACCTTTTGTGCAAAGATCATTAGTGGAAATATTAAGTAAAATCAGACCCCAAATGGATCCTTGAGAAACTCCATTAGCAGCCTGCCTGCAGCTTCCTGCTTGCTTTTTTAACACTATCCATTGCTGCTTCCCCTCCAGCCATTTCCCATCTCACCCCTGTTCCTTATCATTTCTTCATTAATCCCCATCTACACCAGTTTAATTAATAATTTCTCATGTGCATTACATCAAATGCTTGACTGAGGTTCAGGGAGATGAGATCTACCTCAATTCTTTTGTCTAGAAAAGCAGCTACTTTCTTAAGGAAAGCTATTTGAGCCAACCTGCCCCAGTATGCCTTTGGTAAATCCATGTGGCACTTAATACCATTTTCTCTTTAGTTGATGTTTTTAATTACAGCTTCCTTTAAAACCTGTTCTAAAGCCCAGAGTGGTCAGCCCTCACGTTGTGTTTTCCCAGATCCCGCATTTCCTCTCCCTCATTACCCAACACTTGAGCACAGTGAAGGATGGGCATGAGCATCAGTGTGGCCCAGAAGAAAAGACCCTGGGCAAGGTGTGGGCAGCTGGAAGGAGGCTGTAATACAACCACAATTGCTGGTGGTGTCCTGAGCACAGAGACTGAGCCACCCACTCTGCAATGAGAGCTGGAAAGCTTCCTGGGAGGGGATGATGTTATCAGAGCCCCAAACCCAGCTGTTCTGTGCAGGGAACCATGACGAAATCAAACAGCTGAACTTCCCCAGGATGGGGCCCCCTGTCCAGGGATGGACCCCATCACAGGTAGCAGGGTTTGCATGCAGGGATGGGAGCTCAGAGCCATGTCCCAAGGGGCCAGTGAGTGCTGTTATGGGCATGTTGTGAGCATGGATCTGCAGACATTTGTGTGCTCGAGGTTTTAGAGGGCACCGGAAGGCTTAGTGGGATGGAGCTTGTCATGCTGGAGATCAGCCATCAGGTGACCTGGCAGTAATGCTGGAAGGAGCCTCACTGTCTCTGCAGCTGAATTCAATACCCAGGAAGAAGAAATTCAAAAAAAAAAAAAAAAAAAAAAGAAAAGGAAAAGATTAGCAGCCAAGGAGAGAGCATGGGCAGTCATAGGGGCAGCATCCAGATGGATCCCTGCTGAGGAAAGCCAGGCTCTGACCCAACCAGGAGACCTGCAGAGCTTAGAGAAGAGCCGGTTAGCAGTGCTGAGGTGAGAAGCTCAAGCAAGGAGGAAAGAAGCCAACTTGGGCTGCATTCAAGATACAAAACTGCAAAATTACCCTTATTTCCTGATGAGACCCCCTCTCTGCTCCTGGAAACCAGCTCAGGGCTCCTGAGGGCTTCTTCTTCTTTAAAGCATCTGAAACTCTCCTGCCCTTTTTGAGGATCTCTGGTGGTATTTCATGAAGCTGTGGAGTTGTTTCAGTCGTTCCTCCTGGTGTATGCACTCACCAGGCTGCCAGCCCTGCTCAGCTCATGGAAAAGGTGGGGAGTGTTCCCATGATGTTTAACCCAGAAAAAAAAGAACAGCTACTGAAAGACATATGATTGCTCTCTATAAATATTTTGGAGAGAATTAGATGGAAGGAAAGGTAAACATCAGCACGGCAGCTTGTTATTTAAACTATAGGGCAGTGTTGGCACAAGAGCAAGTGGGATAAACTTCTCATGAATATATTTTGAGTAGAAACTGGAAAAAGTGCTGAAGCCATCAGAGGATCAGGGCAGGGTGGGCTCAGAGCCCTTTCAGCGCTTACAGAAGAGATCCCCAGGAGCAAGAAATGGAGGGTCCCACACCATGGGGGTCCACACGGGAGAAGCTGAACAGTGTCCTGCCACGTTGTCATCCCTGTCCATTTCAGATGCCTTCACTGATCCTGAGAAGTCTGTGCTTTGTGTTACCCTGGGGCTTTCCTCACGAGAGCTGGGAGAGGATTTGTGGAGACCATGGGGGGACCAGGGAGCCATGCGGGTTTGGGATGAGGTGCTGCCGTGTTGGAGATGGGATTCCCAGAAGGAAATGGGGTGCCCTGCATGGCATGATGTGACCTTGATTTTGAAGGATGACTCTTGACTGGAGGTGACTCCCGTGTCAATGCTGTGCTCAGAGTGGGTGTCCTCACACAAGGACATGAAGGAGACAACAGATCTGGGTCTTTTCCCAAACGCATGAGGCACTATAGATACCAGAGGTACAAAATCATGTCCTTGCATGTTCCTGCTCCAGCTCTGCATGGCAGAGATATCCTTATCGCTTGCTGCGTCCCAGTGTTGAATAAGCATCAAACATCTTCAGTAGGAGCTACAACAAATTCTTCACCCAGCAGATGGACATCAGACCGGTTACACTCAGGCATGCCCCCTCCTCAGACCCCATCTCCACAGCCCCTGCACTGTGCCTGCCCCAGTTCCTCCATTACCCTTCCCATCTCCCTGTTCAGGTCGCCAGGAGGCTGGCTCAGCTGGATGGACACTATTGTGCATGGCCCTGCCTGACCTTCAGCTGATGGATCCTCGGAGAGGTCCCTCAGACCCTATACCCAGTGCCCAGCAGGCTTGGCTCTGTGAGATTTCTGTGTGGGGTGTAACCAACCATCAGGTCATCTCCATCCTTCAGACTTACCCTGAATTGCTAGAAGTGCCTGTGAACCAGAAGCAACCTAAAAAATGTGTTTGTATTTATGTTTTTTTCCAACAACACATGCTGAAGAACAGATGCTTCCTATGGGAATGTGACCAAAGGAGGGATGCTGTTGCCTGACCCTCTTTCCACAGTGTACAGACCCAAGGGGAAACTGGAGAGCAAACATTTGCTTTCAGAGGTACAGGAAGCTGCATTTCCACCCCGACAGTCCTTTCTGTCTTTGTTTGCAAAGCTCTGTGCTCACCAGCCCCGGCGTATAAACAACAGTGTCCTCTTGCCAGCCTGCATTTATCTCATACCAAAATTCACAAACAGATTACATGCAAATGAGTTTTAACCTAGGAATTTTTGGTTCGTTCCCAAAGCAACCCAAAGTGCTGAAGACATCGTGCGTCTTTGAAGTGGGGAATGAAAGAGTCAGAGCAATTCCTGGAGCTTTCTCTGAGCTGAAATCTGGATGCTTATCACTTAGATGTGCTCTTCAGACACTAAGAATTCGCCAGCCCTTCCCAATAAAAGCCTGAAAGTGCCTTGTGCTGGACCGGAGCCTGCTTGCTGAAGCCAGGGACTGTAGGGAGCTTCAAAGTAGAGCCTGCCCAGTGGGATCACACCTCCATCCCTGGGCTGGTGTCTCACTCCCATCCAACAGCAGATCCTCTTGCACCTCATCTCCTCACCAATCCGTGTACATGCTTCAACACAGCAGCATGGTGTGCACCAGTGTGGGTGTGGGAGAGGGGCAGAACAGTGGTAGGAAAGTCAAACTCTGTGTCCAGATCCCAGACAGCCTCTTCATCACCTCTGGAGTATGATGCCATGTCCTGGGCTAGGCCACATGCTCTGGGCTGAGGACACAAGTTCCTCTGCACCCTGGTCAGTACAGCACTGAACATTTTGTGCCAATCAGCCCAGTTCTGCCTTTTCCTATGAGCTATGACTCTCCTACCACTGTACAAGCAAATCTGCTGGAACGAATTAAACTTCTCTGATTCTGTCCGTGCTGCAGTGGCATCAGCTCCAGGGCAGGGCCTCCAGCATTGAGCTGTGGCTGTGGAAACGCTGGGCAGATCAGTGGTGCTAAGAACATCTCCTCCCTCAGCAAAAGGAGCCCAGCTTTTGTCATTTTCCATTTCTCAACTTTTGAAAACTGGCTGTTGAGGAAACTGCAGCTTCTCCAGCTGACTCCTTTATGTTCCCCACTGACACATTTATGCTCCCCATGACTCCTTTATGCTCCCCATTCTATAAGTAGAAACTGGTGTTTGCACACAGCTGAGTAAGCAGCCGGTGCTGGCAGCTCTTGTCCCAGCACCCAGGCATGCCAATGCCCAACTCCAGCCCTCAGGGATCTTTCCAGCTGCTGCAATCAGTGGACAGGCAAGCACCAGGAGCAGAATACCTGAGGCAGGGAGAGCCATTTCAAAACAGCTTATCTAGAAAGGCTGGGGAGTTTCCATCCTTGGCAATACCCCAAACCCAACTGGCTGCAGCTCTGAGCAACCTACTGCTTCTGATTCGACTTTGAGCAGGAGGTTGGAGCAGACATCCCTTCCAAACTCGACTGTTCTGGGGTTCTGGTCTTTACCCCATCACCAGCTGGAGTTCAGGGTTCAACAGGCTGCAGGTGCTGTTGCGTGGATCTCCTGAGCATTCCGAGGCTTGTTACCCTGCAGGCACCTTTAGGTGGGTGCTGGTGGGATAGGGAAGAGGGTGGAAGCACCTGAAGCTTCTCCTGCAGAAGCACTTCATGGGCAGCAATATGCTTTCCATGATCTGGATGGGGCTGCTTACTTGGTTTGATTTTCCTGCGGAGAATAGAAAGTCCTACAGGATAGTTCTGTCCATGAAAGGAGTTTTGCTGTTAGAATGTGTTGGTATTTGTTCACTCCTCCAGTAGAAAATCCCAGATGAGATGATTATAGAACTAGCAGCTTAAGTGCAGTGCTAACCTCAGTCGTGTGGCAACAGGCAGATGCCTGCTCACATAACCTTTTCTGTGTGCCTTTGTATCTCTGCTTTTTGCTAATGAATCATGATCAACCAAAAAAATAAAGCCTTACAGCCTGATATTGCAGCTGTTTGCTGCATGTCCAAAGGGCAGGGCTTCGCTACATGTTCAGGGACAGAAAGGAAAAATGGCTCTATTTGGGGGCATAGGAAAGAAAAGTGCCTCCTTCTCAGCAAGATCGAGCTCCTTGAGCCATAGTCCCTTGGTTCTCATTTGACACAGAACCTCAGTTCATAGGAAGGATCCCATGGCAGCAACCAGCCCCTGAGGAGAGGATAAATTTCTCAGAGCTCAGGTCCCGAAGACAGAGTTTGGAAAAAGAACTCCCCTGGGATGGCTGTCAAAGCCTATCTGTGACATTTAATTCCCCTGGCTGACCATCAGCCGCTGAGGAACCTTGCAGCCAAGTGGCTGGAAGTTGCAATCCTGTCAGGAGGCAGCAGGTTCCAAGAGGGCCAGAGCAAAGGGCTCGGTGCCACTACCTGCTGCTCCATCCAGGAGGCTGCCAGCAACCCAAGGGCCAGATGTTTTTGCTTGTTCTCCTTCTGGCTGATGCTCCTAATAACGCAGTCCACTTCAAGACCTGCAAAATATGGTCATTAGCAAGTATGGAGACGAGTGCCTGCAGTCCTAACTTTGAGTCTCGTGATTGCAATTAGTGCAAATGTACTTCCATGAGCTATTTTAGATAAAGTCTTCCCATGACAATCTGTCGAACTCTGAACATGAAGTCCTCCAAACCACTTAAACTGGTGCCAACACAGGAACTCTACATCTGTAGAGTTGTCTGTGATTCAGATTTGAGTTTTTTGGGAACTGCAGACTCACTTTTCTCTGTTCTCTTCCATTAGCCTGGGACTTCCATCTCCCAGGAGACTGTGCTCCATACAGCCCCACCTGCCTCTCCAGCCACATACCTTGGCTATACAGGATGGCCCCCGCTTTCAGAAGTGGCCCAAATGTCCTCAGGGTCTCTTACTTAGAACTGCCTATGGGTGTAATCATCTCATCAATCTGAACATTTGATGTTTTAAATGTTATCTGTCATCAGCCACTGCAATGTGTGTGTTGGGGGCACAGCCCCCTTCACAGGAGCCAGCTCCCAGATGACAGGAGCAAGCTGCACAGGATGACAGCTTTCTGGGTCATGGGCAGTGAAGGGCATTGCGCAGAGATGGGATGTGCTAAACCCAGGTTGGCACACTTCTGCAAGCCGACCTCATCCTCCTGCTTTGCATCCCTGAGTCTCCAGAGCCACTGGCAACTCCCCTGAAGGCCAAGCAATTTTCCCATCTCACTGCAGAGGCTGACAATCTCGAGTCCAGAAGACATTCAAAGAGATGCATACATTTAGAGGGACAACTAAAGGTGCCTTTCTGCCTTAATTCCCCCATAATTTGGAGGCCAGAGTGCTTTCCTTCCCTTCAAATCTGTTCTTGTCTCCTTTCAAATCTGTTTACGTCATGGGCCGCAAGCACGTGTCCTGCTCCATCTGCTTTATGCCATGTCTATGTTGACTGTCCTCTGAAGAATCAGCGCTCACACATGAACTTGTGCACCTACCCATGGGATGAAGCCATCTCCAAATGTGAAGACACCACAGAGTACAACTTCACCTGGTCCTACGAGGTCTTGCTGTGGTTCTTGCAGGGGATCCACCAGCAACAGGGCTGGTGGTGGCCACGGTGGGCTGAAGAGCTCCCTCAGTGTGCACCCAGCCATGCGTGAATGGAAGTGGCTCTGCAGCTCTGTAGCACACAGTTCGGTGTTCCCCCATCCCTGTGAGGGGCAGAGCATATCGCCAGCCTCCCAGGTGTCCTGCTGTTCTGGCAGACTTCTGTTAGACAGAGACTCTGACGAGCACCCTGTGAAACCCTGCTGACAACTACTATTTATTCCTGGATGTGATTTGCTTTGGGCTTTGCTTACAGTTCTTGTGGAACTGAATCATTCTGTGATCAGACAGAACTCTGGACTTGCCTCTGGACTTGCAAACACAGTAACAGCCAATGCTGCAGTGGCAGCTCTTGGCTTCCAGCCCAGCTCTGGATGGACACCCACATTACCAGCATCCACAGGGCTCCCATCATCCATAGAGTTCCCATCATCGGTAGGGATCCATTCTTTATAGGACTTCATCATCCATAGATCTCCCATCATACACAGAGCTCCATAATCTGTAGGGGTTGATCATCCATGGAGCTCTCATCACCTATAGGGCTCTCATCACTGATTGGGCTCCCATCACCCATAAAGCTCCCATCATCCATAGAGGTCCCGTATCCACAGGACTCCCATCATACATGTGGCTCCCATAATGAAATCTGGGGCTCCCAGACACGTGCTGTGGCCACACTTCTATTGCTTCTGCTCATCAGCCCAGACCCATGGATGGGTTGTGGGGCTGCTGCCTGCATTTCTGCCCTTTGCTCTCTCCACTTGGCATCCGCCTCTTTCCTAAGCAGGGTGAGACCTGGCCTTGATGTGTGTGACACTCTGGCCTGGCTCACTCTGAATTAATAACATTCATTTCACAGTGCCAGGATTTCACTGAACCTTTCTCCTTATTTTTCACATGATTGCCAATCTCTTTTGTTTCACTAGCCGAGTTGAACAATTTCTCTAACTGTCCAAGAAGGCCATTAATCAAATGAGCACCCATGACGTGCGTGAGATGTGGCTGTGTGCGCAGCCCCGTGGAAATCAGCCTCCTTGCATGGCAGGGCACTAGCTCAGAGCCTGCCTGCTCTCCTTGTTGACTTTGGCTGCCATCCTCACTGCGGTTTGCAGCCAGACCAGGCTCTACACTGGGACCCAGCTGTGCCACACTGCTGTGCCCAGCACTTGTGGACGTCCTGCTGCACCTCCTTGCTTGGCTCCCTGCTGAATCACAGCCAACGTAGACTGACATCTACGTTGTTCCATGCAACACACGAGGGTCAGCAGCAAGGATGGAGAACTTGGACCAGGAGAGCTTTTGCAGTACCATCAAGGTTTGGCTGCTCAGCCCAGGGTCAGCCCATACTGCATGGTCCATCTGCTTCACAGCTGGTTGCTTTGCCTTGCCCACCTCCTTGCTAGGTCCACGCCTTGCCTGGTCCATCTCCTTGCCTGGTCCATCTCCTTGCCTGGTTCATCTCCTGACCCATCTTCCTACCTGGTCCATCTACCTGCTTGTCCATCTGAACTGCAATGGATCTCAGCCACTCTTTCAAGGAGCAGGGTAGTAGCAGTGAGAGGAGAGCTGGGTGTCCTGCACACAATTTGGGACAGCCTGACTCACACATTCATGCCCCTGTTTTGTGCAGAGAGGGCAGAAGGAGCAGGAGTTGCTGTGCTTTGCGTTGTGGGCTGTACTGTATGGTTGACTCTGCTTTGCAAGCCCCCAGGTTTCTGAACAAGGCTTTTCTCTGTGCCCCTCAGCTCTTAGCAAGTGCCAGGGATGCATCATGGGCTGATGTCTGCACAAAGCCAGCCCCTCTCCTCGAAATCAGGTTTGCAACTGGTCCTCTTTGCAAAGTGCTTCCTGGAAGGATGGGATGATCTCAGGGTCAGACTAGCTGAGCATCCTCACCCATGAAATCACCGGTGCCTCTCATAGGCAGTCTGGGGCATGAGCCAGGACTAATCAGACGCATTTTGCCTGAAAGTCTGTTGTTCTGAAGCAGAAACAAATGGCCCCATTGGCGAGGTTTCTACCACAGACAGCTGAAGATGGTGAGACGAACGCAGCTGCTCCAGCTCCTGCATGCTCCCACACACATACACTCTGCATCAGGCAGAGCAGTATCTTTCTCCAGGAAGCAGAGCACATCAGCACCTGCAGAGGGGAGCTCAGCAGTTGGGAATTGATTTTCCTGCAGGGCTTTTAGCTAATAGCTGTCCTGCTCTCGCCCCCTCCCAACCTACATCTCCTGCCTTCCAAAGGCTAAATATTTTCTCACTCGCTAGGGGAGATGTGAAAGTCTGTGCCTAGTGGCACAGCGTAGCAACTATGATGCAGACTTTGCTCTTAACATAGGAAAAGAGGGCAACATTGACCTTGCATATGAGATGAATAATTAAAGCAACTCTGGCCTGTAGAAGCACAAGAGTGACCTGAGTGTGTACGTCAGTGTGTCAGCAAGAGAAAGAGCGTGCACCTGAGAAAGGAGGTGAGCAGGACTGTGAACTGGTGGTCCTGCCTCCTCCACTCCCATCACTTTAATCAGAGGCTGACTGACCATGTTGGTGCTGAAGCAGTGGGTTGGAAGATGCCACAGATCTGACTGCATGTTGAAGGCTGAGCACAGGCTACAGATGTTCTCCTTGGGTTGCAGCTGATCACAGACAGAGGTAAAGCTCATGGGTTTGCTTTCTTCCAGGCTAGCTGTAAGAAACAGCACAAAGCCCCTTTTGGATTGTGTCTTTGCACTCCAGGAAGCAGCCAATGTCATAGAGATGAAAGGGCAGCACTTCAGAACTTGTAGGGAAGTGGGAAGGGTTGGCATTGGTCTGTCTGGGAAGAGGTGATGTGCAGGGTACATGTGATGGAGAGCTTGCCTATCCCCTGCTCACCTCACAATGAAGAGAAAGAGTCAGGCTGTGAAACCAGAAGGCAACCTAATTAAAGCTGATAAAAGGAAACAGTTTCATTTGTACAGCAAGAGCTTAGCTGGAGGGACTCATGGCCACAAGGCATGCCTAAGGATGTGGATTCAGCAGGGATCAGAAGAGACTTAGATCTGTAAATGGGTAAGATGAGGTCCCTGGTGGCCACCCTTGTGCAGGATCACGCATTTGGCTCAGCTAGGAGATAAGCTTGCTTGCTTTGGGCCATGAACAACCACTTGCTCACACCTGCAAAGAGTGGCATCTCTGCCTGGGGGTATGGCAGAGCTTCGTCTGGAGGCTGGAGACAACAGCCAGACAACAGCCTGAAGAGGAGTGCAAGCTGCGATGGTACCAGTGCAGATATTGCCTACCAGAACAGCTGGGCCACACATCTCACATCCTGCTCTGGGCAGGATGAACAAGCCCTTGCCCTACTGAGGTTATTCCCCCTAGTTTTGGTCTCTTTAAAATACTCTAGATAAGCCCCTAAATTTGAACTTAGAATTGCTCTTTGTGAAGGAGAGCAGCAAGGCTGCAGCACCCACTGAGACAGGACCTGAGCACCTCTCCCATCCTGCTGCAGAGGCTGCCAGTTCCCCCAGCCCTGGGGACAGTGGTCCTTAGCAGGGATCTGGAGCGGGGACAGCAGTGACACTTGCAGGGCATGTTCACCAGACACTGGTGAGGGTCCCACACCCCCCTCGTCAGGATGCAGAGGGCAGCATCTGCCCCAAACCAAAGCTGAGCTGCGCACAGACAGAGCCATGCTGGCAGCAAACCTACACAAAATCCTGGCTAAACACAAACAGACTGCACATTATATGAAAGAGCTTTAAAGAATAGAGAAAGGCACACTAATAACTCTTGGTAGGAGCTGTGACCCCGGCGATGAAAGCGTCAGTCTGGCTATTAGAGTCGCAGGGATTTTTCAAAGAGGCTCCGAGTGCAGCACGGACTCGCAGGCGTTTCAGGAAGGGGGAGACGTGAATGCGAAGTTTGGGCTGCTTTGACACGGCACGGATAAAGGATCTCTTTCTAATCAGCAGTGCAGGGACCCAGCAGAGCACAGGCAGCGCAGGGGTTCCCAGGGTGCATTATGAACATTGAATTCACACACCAAATAGCAACCAAAAGGGGAGGAAATAAAGCATCTCGTATAATTAAACTGCGACTGAAGGGAGAAGCAGCCCCAGCGCTGGGTGAGCTGGGGAGTGCTGGAGCCAGGCGGAGGAAAAGGGGGGGAGCAATTGTGGTGAAACCTGGAAAATTCATTTTGAACAAACTCATTAGAAAGATTGCAGCCCTGTCCTCAGAGGGGCAGAGGAAGAGCTGTTGTGGAGAGCTATTGTGCTGCTCAGGAAGAGCTCTGTGCTGCAGTGGCTCCAGGCTGTGGGAGGTGGATGGCAGGGCTCCAGGGTTTGCTGCGCTGGGAGCTGCAGGCTGGTAGGTGGGCTGGGAACCCCTGGGCATAGAGCATCTGGATGCAGGGGTTTGTCCCCTCAATTCCAGCCCAGTTGGCAGAGGTCACATCGTCTTTTTGCTGTCTTCCTTAAAGCTGCCCAGTGCTGTGGGTTTGCTTTTCTGATCTGGGGTTTTTACCACCACCTCAAGGGCAGGGATGCTGGGGAAGAACAGACCCTAAAAGGAGACAGATGTTGTTTCAAGCTGCACAAACCGGCACCAAAACCAAGCCAGGCATGCGCTGCTCCCTGCAGACAGAGCCCTCCACCTCCCATCAGGGCTTTCAGCCGCAGCTCTCCACACCATCCCCAGGAAGAGCACCAGCAGCTTTGGGAATGGGGAGATCACAGGGAGTCTATCGCTATCGCTGAGTGCCCAGGGCTGGTAAGCAGCATTCCAAGGGCACTGCAGGACTGTAGGCTGCACCCAATGAGGAGCCATGAGTTGCTCCCAGTTGCTCCTCGTAAATAGACAGAACATTGATCCCCGCCCCCAGCTGTGTGGCGGGGATCATTCAATTCATCTGTCAGGAATGACCTGTACACAAACAAATCCCCACACCCAGCAATTGCCATACCTTCAGCAGTGAAATAAAACCCAAAGCCAAGACCTGGCTCCAAGGAACTGACCCCATTGCCTCTGATCTCCCACCGTTTCAAATAGCATGCAGGTGGGGAGCACAGCTGGCAATAAAGCATGAACTGCCCTGTCCTGCTGTGGCTTGGTTTATAGGGGAAATTTGCTTGTGAGCTGGTTGGCTTTACTGGCCCGATGATCTCTGCCATGAGGTTTCTCACTGGGGGTAATGTAAATCACTCTTTATGTTGCCGTGTGTGCTGGCCTTTTGCACAGCAGCACGAGGAGACATCATGAGAGCATCTGGGCATGAGTACATGGAATTGTCATTGAGGTTCAGAGCAAAACTTTATTGCCAGGAGGAACTACAGAGCAGCTGCTGTTGCTCTGACAACAGCTGAAGAAGCCTGGTTGCTAGATGAAGAAGTTGTGAGCTCTATGTGAGCTACATGAGGGTGTCTATTGGTACCACCAGCTCCTGCACATCTGCTGATGGACCTGGATTTGGAGCTGTAGGATGTGCCCTTCCTTGCCCCAGCAGGGACACTGGCATTTGGAGCAAACCATTCCTCAGAGGTATTTTAAAAATCTCTGAAATAAAGCCCTTGCTTTCCAGTCCTCTAAGCCTGCTTTCCAGAACTCAGCCACACAGCTCCGTGTCAGTAAGAAGGTGCTCTGTGGATATATATCCAAACCCAGGATAGACATCTCAATCTGTCCCCCACCCAGGACCCGCTGCTGGAGACAAGCTGGTGGAAAGAAGCAGCCCAAATGTATGGGGCCCATCAGTCCTCCACCTCCAGGTCAGAGAAAAGAACACACCTGGTGGAAGCACCAGAATACGTGCTGTCTGGTGAGCATTGTACTCAGGGCCTGACATTATGGCCTCTTCCACTTGGCCAAGGCTGGGACATGCTCAGCGTGGTGCCCATCAGCATTGCCACTTGTCACTGCAGAAGTATCTCATCCATGCCACCTTCAGTTTTGTTTCCAAAGCACTTTGAGAGTGGTGGTGCCCAGATCCTGGGTGTCATTGTGCAGCTTTTAGAACTGCAGGCCCTGGGCACTGAGAAACCGCCATTCATCTGGGACACTGAACTCCCTGTTGCACTGTGTGCTTGGGAATACTGTCCCCCAACTCATTTACCATGCACCAGTGTTTGCCTAGCGCTCACTGTGTGCCAGATGCTCACAAACTGGAGCCCCGTCTTCATGCTTCCTTATTTTTCTGGGGGTCTTCTTTCAGTGGGATTGGCCTGTAAGAGCTGGACAACACAGGAGCAACAGAACTACCAGGCTGGGTCAGAGTCTGAGTCTTACTGCTCCAGAGCCCTGACTTTGGCATCCCTTTTCCCCAGAGCAAACATAGGCTGGCTTTCCTTCAGTGCCTGGCTTTTCCCCATTGCCAGCAGCACAGACATTCCCAAGTTCCTCTCCAGTGCAGTGAGTGGTGTGAGAGGGCAAATGGAGACAGAGGGAAGGGCTGCAGCATCTGCAGCCTTCAGGCAAAAGCTTTTCTGGCAGTAAAAGAACCAGGAGCAATCAGCCTATGATCACAGGGTGCCATGGTGGATAAGCACATCAAATGCCAAATCTCAAATGTCCCTTCAGCTGACCACAACACAGATCACAACTCACAGCCAACCATGGGGGAACAACAGCAGATCTTGGTCCAGAAAATAACTTTTTATAATCAGAAAGGACTTCCCAGGCCTGCACAAGATCTCCGGTCGAGCCAGGTGCCTCCAGGGGGTCCAGATGAGAAGATCTGAGGAGGTTGGGAGCACGGTAATGAACTCAGCCTGTTGTTGGAGGACAAACCTCAAGGAAGTGTGGGGCAATCCTGCCACAGAATCCAGGAAGACAAAGGCAGCTGGGGACAGCAATGATCACAGTTTCTGTGGGGGCCAAGCCTGACACGGGGAAGTGATTTTCTGGTGCTCATTATTCTGCACTATGATGGCCATGCCTCGAGGCTCACCCAGGGTATTTCCATCCAGTTTTCCTTCCTTGCTGAGCCCGATGCTCCTTCAGCACGAGCAGGGCCTGACACATAAAGATGAGGAAGCGAATCCCAGCCTGCTTGCTTTCAGCCGCATTATGAATGGCTACAGGGATTAGTTCTCTCTGGAGCGAGGATGCACTGCTGGGAATGTCATTAAGAACATGCTCATCTGCCTTCAGCGCTCAAGTGGTCACTGCACATGCGGGGGACAGGAGGCAGGAGGGCCTGATATTAACCGCCTGGGTTAGAATAATGTCATTTACTTTTCCCAGAGGACAGGAGGCAGCTCGGATGACAAATGTGTCAGCGCTTAGTCACAGCATTGCTGGGTAAGTTACATGCTAAGTGAGCGTGCAGCACAGCGCTGCTGGTTTTCTGGTAGCTCACGGGTCTGGGTCATGGGACCCCCACAGAAACATCAGCTCGGGAGTAAGTTTGAGTTGCAGTGCCTGGATGGTTTTCAGAAATGATGACGTGCACCTGGCAGGAGGTTCTGCCCCAGCCAGAAAGTGATGGAGAGATCAAAGGAAAGCGTAACAAATTGCCATGAACTTGGTCACAAGGTTTGGGGAGAAAAACATGTCCTGATCCAGGGTCAAGGATTTCATTGAATTTCAGCTCCAATGGAGACCGGCTCAGATTCGGTGCTCTCAAGAAGGTCGGACAAGAGGATGACGAGGTCTGTGTGCAGGCTGCCTGCTCCCCATCACCCCAGCTGCTTCACATGGGTCCTCTTGGATAGAGAATGGCCCCACATCACATGGTAACATGGAGAGCTATGTGTCCTTCTGTGCCCAGCTCACAGGGACATGTCAGAGGCTCTCTGTCACCAGCCCTTCCCTGGTAGTTCTCCCTGTTTCTCCAAGAATTAAGGGTTATTATTTGTATGCCCTCATTCATTAGTATGGCAGCTGTCCCTAAGCCTTGCCACCAGCAGGCAGGATGAGTGAGTGAACATGAACTCCTAGACAACAACCATATCAGACAGGCTGGGGCCTGGCATGACACCTCATGGCTGTGACTACCTCCTGGCACTGCTGCAAGGCAATGCTTACCCAGGACAGAACACCACCCTGCACATGACAGTGGACCTGATGCAGTTCTCTGAAGATTTCTTGTTCACTTCATCATCATCCATGGTAGACAACATACAAATATCCATGGAGACCAGCAGCCATCTTTACCAAGGCTTTCCTGTGCAGAAGACAGTGCCCTCTACACTCTGGCAACAACAAGCCACACATTTCTGACCTCCAGGCTCATTTACTGCAGCTCATTATATCTGGGAGTGGAGCCAAGCAGGCTGAGAAAGCTTCCACTGGTGCAAAACGTAGCAGTCTGCGTGCTCAGATGCCTGGGGACCGTGATCTATCAGCCTGCAGCTCCTGCTACTTGATCCGTATTCCCAGCTAACCCAGCATCCCTGCCAGGCTGCAGCCCAGGACCAAGGATTCCCACAACTGCCGGGTCCAGCATTCTCCAGCAGTGGGCTTCTCAGTTGTTCACCTCTGGGGAAGGAGTTTGAAAGGGCAGAAAACATGCAGACAAGAGACATGAAGTCCACGTCTGCTGGCAGACTCTGACCTCTCGACCCTTGGTCTGAAGACCTTTCCCTGCAGATGTGGAGCTCCCTGATCCCAGAAGGAGAGAAGGAGGAAGAGGATGGGGCAGGTGTAGACCGAAGGCGGCAAGAGGATCATGAACTGCAAAGCCTTACAGAAACACCAGTCAGGTCCTTATCTCCCATTGACTTGGGCAAGGAGCAGCCATTGCCAACATTTCTGGTCTGCCCTCAGGAATGGGACTGTCCACCTCTTCAAGTGCATTCAGACATGTAACTTCCTTGAAGCTTAGCAGGAGGAGCTGAGTGCCCCCATCTGAGCCTCACAGATCTGAGCCTTGTCTCTGCCTTCAGCCTCATCTTCTTTTGCCTCCTGCTGTAGTCTCTTCCAACCAGCTCTTCTGCCGCCCTGATGGGCAGCCAGGACATCCCTCTCCCAACTTCTTTTCCAGTTCCCCAAGGTCCAGCTCCCTCCCCACCCCCAGCCTCACTAACTCAGCTCCTGCTAGTTTATGGCCAGAACATTTTGTTTGCAAAGTGCTGTCAGATGCGACATTAAGAGGCGCAGTAAATCAGAGCACAGGGGCCTCTCCAAGCCTCTGCAGATGAAAACCTTTTATCACAATTTGGATCTGTTTGCACTGGTATGAAAATTATGGCTCCAGTTTAGCATCAACTTCCCATTATTCATGTCCCTGTGAGCTGTGCCTGCTAAATTGGATTGTTTCAAGCCTCCTCACCCTGATGGCCACGAGAGCCCAGCAGATCTGGACTAGCTTCCCATCTTCATCTTGATGTCCCTTCCCAGAAGGATTTGAGCAGGAAGGAGGCCACAGGATGGGACATACTGGGGGTCTATGCTTTGTGGAAAGTCATTAAGAAACCAAGGGGGAGACACAGCTCAACAGATGGCCCCTGCTGGCCTGGGCAGGGGCTGGCTATCCCATAGTATCCCAAGAGGGTCAGGGAACAACTGTCTTTTGGGTGACTACATACAACATGATGTTCACCTCACATCAGCACCAACATCCTGGCACACAGGGAAGTCAGACGGGAGTTGGTTTCCACTAGAAACACTGAGGTCCCTGTTGTTAAGTATAAGATACTTTTTGCCATAAATTAATCCAGAAATTTCCCTTGTAAGGTAGTAGGAAGCACTATCAAGCCCTGGTTGGAAGCATGGAGTGTTCCTGCCAGTCTGAACTCAGGCACCATATTTCCTGGATAGGAACAGTGTGAAGCCACCAGCCAAGGGAATGATCCCCAAAAGGAGGCATTGGCAGCTGCCTGGTGGGAGAGGGGTTATGGTGGTCAGGGTGCGTGGGATGGGAGATGAGTTGGCTGCTTTCACCTCTGTGCACATGAGACAGGAGAGAGATGGAGCAGGAACCAACCTCCTGAAAAATTGGACTTGGAGTTGGTGATTTTCAAGGTCCCTTCTGACCTGAGCCATTCTACAGAAATCAGGATCAAGCACTTGCAGGAAGAGAGGAAAAGCAACGTGTGATGGCAGGAGGAGAAAAGGAAAAGGAGCTTTCTGCAGATGAGACAAATCTTGCCTGGTTGCAGCCGGGTCCTCTCAGATTTCGTTCCTTTCCATTGTGCAAGGGAATCCCAGCAGCAGCTGCAGAGATCCAGACCTCAAGGAGCAGGGGAGAAAAGAGAGCTTCCACACAAGCAGACTCTCAGACTCAGCTGGCAGCACTTGGATTTTCACCTTGCTGCGGAGACCTTGTTGCAATTGTAATTGTGCTTTTTTTTTTCTTTTTTTTCTTTTTTTTTCCCTTAAGAAAAGGTCTGGACAGATGCTCTCCAAACAAATCTTGAAGTCTATTTCTGCCAGCTTCTACGCATGCACATTCTACCTCTCTATGCTCTATACCTCATGACTGGGACCAGAGCACCGCATCCTGCCTCTGTCTGCTGGATTCGGTATTTTAAGGCAATCAGCAGCTCTGCCTGCATAAAACACACAGCCTACCATGCAGAAGAGACACCCAGTGAGCTGCACCTGCATACCCAAACCCCTGCCCTTCAGCAGTGATAACGAAGCAATGGGCATTTTAATTGTAACTCAGCATCGGTGTGACTGCTCGGTACAAGGCAACGTCACCACCCAGCAGATCCCTGGGGGTTTATCCGCCACGGGCAGCTTTGGAGTGAGTTCTGCTAAGCAGGTGACCATCCCAATAAATCTGGACATTTCTGGTGTGTTTTTTTTTATTAATGCTCAGCTTGTGCTTGGCCCCCAGGCTATCATCCAGCTCCAGTCAAATCCGTGCTAAAGATCCCCATCTCCTGCCAATCTCAAGAGAAGTGAGATGACACTAATAAATACGCTTGCAGTGCCGCGAGTCTCTGGTGCTGTCTGCATCCTCTCTCGCGTTGCAGGCTGTGCAGCTTTACTTCTCCCTCATACATCACTGATTTGCTACACTGTCAGAGTTCAACAATAGCAGTAATAATTAACCATTTAATCTGAATCAGATGCTGGGGCTTGTTTGCTCTGTCTGTGTATAAGAGGGGAAATGCTTGCAAAGATCACATTCTGATGTGCCTCAGCTCAGTGTTAAGTGTCTTGACTCTGCAAAATTGCATGGAGTCTTTCATTTTGCTCTTTAAGCTCGTTAGGCCAAATTAAAAACAGCATTCATTCTAATTTCAGCTTCTTGAAATCCCTCCAAGATCAGCGCTATTATTCTTTCAGATGCCTTGGGAGCAGAGCTAACACCAAGAGACGGTCGCTTACATTCCCAATGTCCAAATGGTTTCACAGCAGTTACAGACTTCAGCTCCATGATGCCGTCACCCTCCTGCCAACACACACATTGCACTCCCCAAGGCTGAAATCCCATTGCTGCCTTGCTCTCAAGGCTTTCAGTGAGTCACAAAGGTGAGCACACTTCTAATATATTTGCAGCCCCGGACGTAATCAGGTGTGCAAGGGCTTTGTCCTCTCCACCACTCATGATTTCAGAGTTTTTTTGGTTGGGACTTGTGGGGAGAAAAGATCTCTCCTGGTGGCTGGACTGCCTGAACCTCCTCACCTACTGCAAACAACCCTGTGCTGCCTTTGCACAAGGAAGTTGTGGATGCCCCATCCCTGGGGGCATTCAAGGCCAGGCTGGATGTGGTTCTGGGCAGCCTGGTCTGGTGGTTGACGACTCTGCACGTATCAGGGGGGTTGAAACTAAATGATCATTGTGGTCCTTTTCAACCCAGGCCGTTCTATGATTCTATGATTCTATTTATCTCCTCATCCTCCACACAGTCCAGTGAGCCACACATTGCTGGGTCATGCAACCCCCAGGGCACAGCTGGGCAGGCAGGGCTTGCTGCCTTCTCCTAGGGGACACTCAGCTCCATGTCATCAGCTAATCAAGTTGCTCAAGGAGAAAGAGATAAAGCAGGAGATAGCCTGCATCCATGCTTCAGCCCTTTGTGGTTGGGCAGAAGAACCTCCTGCAAAGGGGGAAATGCAGTGTCTATACAGGAAACAATGATGCTGGCGGGTTTCTGAACAAAGCTCTCCTTTCCTCTCTGTAAGCCTGGAGCCCTGCAGACCAGCAGTCAGGACACTGCTGGAGGTTTTGAAAGGATTTCCTGGATGTTGCCAGAGAGGTTCAAGGTCAGGCTGGACGAGGCTCTGAGCACCAAATTGAGCTGTAGGTGACCCTGTTCATTGCAGGCAGTTGGACTCAATGGCCTTTAAAAAAGGCCCTTGCAACTCAAACAGTTCTATGATTCTATGCCCACAGATTGAGCCTCCAAATCCCACAGATCAGACACGCTCATGAAGAGACACCCATTGCTCCAGGACGTCGACCGGCTTGGCAGGCAGCTTCCCATCCTCCATCCACAAACCAACCCTCATCTCCTCCTGCTGAGGCATCCCAAAATCTCACCTCTTGGCTACCCACCACGCTCTGCCCTGTCTGGTGAGATTGGCCTGGAGGAGCAGGAAGGCGGCAGAAAAGGTTCTGGAAGGGCAGATGCATTCCTTCCCAGCTTGGTGCAGTCACTCAAGGGGAGCGAGGATAGGGGCTGAACAGCAGAAGGTCTTTTATTAACCAGTGTGCATCGGGGAAGGTAATTCAGAAAGCACTGTCTGGAGTCACGTCTGCTCCAAGTCTTGTGTAGTCTTTGGAGAGCTCAACATGGAGATGGAAATTATGAGTCTAGGAAGATATAGATGCAGTTAATACCTGTTTTACATGTGCAGTCTATAATATGTTGCCACAGTCTTGAAAATGTTGTGACTTGGAAGCCATAAAAGCTGGAAGGAACATGCTAATTGAGAACACAGTCAGGCTATAAATCTGGAGGAGATACCAGGGCTGGCAGGAGAGAAACCCAGGCCCTGGGAGGAAGGGAGGGGGAGGAAATCAGCTGCAAGCCAGGAAGGAAATTACAGAGAACAAGGAAAGAGGGAGAGAAGGGGACTCCTTGGTGCTCAGGGCTGGTGTAGCCTCAGGTAGGACTGCAGCTTGGTATTAGACAACCAAAGGAATTGATTCGAATGGAAGCGCCATTAAAAGAGAGAATTTAAAACAAATAGGCAGCAGGATGAGAACTAATTGCCAGAACCAGAGATACTCACCCAAAAATCGTACGGAAGGAAGAGATGACATTTCCCATCTATGGGTGTAATACATAATCTGTTGCTTAAAATGGTCTCTGAAGAAAAGTAAGAGGAGATATCAAATGTGACAGAAGAGTTTTTGTGTTTTTCTTTGAATGTATTAAGTGGGATGTAGAGTCTTACAGTACGTCAGAGTTCTATGTCAAGCAAATAGGTAGAAATTGTAATGAATAAAGCTATTGGGTAAATGAGTAAATACGATGTAATGGGGGAGAGTTGCTTCAGTTTCTGTGGAAGGAAATCATGCATCAGAAATCCATTAATGTTCACTGAAGGAATGAATGTGTGTGCAGGGGTGATCTGGTCAATATAATCAGTTAGGATGTTCAGAATGCCTTTGGCAATGTCCCTCTTCAGCGTCTCACGGGGAAATGAGCTTGTTATGGGGTGGAAAGGAAAATTCATCCCACAGGTGATTCTTGTGCTTGAAAATCAGGAAGGAAGGGGTTCAGAAACTGGTGTTTTTCACAGCTGAGGGGGATATGGTCTGGGACATCACGCAGGGAGAGGAGCTGTGGGGTCAGCACCTTGATCTGGGGTGGCTGATTGGGAATGGAGGCAAGGATGAGGGTCGGTGTGAAAGATATGCACATTTTACCTCCAAGAGGAGCACCATCTCGCAGCTTTCCTGGGCTTTAGCCTCTAATGTGAGTCAGAAAAATACAATCTCATGCACCAGTGTTGCAAAAACTAATCTGTCTTCATCACTTAGGAAATGCTGACAGCTCCAGTACTCTGCATGGTGTCTGGGTATAGGACACAAAGGAGGACAGAAGAGGTGCTCCTCCTCTCAGCCTTCTCCCAACACCCTACAAATAGTGTTTCAGGAGTTGGAAGTTGAACCCAGATCATCATGTCCTGTGTTGTGGCTTTGTCTAATAGCTTTTCAGATTTGCTTTTGGCCTCTTCCCCCTCCCAGGGCAGCAAGTACCAGGTTTTCACAATGCACCAAATGAATTGGTATGCCTGGGCTCTGGGAGCAGTGAGCTGAATGCCCGCCTAGGGTGCCTTTCTTACACTTGTCACACCCTGAACCCACTCCCCAGGTTCCCTTTTAGTGCCTTTGCTGGGACAAACTCTTCCCATGTCCCATCCCCATCGGGCAGAGGAGGAGGGCAGGAGAGACCCTGCAGCTCCTGCTCTGCAGGCAGGGTGCATTTATCTACTCCCTGCCTCCTCAGAGGCAGCTTTGCCCTCTCCTTATCTGATATCTGGGGAGCACCATTCACGCTGACTCCTGGGTCTCCTTCCCTCCAGCCGTGTGCAGGCTGTGCACTGAAGGGATGATCTTTTCCATGTGTTTGGTTCAGTGAATCTTTATAACCACTTATGGCTTGTTTATCCTCAGCTAACTCAGCTCAGCAAACTTCAGCTGAGCACCGTCAGCCCATTTCCAGATTGGGAAGACCATGAAGCCCAAGTCCTCTTGGACTCTGCTTTGGAAGCCCATGCCATTTTTTGCAGCTCTGGCTGCTCCAACTGCATACAACATCCGCATCGTGCTGACTGCTTCATACCAGAGAGTGAATATCACACAATGCCATACAACCACCCAGAAACTCCCCAGGGCTGAACAATACTCAGGGGCAGAATGAAACTGCAGCACACACCCTGCAGCAGAGCCCACACCCTTCCCCTCCTTTTGGAAGTAGTTGGCCCATGCTTAGTCTTCCAGGGGGGCACTCCCTCTGCATGGATGCTGGTGAAGCTCTTTATTGGCAGCACCGCTCGCTGCCTGCCCCTCATTTCCATGCCCTGCTCTTTCTGCAGACCTTCTCCCAGGCTCTCAGAGTGACCCTTGCTGCTCTCTGCCTCCCTGCTGCCTGAGCAGCCTGAATGTCGCTCTGGCCTCTGCTCCGCACCCCCCTGGCATCACTTCTGTGACTAAAAACGACGAGCTTGAGAAATGCCCAGTCCCTACAGCTGCAGGGTGTTTCTGTTGCAATAGCATTTCCTTCATACTGAATTAATCTGCCTGGGAGTTCGGCGCTGTCAGTTTAGGAATAGCGACGTTTTTGGTCCACGCTGTGCTGCCCCACACCCAGGCACAGCAGGGCAGTGGTGAGGGGATTAAGGCTTAGGGCTGGGCATCCCACTCGGATGTGGGATTCTGCACCAAGCACTGACTTTGTGCAGGACAGGATGGCTGTGAGCCCTCGGCTCCCAGCCCTAGTCCCTGGAGCGCTCAGCTGAACGTCTGCCAGAGGTCCACAGGGATGCTGCTGCTCACGTGGTTTCCTCCCTGTTTCCAGCCACCAAATTGCATTTACAAGAAGCAAAACATACATTAAATAACCCTCGAATGTCAGAGCGAGTAGCTGCTGTGGGGGATGTTCTGGGAGAGAGAAGGAGAAGCAGCTGCTGTGTCCAGGAGCAAAGGGAGGGGGCAATGGGTGTGGAAGGAAAGAGGCTGGGGGCTCTGTGGGGAGAGAGGGTTGAGGCTGGGGGAAGATCTCCAGGGAAGAACTTCCTCCCCCAGATCTCTGTTGTGATCTGGCTGATGGAGAGAGGCCCACAGTGCAGTGCGCTTCGTTGAGAGGGCTGCATGCAAACACTGAAGTTCCAGTACACAGATCCTGGTGGGTCCGGGTTCAGTTGGTATTGCTGCCATCCCACTGGGATGGGGGAGGCTGGGAACACTCAACATGTGCTCCCCCTCACGCCCTCTGTTCTGGCTCCAAGCAGGAAACAGTAGCCATGCCAGAATCATCCCTGGGGATGTGAGGCTGATTGGCCAAACGTATGGACAAATCCCAGCAAAGATCTGCTAGCTCTCTGTGTTGTCGAGTCCTGAAGCAATGATCCCAACAAAGCTGGGCTGAGCTGTCCTCAGGTTCCTGCTGTGTGTTCCCACAGGGCTATTTAACCCAGCATACTTCAGAAAGGAATTAGAGATTCCCACGGGCAGCAGTGAAGCTCCACTGCAGCCTGCATTGGACAGCAGAAGCCAGGCAGGTGCCTGCTCACACCTTGTCACCCATCCCTCCCTGCTGCATGCTTGTAGGAACATGGGGGCAGGTAGATCTCTTTTGCATCTCTGTTCCCTTCCCACCACACTCAGCAGGCAGTGCTTTCCTGCCAGCCCTTCCAGCAACACGTCAGGAGTTGTATATTTCCCCAGGTGGCTTTTGTGTTTCATTCCTGGTTGATGCTCTTTATCAGGAGCGACACGGGCAAACACCGTGTCTGGATTCCCATCTCTGTAGCACTTAGGGGAGGTGGGAGAAGGCAGGGTGGAAACCTCCCTCGCTGCATTTGCTCTGAAGGTTTTGCCATTGTTTAAGAGCAAATCTGAAAAGTAATAATCCGAGCACAGCAGAGGGAGAGGCCCCTGGAGGCAGCTCAGCAGCAGAGCCTTGCAGATCTGCATGAATGAGAGAGTGCAAGGGGGAGAAACAGAGAGAGAGGGTGAGATGGAGAAGAGCTCGTGAAGGAGGCTGCCAGGGTTGGGATCATGCCAGGAGCTGCATGAGCATCCTCGGCTCTGGTGCTATCTGCTGGGCTGTGGGTGGGAGGCTTACAGCCTGACACATCCCACTGGTGGAGCACGTCCTCCTTGGCCATCCTGCATGGGTGGCCAGGACAGAGGACTTGGTTGGTGTGTTCACTACTCATGGCAGGCGGTTGGAACTAAGTGATCATCCTTTCCTACCCAGGCCATTCTGAGATTCTGTGGTTCTGTGATTCTGTGATTCTATGATGAGCTCTCCATCCTTTGACCGGGACATGACTGT
Organism: Centrocercus urophasianus; assembly: GCF_019232065.1. Lineage (NCBI taxonomy): Eukaryota > Metazoa > Chordata > Aves > Galliformes > Phasianidae > Centrocercus > Centrocercus urophasianus. The sequence goes on from NW_024884822.1 coordinate 86,050, forward strand.
GGCCCCAGTGTCTGGGAACAGCATCATCTTGGGGTGCTGAGGGCGAGCTGCTCACCCCTTCCCCGAGGGTTTAATTCTTGCAGGCTTTGGGGCCATGGAGAAGCGGAGGACCATGCTGTTTGCAGCCCCATGCTGGGACACATCCCTTCCTTGAGCGTGGCTGGTGTCCAAGAGCATCCCAAGACACAAGGCGGGTAGGAAAGAGGGAGGAAAGTGTTCCTGTGCCAAGCCTTCCTCTGGCTCTTAGCTATTGTGCTTGCTTCCTTCCTTCTCCCCAGGGGTTGCAAAGGAATGGGACATTATCAGAACAGGTAATGCAGCTGCTTCCTGCCTGTCTGGGACACGGCTCCCTTCACAGGAGGGAAGGAGATGAATAGGAGCTTGGTGAGGAATTCCACTCCCCCACAGCAGCTGGAGCACAATCTCTCATTTCTGGGGCTTCCTGCTGCCTCTCTGCTGCCCTGTGCACATCGCTTCTCCCAAACAGGGAGCACCCCACTAAAACCCTGCTAATAGACCCCATTGGTAATGGTGCTCAGGCTAATTAACCACCTGATCACTCATCTGTGTTGGATATGCATGCGTGTCTCATGCTGAAAGTGTCTGAGTTTTTCTCCCTGTGTGTCCAAGGATTTTCCCCTGTGGTTCTGGGGACGAGGGAGCCCCCCATGCCCATCAAGAGAGAAGACAGCTTCACTCCGGTTTCTTTTGCATCCAAGGTCTGCGTGCAGAAAGTGGGGTGAGCCTCCAGCAGGGGCTGGGAGAGGAGACCTTACCATGCGAGTTATGTGCAGAGAAAAGGGGAAGATATCCAGCACGGAAAAACAGAACACAGCATTTTGGCTTGACTGAAATCTCTCTGGGTACAGCATTAGCTTGGCTTCATCGAAGAGCTGAAGCAGAAGTATGGGGGATCAAGAATTTGAAGTAGCCTAGGAGGGAGCAACGGGATCCCTGCATCCCCTGGCAGCATACAACCTGGTGCACAACCCTCAGGCAGAGAGGTATATTGGGGCAGGAGAGTGAAGTGGTAGTGGGACATGGCTATGGGCTGGTGGGCTTTCATCCCCACCAGAGTTGCCCGCATCCAGTGCTGTGCTCAGCTAGAAGGCTATTGCCTTATGGTGGGCTCATGCAAGAGCCAGGTCCCCTCCAGAGCTGGCTGGGAACAGCAATTTCACTGCACAAAAAGACATTCACCCTCGGAAAAAGACCAGTCATCAGCCTGCATCCGAATGAAAATGGAGAGTTTCAAAATGTTTCCAAACGCAATGAGATATTGCAAATAGCCCAGAAGTCAGGCCATTGCTTCGGGCATGGGAGAACTGAGCTCGTGGCCTTCCTGACACAATGCTCCACTCATCAAGCAGCAAAGTCCCTCTTGGAGACTCCCAAAGGGGGTTGAATGGCATCTCGGCAGAGAGCCCTGGCCACCAACACAGCACTCTGCAGGGTCCTCCTTTCCAAACACAGGCTCCACCCTCAGTAATCTGAAAAATGCATCTCAGAGCTAAAAGCCATTGCAAAACGTCCTCGGGAGAAAAATCTGTGAACTCAGATTGAGCACAAAGCAATGATGTCTTGGGAATTGTGTGTATGCCACATGGCTGGAACCAGGGGGTCCTGAAGGAGACTGGGTTAATCTTGTCCTTCAGCCCTCCCCAAAGCACCAAGTGGCACAGACCTTTGGGCTGCTGCATCTTCCTAGAATCACAGGACAGTGAAGGATGGAAATCACCATTAAGATCTTGTCCATCCTATGCAACTTTCCCAACCTGCACACCCATGAGGTGCACACAAGCCCACCTAAGGACCCACTTTCATGAACATGGCTTCTTTGTGATGTGAAACCAAGAATGTCCACCTTCAGAGAGCTCTCCCATGTGGGCTTCTGCATGCCACACAGCAGCTCCTGCACAGAACAAGAGCACGCTGCATGGATCAACCTTGCAGTGGCCTATTTTCCCCTTTCTAACACACTGCCCTCCAAGTTTCTCCACCAGACATGACATCAAAGTACGCTTACAATCACTTTCTGCAGCAGGTTTATGGGCAGAGTTCTGAAGCCCCAGCTCCTTTCCAACCTCCCCTTTCAGTGATTGCACTGCCCCCAAGGAACAGCCTAGCACAAAGCTTTCTGCATCCAACACAAGATGTGTTTTCCTTCCAGCACCCTGTAACTGTTGGGCTGCTGGTCAGCACTCACACACAGCTTGTGATGACTCTCTGGCTCACGGGGCCCTGTTTATTTTTATCCTGCATCAGTGCACGGGTTCAGTGTTGTCAGATGATTTGCTACCAGCTCCTGCGTGTAGCAATTTAAAGTTCGTCCTGGCTGCCAGCTTTGAGCCAAGAGCTTTGTTTTTTCATTCCTTTTTATTTCTTTCTTGCAATCTCTGAAACAGGCAAATGCCTCCATCCACTCACACGTGAACATCTGTAGGCCATGGAGGTGCCTGGTGCTCAATCCTGGAGAGAGATTCTACTGGGCCCTGGTGGCCTGCATCCCACTGCATCTCTGGGGCTGTGTGGGGCTGCCCAGCCTCAAGCAGTGCTCAGCCTCAACCAGGGCTCCCTCTTCACTCCTGCGTTGTATCAGGGCTCCCAGGAGGAATACATGCTGCTTTTTGGAGTCATTGTTTTTCCAAGAAAGATGTTCTTTTCAGGGGCAGGCTTTCAGGTCAGATTCCTTTCGGTTGCAGTTCCTGGAGCCAGGATGGCTTTGCATCCCTTTGTCTGATTACTTTCTTCCTAGAAGGATTCAGGAGCTGCTGCCATGCATTTCTCTCTGTTTTATTTTTGTTGTTTCCATTCCTTGCTCTCTGATTCTGTTTTTCTACAGGACTATTGATCTGCAGCCCTGCGGGGTGTTGGGGTAGCATATGGGAGTCCCTGTGCTGCGTGTTGGAAAAGAGCACTTGTTTTTTCCCAGCTGTGGCTGTATCAAAGCAATTGTTTTCCATTCTCGCTCTCATTTTGGGCTCCTTCCCACCTCACTGCCACGGGCTAACGAATTGCTTTGCCTCCCTTGTGAAACTTTTGTGGCCATGCGAATACCGTTTGAAGCATCGCCACAGTGTTTGTTTCGCAACACGTTAATTAGGTTTTCGGTAATTGGGGGGTTTTCAGGTCTCCCGTACTGTTCTGCCATTGTAATTTGTTCTATTGATCTTCCTCGCGATACGACTCGGAGCCAATCTGCGGCGAGGCGGTGCGCTGCCGCTGCTCCGCGGGACGCGCTGATCCCAGGCTGGTGGCCGGCGCGCGGGGCCGTTGGTGGCTCATCGGCTCTCAGCACGTCTCTGTCCTTGGGTTCCCTGGCCTGGGTGGAGCGGGTGATGGACGTGCTCCGGGTGCAGCGGCCCTGGGTGCCCATCGGCATCGCTGCTGCAGCCCCGGAGACGCTGTGGCTGTGGCTGTGTCTCCTGCTGCGACGCGGCTCTGCGAAGGGTTTCCATGGTAACCCTCAGGCTCGTTCCCCGACTCCAGATTATGTTATTCTTTTTTTTTTTTCTTTTTTTCTTTCAAAAGAGAAAATTTCACGTTTCCCTCAAAAAGAGCCCTTCCACCACAAGTCCTCCCCCCCCCTCCTCCCCCAGGCTACAGGCTAATGAGCCCCACAGCTGCCATCAGCCACAGCCTGTTTGGTCCTACCATGGATGCCCTCACCCATCAGAGCCATTGGGATGACCCTCCCTCTTCCACGGGCACCCCAGCATCCTCCCTCCCTCCGGGTTCTACCCATGCTGGGTCCACCTATGTCCCCCCTCTCCTCACTTCACCTCACAGCAGCAGTAGTAGGGTGGGATAGTATCTGCTGCCTGCATCCCTCCCTGAGCATCTCACAGAATCACAGAATAGCCTGGCTTGGAAGGCACCTCAAGGATCATGAATCTCCAACCCCCTGCCACCAACCCCCCGTTTAATAAAAGACCAGGCAGCCCAGGGCTCCATCCAATCTTGGCCTTGAACACCACTAGGGATGGGGCATCCACAACCTCTCTGGGCAGCTGTTCCACATCTCACCACTCTCTCTGTAAAGAACTTCCCCCTGACATCCAACCTAAATCTTTCCTCTCTCAACTTAAAACCATTTCCCCTTGTCCTGCTGTTACCTACCCTTTCAAAGAGTTGACTCCCCTCCTTTTTATAGGCTCCCTTTAGGTACTGAAAGGCTGCAATGAGGTCACTCCACAGCCTTCTTTTCTCCAGCCTGTCTTCATAGAGGAGGTGCTCCAGCCCCCCAGTATCTCTGTGTCCCTCCTCTGGACCCTCTCCAACAGCTCCCTATCCTGTACTGGAGACTCCAGACCTGGACACAGTACTCCAGATGGGTTCTCAGAGCAGTCCCAGCACACCTGGCAGCGGTGTGACTTTGGGTAGGGATGTGGCCATTTTTCTGCCAGCAGACACGATGCATTTCCAAACAATAGCCCTTGTACAACTCATCTCTACATTTAGCAGGATTTTACAGGCAGAATAAATCTCAGAGCCTTTATAAATCTTGTCAGCGAGATAAAGAATGTGCTTCCAGAGCCTTGTGTTGAGTGAATCCTGCCCAGTTCCGGGGTGCATGAGGAGCATACTGTATTTCACACCTGCTTTGGAGCAGGCTGGGAGATTCAACTGATTTTGGAACATTTTACTAAACTTTCATTCCCTCCACCCAGCGCTGGGGCACTCTCAGCTGGCAGCAGGATGGAGGATGAAATTTCCCAGAGCAGCTGGCACAGTCCATTGGGCTTTATAGGAATTCAGGGTTGTTCAGGGCGAAAGCTCCCTGGCTTTCACAACCTCACATTTTGCATTCTGCAGTCAGAGCTCTTAATGAATGTGCCTGCTTCAGCTGGTCTCACATCTCCACATTTCCTTGGGGGTTCCCTGTGGTGCACAGCCTCCCCAAGGCAGGCACCTTGGGTTAAAGGCAGTCTGCTAGGGAGCACCATGATTTTAAGCATAGGAGCTAGAGTGGGAAGGAGTCAGCTTATCTTTCTGGCCTGTCTCAGCAGTGCCACGTTTAAGAGCACCATGTCCAAAACAGGCACCAAGTGGAGTTTGCTGTGTGGAGGGAGATGGCTGGAAAAGAAAACTTTCTTCCCACAGGTTGACAACAGCAAGGGGCTGCATTCCAAGCAGAGAGGCATGAATGTGCTTCGGGCTCTTCATCTTCCTGAAACCTGTGGGAGCAGTAACAGGGCAGGCCAGGAATGACTCCATGGGACAGCCCTGGGGGCTGCCACCCCGATAAGGAAAATGCATTGCAGGCATGCCCATCTCTCACTGTGCAATTCCAACAATGCTGTGGTTTGTCTTGTGGCTGAGAAGGCAGTCGGATTTCTTAATTTTTCCATCCTGCTGTTTCCCTTTTGGCTAGTTGTTTGGATAGAGCAATTGCCCGGAGATGCAGGTGGTTGCACAAACCATCTTGCTGCTGGATGGTGGGCTGGCTGGGAGGTGGGTATTCCTGTGGGTGCTGTAAAGCAGCTTGAGGCAAGCCCCCCCCACTTAGGGACAGAGGGCTCAGAGCATTTTTTGAAATAGGATTACAACCAAGCAAGATGACTTTCTAATCCATTTTCTCCCTAACAAACATAAGACTCGGTGAGCTGCTCAGGTCAGGAGGAAGCACTAATCTCATCCCCGTGCTTCGATCAGGCAGACCTGGGCTGCACAGGGGCAGCTGGAAGTGCCTGAGGACTCCTTTCCTCCCATGAGGTAGGACGGGGTGATGATGTTCCTTCAGCTGTTGGAATGGGGGAGGGGTTGATGGAAACACCCAAAGGACACCCAGAGGAGACAGAGCCCTGGTGGTGTTGCTGCGTGGGTCTGTGGCAGTGCAGCCAGGAGCATCCTCCTGACTGTGCTACCACTGGAATGGGGTGATGACAGTAATTTTCTTTGCTTCTTCCTGCAGAAATCTGACCCTGAGCAGACACCAAACCCAGGCGAGGGGCTCCAGGGTCTTATTTCAATTCTCCTTCACCATTCTCTGCTGCCTCCACTATCTGATGCTGCGCAAATGCTCCCAGGCTCCACAAAGGCTTCGCCTTGCTCAGTCCCATCTCTGATTTCCATGGTGCATCAGAAAAGAAGAGGATGACTCCTCTGACCCCCCTGCTGTGTGTTCATTTCGATGTGAGAAGGGGAAGTGCAAAGTGTCTGCAGAGCTCGGGTAGATTAAAAATCTCCATGGGTGCAAGGGCAGAGCAGATAGAAGAGTCCACAGAGTGTTCCTGAGACTCTCCAGGCAATGATGCCTGGCTCAGGGATACTCCAAGCTGGAAGTTGTAGGAGGGTGGGAGATGGTGAGAGAACATTGGGTGTGCTTAGCCATCTTTGTTCCCTTACCCAGCATCTGCTCTGGGCTCTGCTGGGAGAGGGACGGTTCCATCCAGCCTGCCTGGCCCTGTGTCCCACTCAGCACCAGAGAAAAGTAGCCCCAAAAATGTCATATGCTGGAAGGAACAAGCAGATGGAGCTTGAAGATATCCATTGTCTCACAATCCTATCCTCAAAGAATAACCCGTTGTTTCCCTCTGTTTATCACTGGGTAGCACAGGCTGCTCATGAGCCTTCCCTTTTCCCATTGCCTAGGTTGCCAGTGTCAGCGCTATTGTGGGGAACTCATCCATGCTAACGTGACTGGTCTTTGAATTATTTGTTTGCACCCCAGATCGATGCAAAACGATGATCAGCCCATCCAGAGATGGCCCAAGGGCAGGTGCTGCTGCCACACTGCCTATAAGCACTCACTTTCTGGTGTTGCCGCTTCCTTCAACCAAAATCTGTTCAAAATAAACTGTATTTTTTCTTCAAAGAATAATAATAAAAAAAGAGCTCAGATGCCACCAAATGGAAACTGCAACAGCCCTGGGTAAGGTGTTGGTTGTCTTTTAGTCCAAATTTGCCGACATACAGATTCAAGCTCCGGATCTCTTTCTGCATTGTTACTCAGACCAAGAAAATCGTTGCGCTTTAATCCCCAGCGGGCTCTCACAGACTGCTCAAATTGCCCTTTCCCTACCTATTTCTCATCCAAATGCAGCATTTCTCTGCATGCACACTAGCTCTGCAGGGTGAAGCCACACTGGCTGTAGTGATGGTGGACGGACAGCATGCAGTCAACATGCCCAGACCAGGAGCCCAGGACCATGCAGGGTGGCAAAGCTGTCTAGCAAAAATAAAGAGCTCCCACCAATGCAGTTCAACCCCGCACTGCATTTCACCATAGCAAAGCATTGCAGGATTTGGCTGCAGCACACGCGGGCTCCGTTCCCAGAGCGTTTTGTAAGGGCAGATGGCTTGGAGGCAGGAGGCAGGAGTGTCAGCACAGCTCAATGGAGGTCTGGTTGAGAGGAGGCAGAGCCAGAGGAGGTTTCGGGGCAGCGCTGAGCTCCCGCTGCCTCTGCCATCGGAATCCCCCCCTGCATCCCACACGCCCCGCAGCGCTGACCTTTTCTCGCTCTCAGACTTGTCAACACGACCCGCTAGCTGATCTAGGAACGATTTCCCGCTGATACGTGAAAGGTTCTCGGGAATGTCAATTTTTTTTCCTCCTGCTTGTTTTTTGTTTTTTTTTATTTTATTCCTTTGCCCTCAATTAACTGAATTTCAGTGACTCCTTCTGTGCAGCAAGAGCTGTGCTCGGCTGGTTCACCTGCCACTGCCAATTTGACCTGGATTACGTTTGAATACACCATCACATTTCTGTCAAATTTGCAGCAGAAAAAAACGACGCTGTTTATTCCAACTTCACCCCGGCTGCGCAGCGCCAGCAAAAGGGCAGCGGGGCAGGATGTGCCAGGAAGGTTGCTGAGGAAAAGCAAATTCTGCTGAATGCTTTGAACTTCTGCAGCACTGTGGTGGACTTGTGCACGATCGGGGCTCTGGGAGCAGCAATGCCATCAGCCCATTGGAACTGGATGTGCCACCCTGCAAAGCTGTCCTACAGCAACAGCAGAACGTGCCCTGTGCATCTCCCCAACACAGTATGTGCGTCTTGGGGAATCATCCTTCATTGCCTGAGAGATCCTAAAGGGCTTTCTGTAAGCTCTGGTTTGCTGTGGGCATCCCAAGAATTGCTCAAAGCTATTGAAATCCCCCATGCCTCACCCCTCTGCCAACTTCAGTCCATCCCAGTCTCCTACACCAAAGCAGGTGCTGGGCTGTCCCCAAAGGAAAAGAAAGGCCAAAACTTTCATCTTCTGCCTCCCAGAATCCCAACTCTATGGTCTCGGTGCTGCAGCCCACTCTGATAGACATTCAGTGCCTCCCAACTTCAGTGCCTCCCATCTTCTCCTCTTTGCCAGCCCCGATGGAGGCTGGAGCAGGATGGGGCTGTGCCTCAGAAGTGAGGCAGCCCTGCCCAGCACTGAGTGCACAACCCAAATGAAGGAAACAGTCTCTTGGATGAACAAGGACCCACTTCCAACATGAGCTTTTAGAAGGGCCGTGCTGGCAGGGCAGGGGTAATGCTCAGCCCAGTAGGGCTGGAGACCCAGCGGACACAATGGGGAGTTGCTGGAAAGCTGGAGAGCCAAGAGAAAGGCCAGAATAATTAAAGAATCCCCCTGCTCAGTGAGCAGGGTAAGTCTTCCCAACAATCTCCTTTATTCTCCTGCTTCTTCCAGCGAAACAGAATGATTGCCAATCTTATCACATTTCTCTTGTGCTGGTGTGCATTCTTCTGCTTTTTACAGGCTTCAGGACATTCCCCCTCAGAGCACTGCCCAGCGCAGGCCACACTCATCCTACTCACAATGCTGGTACAGGACACCAAGTCCAGGGCACCCTGCACACAGGTCAGCCTGCAGGGTGCTCTCTGTAGACAGGTCTGTCAGTGGCAATGATACATCATTCCTTCTTACTTTCTAATTCCTCCTCTGATGGATGCAGCCAGCCCTTCTCCAAACCTGACATTTATAGCACCAGTTTTCTCTGGGTATAAATATAACCTGAATGCGTTGGAGTAGCAGGAAAATCGTTTAAATGTTCCCTTTGACAGCAAGTTTGAAGATTGCTGACACTAAAACCACTTACTTATATTGTTCAGTATCATCCTGCACTCAGCTCTCAATCATCCTCATTACAGGTGTGTCAGGCACTTTGCACAGGGCTGCATCCCATCTCTCCCAAACAACAGCACATCCCACCCATCCAGAGACCCTCCTGCACCCCTGAAATGGGTTACAGACCCACCAAGCACACAGAGGGGTGAACACGTGTATGTGCTCCTATGGATTTATAGGTATGTAAACAAATGGGTGTGGGATGTATGGATAAAAGGTGCATGCCTCCTGTGGGGAGGCCAGCAGCATTGCTTCTTTTTGGTGCCCAGTGTTCTCAACTGTGTTCAGGTAATGTTGTCATTCAGCATGTTGGCACTTGTATGCAATAGAGAGATTCTGATCTGGATTTGATGTTTGTAAGATGGAGATGGAGGATTTCCATATCCCAGTATGGTTCAGCATCCTGTGGCCTATAGCTGGTGGCCAGCTGGATCCCAGTCTTGCAGTTAGACCCAGAAAATTAAGGAAAGCTTACTATCGTGGGAGCACCTAGGGATGGCCAAAAGATGGTTGTGGGCCCATTTCTTCCCCACTGTAGGTGATAGGAAGCATTGTAATGGAGGACACATGCAGACCCATCACAAGCTGCAAGCTCAGCCGTGCCACCAAGCTACCAGAAACAGCCCCCTGCACAGCACTCCAGCTTCACCATGACAGAAACGAGAGCAGAACAGCTCATTCTGCCGAGGTACAAACACAGCCCTCAGGCAACTCAAACATCTCCAGGAGGAGGTTCCTCCAGTGTTCCATCTCCCCAAGCCTGTCACTGCAAGAGGTGGGATGCTGAGGAAGAAGCAGCTAACGAGAAGCGCCGCGGCAGGCAGTAACACATTACGCTGACACGCTGGCTCCTGCAGACACAAGCTGGCGATGAGACAAGTACAATGCTTTAAAAGCCAGGTAGAGAGATGAGCCCTCGGGTGTTGTGTATTCCTGTGACTTAGACAAAAGGCAGTCAGGGTGTGATGTGCAACGGGAGGCTGAAGATCTTACAAAAGATGAGGATAAAGGCATATCCTAGCACATCCACAATGGCTTTCTGGGCCAAATGAGTGGGATCATGGCTGTGCCTGGGCTCATGAAGGGATGATGCTGAAGGATCTCCACCAGAGCTGTCCAGAGGTGTGAAATACAAGAGCAGAAACACTGTAGGGGAAGGAGTTCTAAAAGATAGAGACATTAAAGAAAGAGATGGTGATGAAAAGAAGTGCCAAATGCATGGTGACACAGCAAAGGAGATGAGAATTTCATGGGAAGTTTGCAGCAAACTGCTCTGCGATTAAGCCTCCTTAGGGCCAGATAGATCAGGCCAGGCCCTGCTCACTTGTTTCTGTGCTAGCACTACCCTGAAGAAATGCATTTTTCCCTTCCGAGCCCCATGATGGTTCAAATGGATGTACATCTGTGCTGACACGAGGCTGAGGCCATGCAGCAAGCTCCAAAAGTCAATGAAGAGACGTACATGTGGGGCTGCTGGGGCGACCTGCTGGGAGGTGCTGGAGCTGAGGCTCCATCAATGCCGACTCCTCGGGAGGAGATCGCTCAACGCGTGCCCTTGTCTCCGGTGATGCCAGGTGATGTTCTCCCCTGTAAACATAAGGAGAGATGACATATGCTTTGCTTTCTGCTTGGCTGGCTCTCGAGTTCTCAGTGGTTCATCCTCTGCCGAGGTGACACACTGCACGTTGTGGGCCAGGATCGGAGGTGACATGGATGGTGGTGTAAGTGACACGTTGGCAAGCTGGGGAAAGTGAGTGGAAGGTGGTAGAATGCTCAGCGCTGCCGAGGTGCCAGCGGGCAGGGAGAGGCTGGCAGTGGGACCACCTGGAGAGGCCGAGAAGAAAAGACAGCACACAAGGAGCCTCTGGCACAGCAAAAGCCCGCCACTGGGTCCCAGGTGGGGTGCCAAAATGATGGGAACCCAATCTGCACCGCAGCTCGTGCCCTCAAGGAGGAAGGGCAGGAAAAGCTCTTTAGCCACAGTTCTAAAATACCAAGGAGAGCAAACCGGGAGCTCTCACACTGAAGATACTTCAAGGGAGGAAAGAAAAACGAGGGAATTCTTCACCCAGAAGGCAGCAAAGCCCTGGCACTGCTGTCCAGAGAACTGCGAGTGCACCAACCCTGGAGGTGCCCAAGGCCATGGATGGGGCCCTGGGAAGCCTGAGCTGCTGGGGGGCATCCTGCCCATGGCAGGGGTTGGAACTGGATGCGCTGCAAGGTCCCTTTCAACTCAGTCATTCTATCATTCTTATGAAGATCAGCACAGCCACCCCCTGATGCTGGCATCCCTCTGCCCGGTCCCTCCAAGCCCTATACAATGCTGTCTCACACCATGCCCGTTCATTGGGGCCAGGCAGCTTCCATCAGCTGGCCCTACCGAGGCATCTGGGTTATCGACCTTAGCTTCAAAGGTTTCCCTTATGCACAGCCATTCAGCACAGCCTGTCATGTTGCCTTAAAATGGGCTGCCCAGAGGTGGTGGAATCACTGACCCTGGAGGTATTCAAGGAACATCTGGACGTTGTGTTGAGGGACATGGTTTGAGAGCTATTGGTGATTGGTGGATGGTTGAACTGGGTGATCCCGTGAGTCTTTTACAACCTTGGTGATTCTATGATTCTATGATTGAAAATGAGCCAGACTTCGTGCTGTGGTTTTCTCAAAACAAAAAACCTCACTGGCTATGCAAGCTTATGGAGGGAGATGCATACAACCTCTCATTAGCAATCCTGGACAAGCTGCATGAAAGCATTATTCTCTCTTAATAACATCTGTGTACTGATTTCTAGCCGTGCTGGTCATTGCCTTTTGCTCTATGTTCCTTTCTATCTGGAAACTCATCCTGCTGCATCTCCTATTCCCATCTCCCCATGCATACTTCCCCATCTACGAGCAGGAGGAACCACATCCTGCTTTATCACAGAGATGCTCCCTCCACTCGAAGCTCCTTCACCAAGCAGTGGCACAAGACAGGAAAGATTCAGATATTGCTCAGCACACCATGCATGCCATGCATGGCAGCACCAGCAATGCTCAGAGGGTGAAGAGCATGGGGGTACTTTTATGGTAATCAGGATACAGAGAGGAGAGAGAATCTGAGTGCAGATACCCCATCCTAGATCCTGGTTCCATATAGCCTTGATCCTTCCTGGATACAGCCTAGGCTTTCTGGATATTTTTCATAGAATCATAGTATCAATAGGTTTGGAAGGGACCATTAAAGGCCATCTGGTCTGACTCCCCTGCAATGAACAGGGACACCTATGGCTTGATCAGATGCTCAGAGCCCTGTTCAGAATGACCTTGGGTGTCTCCAGGGACAGAACACTCACCACATCTACGGACAACCTGCTCCAGTGCCTAGAAAACACATAGGCTGAGGTGTCATCCATGCAAAAAGACAAGCTTCAGGACTGAGCCCTTCCCCCACAGCCCAGCAATGTGCCACTAACTCAGGAGTGGGGTTCAAACTTGGCACCATGAGGCTCTGCAGCTTCTGGGGAAAGAGAGCCCCAAGGCATTTAGGATGCCAGGACACCAGGAGCCACCAGCTTGGGGATGTGAGTTCCCATGGGTGTTCCTCCCTGTCACCTCCGCGCCTGCCTGCATCCTTGGTGATGTGGGAGGAGATGAAACTGGAAACTCCAACTGAGGCCTGGAGGCATGGAGTGGGGAGGCAGCTGCATTGCTGGATTAATAATTGAAGAGGACAAAATGAAATTCATGGCACTGAGAATGTGAGAGGTGTGTGCAGAGCTCTGTTACCCACTTCCAGCCCAACGAATGGCCACAGACAAACCATGCTGTGCTTTGCACCTTGCTTCTCCAAGCCCCCAAAATTCTGACTTACCCCTCCAAGAAACAGGCTTTTCCCAGCCAGGATATCCTAGCCGAGCAGGTCTGGCATTGAGAAGAGGCAATTCATAGACTCAGAATCATCAAGGTTGGAAAAGACCACTAAGATCATCCAGTCCAACTGTCAGCCCATCCCCACCACGTCCACTAACCATATCCCTCCATGTCACATCCATATAATTTTGAACACCTTCATGGACAGTGGCTCCACCAACCTCCCTGTGCATCTTGTATCAGTGCATTACCACTCTTTCTGAGAAGACACACCTAGCAGAGCAATGCCCCCAGCTCGCTGTTGCTGTGTGTGCACAGTTGTGCCCACACAGGATCCACTCAGGAGCTTGGCACGACTCTTTGATAATAAATTGTGCAGAGAAAAGCAAGTAAGGGAAAAAGCTCCTGACTCTGATGTGCAGGAGCTCATGCACTATCTCCCATCTCCATCACAGCGTGCATCCTGGAATGATCCTTGCTCTCCAGGGACAAGGGTGTGTATTGAAAAGGTAAAGAAATGGATTGCACTGGAAATCAGCACGATTTTGGGGTGGAAAACACATGGGATTACCCTCATCAGGAATTCCTTGATGCATCACATACAGCTGGATGCCACTGCCAGCAAGGGCTGGAAACTTGGAATCCACTGCCCGTAGGAGCTACCTGGAGCATATCTGACACAGCAAGGTCTGCAAAGGATGCAAAATTTGGCACCCAGTACAGTGTCAGCCCGTTTCTTTCACGGGTGAATGATGCTAGGAGAAATAGGTTCTTGAGGCCACTCCTCAGTTAGGGTTAGGCATATGGGCACCCACTGCTCTGGTGCCAGAAGCTAATTTCCAGCTGAAATTACACAGCTCCCTCATCTCCATTTGGTGCCATGCAACATTCTCCTTAAACAGCACTGCTGGGCTTCATTCACCACTCCTGACAAGAAACACTGAATGCCTGCTCAGAAATATTGCTGCTGAAATCAAGGCTATGAGCTGCCTTCTCAGAAGGGAGAAGCACGGGGAGGAATGATGCTTCAGCACACAGTAGCAGCATTTCCCCTGCAAGGCAGGAGCCTGTGGCAGTGCTGGGCTACAGGAGGCAATGGCATCACCAGGAAAGCACAACTCTTTAGGCACGCACCCCGTGGAGCTCTCGGGCTTTTTTAGCCAGAGGAAGTCACCAAGGAAAATTTGATAGCGTGCTTGAATGCGTGCACACATAACGCAACAGAGATTGAAGAAGGCAGCACTGCACAAAGCAAGAGCAGTATGCATTATTCATCATCAAGGTAACGCTAACAAGATGAGAACATTTAGTTGTTAAATGTTGGAAAACAGGGGGAAAAAAGGCCTTTGCCTTGTAAGAAGCTTGGTAATCGTGTCCTACAAACCCCCTTTGACTCAGCCCCAGTTGCCACATGGCTGCAGGATACAGTTAGGATGATGCCAAAGGAGGATGTGAACAGGCATTGGGGCAGGGAGCAGGCTGTGCCCATAGGAACTGGGGAAGGTGTCTCCAAGCCCAAGCAAGTGGCCCTGGGGTCCCACCCCAGAGCGCTGCCCAGTGCCAACCCCACACCGACCAGCAGCTCCACGCCTCTGTTTCCCCACCGCGTGGCTGCAGATAAACCCTGAAGCATTGTCTGAGCTTTTCCTCATTCAGCAGCATTTCAGCATGATGCATTTGCTGGAACAACTCCAGAAGATGCTTCAGAGCCTGGTGCCAGGTCACTGCTTTTGCTTCTCCCGAAAGCAGCTCCCCACCCAGGGACTCTGTGTCTGAGGGAGCAGCGCGGCGCGACGAGAGCAGCCCAGCCGGGGCTGTCAGCGTCCATGGCTGCACAACAGCCAACAAGACATGTGCCCTCAGGCAGACCTCAAATATTAAATTCCCCAGTGTAACGGAGTTCCCGGCTTTAATAATTATACTTATCCAGTTCGGCAAAGGCTCTTGAAATCTTCCGATGGAAAGTGCATAATTTAAGTGCAAGGTACTTGTATTGTTGTTAGTGGTTAGTGGTTAGATCTGTGCCAGGTCTGCTCTCCTTTAACATCTTCATTTGATCTGAAAGAGGGAGGGTAAAGAGCATGTTAATTAAATTTGCAGAGGATATGAAATGGGAAGGTGCTGCAAATCCTGGTGAGGACAAAGAGCTAAGAGATAATGCCCTGGGAAAGAAGGGTCAGGCATAGGAAGGAAATAGCCAAATGAAATTCATTCTGAACAAATGCAAAGTAATCCAGCTGGGGAAATATAATTTAACACCACGGAGACTGGGAGAGAGACATTTGGAAAGCAGTAATACTGAGAGCAGCCTAAGGGACAGCAAATTACGTTAGGGTTTGAGATACACAGCGGTGGGTGCAGACCAGGAGGCTGCGTGGAGACGGCTCTCAGGCTCTGCTGAACAGGCAGATGGGATATTCTGCTTTCTTGCATAGGTTGACCACTATGTATCATGTAATCTCCATATGCTGAGAAGCTGTGGGGCCAAACGGCCCCCTCCCTTTAACCTAGGCATGTTAGGAGAGCCAATCTGGGGCCACGGCAGAGCATGGTGTAGGAGAACACCCAGTGTAACTCATGTTCCCTTTCCCATATCCACTTGAATCAGGCTCTGGGGCTGGGGACATCTCCCACCTATATTTGCTGCTCCCCATTGCCAAGTGTCAGCACTGAGCACAGCAATCCAGAGCTGCTTCTGGCCCAGGGGTCAGCTGCTCCCAGGGCACCCCCTGCCACGTGACTCAGATACTGTCCCACACCACGAGAGCTGGTCGTGGTGACCTTTGGGAACTGGGGCCACTCCTGTTGGGTTTTGCTGCTCAGCTCTGCTCCCCTGATAGCACACAAACCTGGCATCCCATCACCTGAAGGCTCCCGCGTGGGATGTGTTCCACAACCTCCTTGAGGCAGCGAATGTCTGCAGGACTCCAGGTTGTGTCCCGGCTGCATCTCAGGATCGGTGATGGCAAGGCTGGGGAGCTGCAGGTGTGACGGGGACCTGTGTGTTGCAGCTCCTGCTTGCTGGCGTTGCAGGGACCCCGCTTGCTCCCATCACACCCAGGCAGCCGTGCAGAGCAGACAGCTCCATTTAAGACGCGCAGCAAGTTTCCAAGAAATCATGCTGTCTTCAAAGCGAGCTTGGCATGAATATTTCAGTGCAGCTGCTTGGCCCCGGGTACCACACCGCATCTCCGGGAACGCTCGTGATGGGGGGAATTCATGTGCGGGGCTCAGCCTGTGGCACCACTGCAGCGCTGGCGTTTCGGTGCCGAAACCCAGCTTTGCCACGGGGCGATGAGGCAACCTCGCAGGCGCACACGGCCTCACCCCAAGGCCGCACACGGGCTGTCACTCTTGCTCTGCAGACGAGTTCCCCGCGCCAAGGCTGCAGCTTGGCAGCTCTGCTGCGGCCTCCGTGTGCGGCTCTCGCTCATCACCCTTGGCTCAGTGCGTGGCTCCGTCTCCATCCTCAGCCCCCGGGGGGGGGGTCGTGCCGCCGCCAGCTCCCTCCTGTGCTAACGGAGGCAGCTCGGCCGCCGAGCCACACGTCTCGGGGACGCGGGGAAAGGACCGAGGGGCGGCACTGGGGGGGACCCGTGCACCGTTCATTAGCCTTGCTCTGCCTGTCCTAATTGCCTGTTCAGGCTGAAACGATTGTGTTAGAGGCTGCTCTGCCTAATTATTATTGTTCTTCTAAAAATAATGGGGGAGGGAGAGGAGGGAGATAGGAAAGCGGGGAGAAGGGGGAAAGCAGGAGGAGAAAGGCTGCGGCAGCGGCTTGTTTAATGGCTGCGAGCTCCGAGGCTGGTAGGGAATAAACAGGTCTGAAATTGGCCGGCCCCAGCCCTCCTCCTGCCTCCCCCACCCTCGCTCGCGCTGTGTTTATTTCCGAGTGATCAGAGGGAGAATAAAAGCCCATCTCATGTAATAGAGGGAGAGGATTTAATCTGTGTGCCTGAGACTTCGGTAAACTGCGAGCATCGATCCGAGCCGGTGGGGAGAGAAAAGAAATTTACAGCCCAATAAAAGTATATTAAAAAAAAAAAAAAAAAAGAAAAAAAAAAGAAAAAGAAGAAAAAAAAAGAAAAAAAAACTTCCCCTGCCCTTTCACCCCGGTGCTGCGGGGCTGCCCCGGAGCGATGCTGCCGGCCCCGGGGGGAAGTGGGGGATGGGGGCATGCTGTGCCTGGCGTCCCAGG
Organism: Centrocercus urophasianus; assembly: GCF_019232065.1. Taxonomy (NCBI): domain Eukaryota; kingdom Metazoa; phylum Chordata; class Aves; order Galliformes; family Phasianidae; genus Centrocercus; species Centrocercus urophasianus. The sequence continues at coordinate 103,168 of NW_024884822.1, forward strand.
GGACGGGTTTGGCCCTGGGGGTGCTAAGGGGTTGGGGGGCCGCGAAGCGGAGGGGCTGGCAGCCTGTCTGACACTTAAGGAATTAGCTCTGCATCATTTGGAGTTTTCTGCTCTACTAATTTTCGGCCGGCTCCTTATTTGCGTCTTTTTTTTTTTTTTTTTTTTTTTTTTTTTTGTTCCTTTCCCAGCGCGTTAAAGGGGAAGCAGCTCGTATTGCCGGCTCCTCGTGGGAGCGGCGCTGCATGGACTGCCCCGAGCAGCCCGGCGGCACAGCATCCTCCTCGCTCCCCACGGGCTGAGCATCCTCCAGCAGCCCCACTCTCTCCCTCCCTCCCTCCCTCCATCGCTAAGGGCTGTGCATCGCTCTCCTACCCCTTTGCACAGCATCAGACCCTCCTTGCAGGCAGCACCTCACCTCCACACATCCCCCAAAATCTGCCCGGCTCAGCAAACAAATCCACACGGCTCTGATGTTGCCCTGCAGTGTTTGCTTTGGGTTAACACTGGAGGTCTTGGGCTGTGTTGGACTGTCGGTTGATGAAAAGGAAACTTCAGCTGTCTGTTGACCAATGGTGCCCTTTAGGCTTAGTTTGAGCAGAGGTTTGTGCTCACTGCACACAAGGGCTCTCTTCCCCTCCCCACATCCCTGCTGCCCACCTACTCCTGGCTGGAGGACAGGTGTATCCATCTGACCTTGACATTTTTGCCTTCCCACCGTGAGAACGCAACACTTAAACAAGTCCCATCATCTCTCCTTCCCTCACCAAAGAGTCCAGCATGGCTCAGCCCATTAACCAGCCCAGCTAACAAAGGAAATCAATGAAATTTTAAAAAAAAAAAAAAAAAAAGAAGAAGAAAAAGGAGGAAGAAGAAAAATCAAAACCAAAAACCAGTCTTCGGCAAAGATTTTATCCCACATGAGGAGATGCAGCAGAAATTCCCTATGGTTGGCTTGGGGCTTTGCAACACAGTATTGATTCTGCATTGATAGCCTCCAGCCACCGCTGTGATGGGCAAGCAGATAAATAATCCCATTCCTGCCTACCTCCCTCGGTACTCCCAGCTCCTCAGAACTGCAGTTAGGACATCCTAACTATTCCCAAAACCCATTTCTGGCACTGACACCTTCTGCTGAGGCACCTATGCACCCATGCTATGGGAGTATCCCAGCCTTCAGCTCTGTCCCCAGCCCCAGATTAACATCCCCTTTGCAGCCCCATGCAAGCACCTGGACTCTATAGGGATGGGAAACATCTGCCTTGAAAGGAAGGGAAATAAAACTCCCCCACTCTGAGATTTAATGGAGAAGATGCTCTTTTATTAACTTCTTGTTTCCTAACATTCTGCTTGGTTGCAGTCACGGGCATGCAGGTCTTCACTGCTGGAGCAGATGGCTCCCGGGGCTCCGTGTGTCAGGCACACAGCCCGCAGTGACAGTCACCACTCTTTGCTGTGTTTGGAGACCCAAGTAGAATTGGAGAGACGTCTCCTTATCTGCCTGGAGCAATTCTCCCATCAGAAGGTGTTCTGAAGCCAGCACAGATGGGCAGGTCCTTTCTGGCGGTGTCTGGGGCCATGCTATGTCCGATGCAGCCCTTCCTCCTGAGATGTGTCTTCATGGGGTCTAACTCTTCAACCCGATGACGCAGCAGCAGTGGGAGCATCAGGGAAGAACCCCACTGCAGAATAGATGACTTCTTGTAAGGAGACTGAAGACATAACAGCTCTTTGGCCTTGAACAGAGATGACTAAAGGGGGATGTGATTAGTTTTGTAAAGCCGTGAATAGCTCAGAGAAAGTGATTAGTGAGTGATTATTCACGGCTTCTCATTATATACGAATGAAAATGAAAACTATCCTGCCACTTGTTTAAGACAAACAAAAGAAAGCACCTTCTTTCATGGCTCATTATTGCACCTCGCTGCTGCTGTAGGCTGCATCCAGAAAGGCACTGCACGCCCACTGAGGGCAGCTCTGCCCACGGCTGTTAGACACGAATCTGCCATAACCCGCAGCATGGGAAGGTTGGGACAGCTGGGGAGATCACCCCAGTGTGCCCAATTCCTCACGTTCTTCCCTAATTATTTACTCCTGGCTTCAGAAACCTCTGCTCTGAGTCCATGAAGCCATTCCCATGCTCTCTGATGCGATTATCTCTGCGTGCGTGGGTCACGAAGCATTGCAACAGAAACCAAATGGAGGGGGACGTGGCTAGGAGCAACTCTGGAGATGGCAGAAGTGACAGTAATCAAGATGTTAAGTGACAAACGCCTGAGCGTGCTGCTCGGCAGCTTGCGTGCAGAAGGTCAGTGCTGGGGGAGAAGCTGCTTGGCAGAGGATCGAGCACCCGATGCTGGAATATGGCGAGGAGCTGGGCTGGATGCTGCAAGGATGGGCAGGACGGATGGAGAGCTCTGATGGCACTCCATGAAGACCTGGGGCAATGGAGATGTGAGAGCTGGGAGCCAGGGAGCAGCACATCAAAGGAGGAGAAGTGAGGGATGCCCAGCACCACGGTTCTGATGGTCAGCGTTGATGTACGGAGATGAAGGGTTGCCTGAATGGAGGGGAACGACAAGACAGTAGGAAGAAGAAGGAATTCAAGGCAGCAGGAGTAGAAGGAAGCAGAGGTGCCCTTTAGCAGCAATTACAATGAGTAAAATGAGGAATTGCAGACAAAGAGGGTCTCTCACCCTTGTGTTCCAACTATACACACTAAGGAGTACACAAGTCTCATTTCCAGGGCTGTAGGCATTCCCTGAGCTTCACAGCAAGCTGCTCTGCAGACTGAGGATGCATCTGGAAGAGGGATATGAAATCTATAGGGAGAAAAGTGCCCTTCTCCAACCCCTGTGTTGGGGTGGCACAATGCAGAGAGAGAGTGACCCGAAAGGACGTGAAAGTGAGTCAGAAGATTGTTTTTTGAATATCGTGGTGCTTTGTGCTCTCAAGGCAAAAAAAAGACACCTGCAAAGGTTCTTAATGGTCTTGACAGCAACATTCACACGTTTGTGAGGGTTTAGTTATGGGCTACAGATTGTTGCAATTTTCTGGCTCCAAGAAACCACAACAGTTAGGGCTTTGGATTTCCTCAGTTTCATTTAAAGGTTTAGTTCATGTAAAATTATTTTGCTTTTCCAATTAATTCTTTGCATTCTGAGCTGCACAGGACTCCTAGTGCTGGCCAGCTTCCTAGGTTCCCTGAGCCTGGGTTATTTTTCAAGGATTCGGTCCAGCATATTTCATGTAGAATTCAAAGAGACACTTGGCCTTCAGCTACATGTTTTGAGACCTTCCAAATGGTGCTGGATTGACTCAGGTAAATCTCTGAGCAAGTCAGATGCCCTCGTTGATGCTTGCCTTGCTGGACTGCTAAGAGCCCACTGGAGGAGGTGAGTTGCAGACCTCCCCAAGGCCACCTGGGACAGCTGAGTCCATCGGGGCTCATGGACCACCCAGAGATGCCAGTGTTTCACCACAGGGACCACGCACAACGGTGCTGGGTTCAATGTGTCCATGAAAATGATGGAAAATAAGCATCAGCCATCCCTAAGAGATGAGCTCAACAAAGATAAAGAAAAAAACCACGGGATTTGTCCTCCAAGAGCTGACATCGCGGAGATTTAGTTCACTTCAGAAAGTGATGCTTTAGCAAAGTGACATTGCAGATATTTAGATGCTTTCACGAAGTGATAGGCTTCCCTGCTCATTTAACCGCCCGGCTTCATGTCCTTAGCAGTATCAGAGAAACCTCTCTGGTAGGGCTGCAAATTGAAAGTTGTGTGCTGTGGGCTGGCTTTCGTAAATGGAACTGTGACCTCAGAGAGGTTAAATGATTAATTTGTCATGGAAAAGCAGTGGGATGGTAGCACAGGCCAGAGAGAGCTGCCAGCATTACAGCAAGCACTGCTGCCGCCCAGTTGGCATCTCTGTCCACAGACCTGGCTTGGCACAGAGTCTGAGATGCTGGAGGGGCTTTAAAGGGCCACATCTCCAAAACTGAGGTTGTGGAGCATATGAATGAGAAGGATGGGAAATAATAAGGAAAAGGATTTTCAGATCCACAGAAATCCCAGAGATTAACCCACCATGGCCAAAGTGGATCCGTTAACGATCACCCATAGGGAGTCATGCAGGACACAGAAGCCCCAAAGACAGCAAGGATACACACCAGCTTCACCTGGCAGAAAATCCAATGGCTTAACGTGTGACATCATCTGCCAACATCACAGAAACCACCGCAGCAATTAACAGACCTGGTGCCTGGCAGCATCTGCTGGAGAAGATAAGCATCGCTCAACAGGAAGACTTCAGCCATCAATGTCCAAGCTAGTCTCATTCACTTCTTATTTGAAATAACTCATCAGAAATGATCCAAATAATGAGTAAGAACAAAAGGATTGCGTTCATCCTAATGGAGCCCCTCCTAGGCTGGCACACAGGCAGAATTTTCTCAGCAGAAGAAAAGGGGCTGCTACAGCCAGCATGCTCAGGGAGTTTCAGGCAGAGGGAGGCAGCCAGCTGCCCCAGCCTCTGGCTACAGCACAGTGGCTGACAGCCCTGTTCAGGTACTGCAAAAATATAGCAAAATCAAAGATGCAACAGCACACATCCCCACCGCTGCCTGCTCCAGGATCTATGTCCCCCCAGGATGGTCTCTTGTCACTTCAGATGTGCTTGCTCCCCACCACTTAGCTTGCAAAATTTGATGATGCTGATATGAATGCAAGTAAATTAGGCAGGATGTACGTGCTTCAGTGTCCACATGTGCTCAAAGAGAGTTTGTGTTTGAGCAAGCATCCTGTGAATGCAGGCTGGGGCCTGAGGAACATCTCCAATGCATTTCCCTGTGATGCTGCTCTGTTGAATGAGAAGAGGTGGTGGTGGTGATGAAACACCTCTAAACATCCCACAGAAAGGATCTAAGTAGGCAACAGTGGCTTGCAGCATCACCTTTCCTGTTGGCCACCTCCATCCCCATCAGACCTCTCTGCATGGCAGAGCTTCACATCCAGAGCAGAAAAGCCCTGGATGTGCCTGAGAGTGTGGGGCAGACGCTGCGCAAGGTCTGAGGGTCTGCAGAGGGACTCCTCCAGCAAACGTAGGGGCAAGCAGCACGCAGGAGCCCAGTCTGTGCCTGGGGGAGTGCTGGCATGCATACCTAGCTCAGGGATGCGCCACGGTTCAGTGCTTTTGGAGACATCCCTAACAGTACCACTGCAATTATCCCACTGTTTAGGTGTCCCCGAGGAATGGAGAGTCTCTCATTATCCAGAGGACCGAGAGTTTGAAAGCGCAGGGGATGTCAAAGAGGATTTTGAATGCAGAGCCCGAGGAACGGATAGCCACCCATCCATCTGCCCGTCCTTCCAGCTTCCTGCTAATGAAGGCAGCCGTAACAAACCACTCCAAGCCAGTGGAAAGGAGAGGAAAATGCTCTAAGCTCGTGAGGGGTTAACCCGCTCTCAAGCATGGTTCAGTGAAATTGTCAAAAAATCCCTTCTGACAAATTGCCTGAGAAAAGAGAGAAGAATATAAAGAGCCGAGCGCATGGTAATGATTTCTGAAAAGTTCCCCAGCACCAAAACGGCAAAAAACCATTAGCAAAGCAAATTGTATTTTGTGCGCATAATTCACACCAGAACACAGAATCCGGGCAGCCTCTCTTTCTATTATTAACGGGACAGCATGCCAAGTCATCTAGAAAGCTCTCCGTGCGCCGCGGTGACGCAGGAGGGGATCGGCTCCGCTCCCTGCTCCCAAACCGGTGCCGGTCTCCGCTGCGCATCACAGGCTGGGAGGTGCTGCGGGATTCACTATGGGAATCAGCTCCCGTCCCAAGCGCTGCGGTGCCTCCCCAGGCTGCCGTGCCCTCTGCAGAGGCTTCCCTGCGCAGACCGGCTTTCATCAGCGCTGGGAGTGGCCCTTCAAAGCAGGACAGCAGCTTTGACAAATCTCATTTTCCTTCTCTTTTTCAGTCGCGCGATGAGTTGTCTAAGCCTTGCCCATGCTGCCGGGGAGCTCGGGGCTGGCTCTTTGCTCGTCCCAAGCCCGGCTGGTGCCTCCCCAGCCAGCCAAGCCAGTCCGAACCACTCCTCCCCTGCTCCTGGGGCTCTTCTGCAGAGCTCCCCCGCTGACTCAGGGCCCAACCAGACAGATCGACTCCAGACGCTCTCGGACAAACAGCACCCGGCTGGCTGCTCCGACACATTCCTGGCTTGCCCCGTGCCCCCAGGATAAACAATACTCAGATGAAGTCGGTGTGTGCTGCTTGCAGAGAGCTTGTCTGTAGAACGCTGGTTAAAAATGTCACTTGGGCTCGTGCGTGATGCTCAGGGGGTGTTCTGGGGATGCTGCTTGCTGTGCACATGGCTGGGTCTGCTCTGGTGCACAGGGCAGAGCATTCAGCACTGCTGCTGTGTGGTTCTGTGGAAGCATCGCCGCTCTGCCAACTGCACAGCATGCAAACCCTGCTTTCCTAACAAGCTCCAGCAATGAAACGACTTCTCCCCAGCTCCCTGAGCTCATGGCATAGCTATAGCATGCCACAGCCCCGAAAAAGCCTCCAGGCTACAGCCAGGGAAGGCTCCTACTCCTTTTCCCCTAGCCCCTTGTGGGGCTGGTTCTGCTCCTCTCCTAGCCCCATGGCTGGAGCCCTGAGACATGGTGCCATCCTACAGTGCCAGGATGCAGCCCCAAGGGTGCAGATGGGTGAAGGTGGTCATGCACACCACAAAATGGTCTTGAAGGTCTTTTCCAGTCCGGCTGATTTTATGATTCTACACACCGTGGTTACCAGCACTGGTAGGATGGAAACTGGATGGTATGCGTGGTTGAATGGTGGGATCTGGTGGAGCCAGCACAGTAGGACCTAGTGGAGAGGCATATAAGCATGGGATGTCAGGTGTAGGCGCAGCTATCAGTCTTCGTGCTGCTGTGCTGTTCTGTCCCTCTCCAGCTAGGTCACCACCAAACTTTCTTCCCCTTCCCCAAAAGCCCCTGAGAAACCCTGAGCTTGCACTCCACCAGCTCTGGAGGTATCACCCTGAGGTTCAAATACTGGGGTGTGGACTGAGCACACAGGCCAGGAGATGGTGTGTCCTTCCTGCCAACATCTCAGGGGCTCATGAGGAGGGTCCTGAGGATAAGGAATGAGGTGGGAGCTGCACCCGACACCTCCCTGGTCATGCACTGCCAGACCTTGGCCACCCCTGCTGCTTCTGAGGCTGGGAACGGCGTCAGTGCAGAGCAGCCAGGCTGGATTTTGGTCAGGGAAAGGCTCTGTAATTCATTACCTATGCCCCAGGACAGGCAGGATCTTAATAAACACCTCCTTTGAGTCCTGTAGATAGAAGTTACATGAAAATTACCTACTTTAAAAGAACATTAGCATTTCAAAGTCAAACATTAGGAGACAGTGGAATACAATGCTGGCGCACACTGGCAGGGTTGCGCTTTGCCTCCTTATACACACTGTGATGTTTTTCATCTCCGTGCTGCAAGTTGTTCCTGACAGGATGGGCCACAGGGCTGGGTACGGGGCCTCCCGAAGCACTGCTGGGTCTGGAAGAACAAGTGCCTGCACTTCATTATTTGGCATCAAAAGAGTAATGGAGCAGGTTAGGTGACAGCAAAGGACAAACCAAGGTTGGTGTTCCTGGGTCTGAGTGATCAAAAAAGCATTTCTCTGTCCAAGTGTAAGTCCATGCTGCGTGCACGTCCCTAATAGCCCTGGCTGCCTTGGAACTCTGGTTTCCAAAGCACTTGGCAGAAGAAAGATGGAAGTGATCAGGTCCATGAAATGGCCACTGTTGGGAAGAAGCTGAGCTAAAGAGATCTGAAAATGTGATGGAAGAGGACTTGGGAATGAATTTTCCCTATAAAGCACTGAGGAATAAGTAGGCTCAACAAGTGAAATGGTGGAGCAGTGAGATTGACACGAGCTAAAAAGAGGTGCTGGGGATTACGTGACCCTGTGGTCCTGCACAGGTGAACCCAGAAATTGACATAAATTACCAGCATAGATATCCATCAAGGAACCAAAACCTGAGGTGCTGATACAATCTCCAGCTTGGGAAGCCTCTTACCAGAAGCCTGCTTGCTGCTGCTGGAGGCTGTCATCACGGCAGCCAGATCTGTGGGCTCACCCTGCTCACAAGCCCTTCCTCAGCACTTTCCAGTATCAGCCTGTGGCAAAGCTAAGACACGAGGTGCTCCCTTGTGCTATTCTCACCTTCCCACGAGCACACTTCCTAATGAGAGATGTGGCTGCAGATAGAGGCCTGCTCTGAACCCAGTACAGCGAGGTGTGGTGCCTTAGATAGCAGAGAACAATGCCCAAAATATCTCTGATCAACACAGCTGGAAGCTTAGAAAAACCCAAATAACATTTAGTGATGGAGAAACCTTCCTGGCTTTGGTCATGTTCCTGGGAAGGAGATGGTCAGCAAATTGGTGATGAGAAAACCCAGGAGGTAAGCAAACCAGCTTTGTCTGCATGTTAATAGATGTAAATTGGGCGTCAATAGTGTCAGACTGTTTGGTCTGCTCAGATTAAGGCCATTTTACCTCTGTAATTAAAGAGAAGGCAGCCCTCCCCGAACAGCAACGTAGAGGATGCAGCAACCCCTATTTTCTGCAGAGATCCCCATTTACAGGTGACCCAAACTTCCTTTGCAACCCCATTCTGAATCTAAGGCAAGCAAAGCATAATCCACCTCCTGGTAGGCTAATTACTCCCTGTTTCTCAAGACAATACTTCAAGTGCTTGAATACGGCTCTTTTACCTGCTCATCTACCGCAGATATGAAGATCGTGTTGTTGTCAAATAGGAGTTCTAATCTCTTATCTCTGCTCTTTTATCTTTGCCACTCATTTAGCTGTGTCTAAGGTTTTCTTAGAGCCTTGTCTGCAGAGCCCGGTTCCTCTGTGTGATGCCCTCGAGCACTGCTGGCTCATGGCAGGGTCTCGGCAGCCTCTGCAAGGTGTGATATCTCTGGCACGCTGCATTGCCCACCCGGGGCATGCTCTGAGCACTCCAGCAGCTTGCTTCCTTATAAACTGGGTGATATCCTCAGTCCTTCCCTCCAGGACTTTTGCTCAGTCCTTTGCTCTCCAGGCTGTGCCAAGATGAGGTTTGCATTCCTGAGCTCATGCACAATGTGTGCTGCTTGGACACAGATCTCTCTCCACGGCGGTCACAGCAGCTAAAAAATGACATTTGGAGGGGAAGAGGGGATCAGCTCAAGGTATCTGCAGGGTCAAGATGTTCACAACCCCCAGCTCAGCCCACTTCCACATGCAACACAGCCTCTGGTTGAGATTTGTGTTCAGGATTTCCCCACTCCTGCTCTCTCTGCCTGCTGCCCAGCAGTTGGAAGCGGAGGTGCCATGGGGTCATCCCTGTCCCGTCAGGATACGCATGAGCCATGCACGGTGACAGGCTGCAGAGCCCCAGGAGAGCAGCCCTGCTCTGGGGCCATCTCCCCATGTCAGGCCACATTTCTGTGTGCGGAGCCAGCAGGCAGCTATCAGTGCTGGGATCGCTCCCTGCTCCACGACACAAACACAGCAACCGGGCAGGTTTCCCTGAGCTCCCCGCTCCAGCAGAGCTGGGGGCTGGAGGTGGAGTGGAGAACAGATCTGAGGATGCCTATGAGTTTTTCTCCCCCTCCTTCAAATTAAAAAAATATCCTGTGCATCCATCTAGTCAGCCAAGGGAGGCATTTTCCAGCCGCCATAACAGATTTAGAGCGAGGAACCAGAAGATAAAATAATTTGCTAATTGGAAGTGGCACCAAACATTTTGCCTCTTGCCCCTTCTGTGATCTCAGTGGCAAGTGGCTGGCAGCAGGCCAGGAGAAGGAGCAAAGGGACAGTGAGAGCAGCACGATGGCCGGGGTGTGACGCCAGGAGACCCACCCGATCACTCCCCAGCACCCTGTCGCCTCCAATTAATGCGAGCGATGCCCATCAAAGGCAAAGCTGGGTGCAAGGCTGAGGAGGAGTGACAGGGTTTGTGCAGAGGAATTTCACACAACAGCCCGGGCATTTTCTAGCTCACTGAATCGTTTTGCCTTTTTTTTTTTTTTTTTTTTCAGATGGCTTTGCTTGGCAGACCTCAGCAGCCTGGCGCATGGGGTGAGCGTGGCTTTCTCCACTGCCAGAAGAGGCCAAAAGTCTTCATTTGCTCATTCAGCTGCTCCACAACGTATTTATTTACTGAGGCCCGAGCTCCACAGCAAATTATGCTGCAACATTCAGAGGGCAGCGAGGCCCTGGCACTACTGCCCAGAGAGCTATGGGTGCTCCATCCCTGGAGGTGCCCAAGAGCAGTCTGGATGGGGCTCTGGACAACCTGAGCTGGTTTGGGGCATCCAGCCCACAGCAGGGGGGGTAGGAACCAGATGTTATTTTAGGTGCCCCTCAATGTAAGCCATTCTGTGATTCTCCGCTGAGGGAAGCCAAGTTGGAGCTGATGATTGCAGAAGCAGGAGCACAGCACCAAGCCCCCCACATTGGGGTGGTCTCTCAAGCCCTGGGCACTTGGGCAGTGAGATCTCTGAAAATAGGACCAATCTGGGAGTCTGCACAAAGCCGTGCTCACTGTGATGGTCATGTATCCCACCACCCACTGCCTGCTCAGCAAGCATTCAGCTCCTGGGATTTCTTTCCAAGACCCTCTCTAAAATATGGTCCAAACACCTCCCTGTGCCCAGAGGACACAGACCAGACACTGGGCACCCGTCCATGGGGTACAGAAACAATCTGACAGGCTTCTAGCTCTCAGAAGCATCCACCTGTTCCCATGCAAACCCAACAACTGAGTTTATGGCTCCATGACATTTCCAGCAAGTGAAGAATGCAGAGCCCAACCTGCTCATCTGAGAGCAAAGCGATGAGAAACTCCCACAGGAGGCTCACCCACAAGGCAGCCCGAGGTGGCATTTGTCTGGTTGGTGACAGAACGGCACTGCGGAATTCAGTCCATCATCTGCTTTGCTGCCCTCTCCTCCCTGCCCGGCACGGCTCCCAGCTGCAGGAATGCTTGTCTTAAGTTGCCATCTAGGGGAGCAGGAGAAGGCAGTGGCTCAGAGGTAGGTTACGAAACGAAGCACACCGAGAGCCTGCAGGTGCTTCACACAGGGAAACTGCGGCCACATAAATAGCAAGAAAGACTGAAAATGAAATGAGTTGAGATTCCTGAAATACAGCTGGTGGTGTAATTGCAAAGACAAGCCTCTACTTTGGAAGCCTTGAGGGGGGGGGAAATGTGGGATTTCTTTGCTTGGTAGCTGAACAGGATACTCAGCCACAGTAGGGTGGTTCTTTGGAGCGGGTTTAGGGTCTGACACTGGGCAAGACTCCGATGCAGGGACAGCAAACTGCTGACATCTCCCAGGATCTTCTCTGACTGCTATGGCCACCCTGGTGTCTGAGGGAGCCCCTTCCCCAGCACCGCCCATGGAGAGGTGGGACCGCTGCGCTCAGGCCAAGTGTACCAGCGAGGTGCTACACCCAGCTGCCTTGTTTTGATGAAAGACGAAGATAAAGAGGGAGATTAGAGCAATGAGAGGTCTCCAGCGAGGCTAAATCCAAGTTAAACCCAGATAGGCATGCAGGTGAAAAATAAATCCTCCGGCCTTAAGAGCAGAGAGAAAAAAAAAAAATACAAGGAAGGAGATGAGAGAAAGGAGGAAGAAAAATAGCAGAGGGCAGCAGGTAGCACCGCCAGGCAGTGCTGCACGAGCATTCTGGGGCACTTGGAGCTGCAGCCCTTTGGGAGCCCTGCTCCATCCCACTCCTGAGCTGCGCTGCTGCGCTGGAAACGGCTCCCAGCTCCGCAGACAAAAGGTTCCCTCTATCTGCATTTATAAAGTGCTTATCACAGTGGTGTCTCACTGCTCTGAGCCCTTTCCTGGAGAAGGGCAGAGCTCTTCTATTGTTGTTGTACAAATAGCTTCCCCTGCCAGTTCCTTTCCTCCCAGGCTACTGAGTGGAGCTTGGCTTGGCTCCCTCTGGACTAATTTGATGAGAGATAATTATCTTGTTAATATCATCTTATTTTCATAAGCCCCAGCCTCTCTTTTATTAATTCTGTCAGTTCCTGGTTGTGTTGCTCTTAGGGTCTGTGCCTTTTCAAAACAGTAGATCAGGCACTTAGGGGAGAAAGTCGGAAAAAGAACAACTTAACTCAGAGAATGTAAATATTGACATTTTTCACAATGGAGATCCTTTTTAATCTGCTCTTCACTGGGCTGGCCCCTGTGGGATACTGTCTGTGGGTGGGTGAAATGCAGCAGGAGATGGGTTCCATGGGGGGGGCTAGAGCCTGGGACCTCAAAATGGGTGGCATAAGAGTGAGGGCAGAATGCTGGGGGCTTAATAGAGGGGCAGGCTGGGAGAAAGCTCAGGACACAACACCAGGGTGCAGCCTGCAAGGGTTCCTTCTGTGCCCCATCTCAGAGTGCCCAGGTGGTGGATGGAGGGTGGGAACAGAACACGGATGCGGTTGGTTTCAATGGAAAGGCTCAGGTTCAGTGAGCCAAGGGGAAATCTGTGAGCACCAGGGTGTGGCCAACGTGTCTGCCCCAGGAAGATGAAACCTATGCAGGGAGAGAGCCAAATTCCACAAAATGCTTCAAAGCCTTTCAGACTTCATTATCCCTTGCAAGAACGTTTGTGGTTATTCCTAATATTAACTGTGCCGTTGTCTTACCTCATGATCATGCAACAAGACTCATTTTTTAGCCATAACACAGAACTACAGGATGTCAGGACACTGTTCTCTGTGTTCTTGCCCTGCTCTCACCAGCACATCTCTGAGAAGGATCCCCTTGCCCTCTGACCCCCTGCCTGCATCCCTCACCAGCAAGATGTGCTGTGGTGCTCTGGCACCCTTAGGGGGCACACAGGATGCTCTGCTGCCTGGGTGTGTGCATCTCCACCAAAGCTGAGGAGCTCTGAGACTTTGCTGGGGCATAAAGAGAAAGATTAATGTCAGAGAAATGAGGAGAGATTATCTACCCAACTTGAATAGGATTTTGAGAAAGTCCACCTCTCGTCAATACAAGGAGTGAGCTTTCTTGCAGGACCACATCAGGTACGCAGGGCTTGCTTTGGATCTGGGTCACAGCCCCAGTGAAACAGAGCACTCACACAGATGCTCAGCTCTAACCATCACCTTAAAGCTAAGTAGCTTCTCAAGCGCTTTTGTGAATCAGGACATAAATGCAAGCCTCTTCTATTTGACTTGACTCTTCTTCAATAACACAGATATCAAACTCATTCAGCAGAGAGGGGAGGGAAAATGAGTGGGTCGGGCAGACTTCCTCTGCTAGAAACTGAATTACATTAAGCCTGCTCATGACTGCTTGCAGGAAGCAGCTTTTTTATTCTAGTTCGTACAAGTGCTCACACTGTGCCTGTCGCTGTAGCATCCAAGGGCTTTCCAGCATTGCATTAGACAATGTGACTAATATCTGTAGCATGCTCATAAGCCGTGGATTTTGAGCCCAGAGCTCAGGCTCATTTATTCAAGGGACCAGAACTCTTTCTGTGGCAGAGTGCAGAAGCATGTTTTCGGGCGGAGCAGATGTACTTATGGCATTTAATCACACAGACAAGAAGAATCCTGTCCTTTAGGTGGTGTGTCACACCCCAAGGTAGAGCGCCTTTTCACTCAGTCCTTTGCCATTCCTCATGGTTGAGGTCACCCCACAGGCTCTATTGTGAGGAGGGAAGGGAATGAATAAGCCGTTAGAAATAATAAGCACAAAAACGTGTCAATACTTCAAGTTGTATTGTGGGAAGGCTCAGGGGGCTGAAATATTCAGATAAACAGCCTTGAGTCGATAGCCTGACCATTGTGGTGAGAGAGGAAGGTAAAAAGGAGAAAGATGAAAGGATGTACAGTGCAGCAGCAGGGATTGGACTCAATGGTCCTTGTGGGTCCCACACAGCTCAAGACATGCTGTGATTCTGTGACAGAGAGAGCAAAGCAACGGTGTAAAAAAAAAAAAAAAGAGAAAATCTATTTGTTTCCCTGACTCCCTTGCAGACACAGACATGGAGGGAGTCACAGCTTGGCTTGTCCCTGCTCTCTGGGCAGAGCAGTGGGGTGCTGGGGGAAGCTTACTCTGTTTGCATAATGACTGCTGTCCTCTTGAGACACCAGGTCTGCTGCTTGGCTGCAGCAGCTCAAAGACACATCTACAGGGAGGCAGATGCCAGCCTTGCTACTTACCAGGCCTGGAAAGGAGCTGATAGACAGGGTACATCTATCTATACATCACAGCATATCATGTAAGCTTACTGTATATACTAACACATTTAAAATAGGCTGTGGGATGGGGGAAAAAGAAGCAAGCAGAAACTTCTGGCTACATCCCTGCAGCTTGCTCAGGCACTGCAGCACACGGTTTGATCCCACATCCCCAGAGACAGCATCCATGTCAAGTGGGCACAGCATCTCAACCTCTGTCACCGTGCTTTGGCGCAGCACAGACATGACACTCATCTGCTCAGTCTTCATGTCAAGGGGAAGTTCTTTACAGAGTGAGTAGTGAGGCGCTGGCACAGCTGCCCAGAGAGGCTGTGGATGCCCCATCCCTGGAAGTGTTCAAGGCCAGGTTGGATGTGGCCCTGGGCAGCCTGGGCTGGTATTAAATGGGGAATTTGGTGGCCCTGCCTGTGCTGGTGGGGTTAGAGATTCATGATCCTTGAGATGCCTCCCAGCCCAGGCCATTCTGTGATTCTCTGAACTCCAGCATCTCCAAACAGGAGCCCAAACCTCAGCAGCACCTCCTGCCCAGGAAGGGTGGGTGCTGCAGAGAAGGTGAGATGCTGAAGAGGTGTAGCACTTCATATCTGTGAGCTGAAATCTTTGAAGCTGAAGCTGTTTTGTTTTTAACCTACAACATATCCACAGCTGGCAAGTTGCTTTGTGGCCTTCTCTGGCCCAAGAATACTCTCTGGCAGAGGGATAGCACAGAAACATCACCAAGGTAAATCAACACCCTGAACTCAGAGCAAAACCCACATGGAAGCAGCAGGGAGGTTACCAAGCCAACAGCTCGATGTGATGCTGCTGAGCATGAGCACAGTCTCTTACTTTGTATTTCATCCTCATTTTTTATTGCTGCCTTATTTACCGGCCACTGCCCACTGTTCTTGCAACAAACAGAGAAATATTAATGTCCTCATCTGCTTTGCTATGAAACTCATCGTTCTGGTACCCAAGTGCTTCACGGATGTTCATGAATTCATTTGCACAAGACTCCATAATGCAGAATCAGGTTTATGAAGATTAAATAGATCCATTAGTTTTAGATGCCCGATATGAGACACCCAGTCCCTGACATTTTTCTCCAGAAAGCTCATTATAAGGATGGGTTTTATTTTCAGAGTAAAATTCCCACTAACTCCGGTTATAGTGCAACTCGAAGCCTTAATTCAAGCAGCAGAGCCTCCAGCCAGATGCTGGGAAGTGGAGAACTCATGAGAAGTCCCAGGTGAAATATATGGTGTACACAAATTGAATGGGAGCACTGTAGCAAAGATAAGAATTGCATGTGGTTCTCCAGGGCAGCATCCCATCCCATTGGTCCTTTCCCTTCCCGTGGCTTGTCTTCCGTCTCTGCACTTTCCCAGTCTGGCAGCAGATGAAGGGTCCTACAGCACCCAGCAGGAGCTCTATGCTGGCACAACCACAGCTACGTTCCCTGAGCTGGATCTAGCAAAAATGAAACTTCAGCTGCACAAGAAAGAGTGAGCCACAGTGCTCATCTAGAAGGCACCTGAATTCCAGCCATGCAGATGACCTTCACTGTTGTGTTCATTTTGAAACCTCCATCTTTCTTACTGACATTTTCTGGGGACCTCAACAGAAGAAAATAGCAAAAGGAGAATGCAATCATGCATCACCAGATTAACTCCCCCCGGCTCATCCAGGGAATTGTGCGTGTGCCACACGGTGTTGGCTGCTGCTCTGCTCCGGCACAGTTGCTCCAGAGAGCAGCTGCCCTCAGGCCATGCCACATGCTTGGTCATTTCAAAGCCAACCAGAGCGGGTCCCAACATTTTCAAGAGTCTGTTTCCTGTAGGGAGGGAGAGAATTAATTCCAAACAATTTATCACACAGGCAGCACAGCAGGTGGCAAGCACGACGCTGGAGACCAGTGATCAAAGAGCACCCAGTGGGTCGGTATCTGAAGAGACCAGGCGTCTCCTAATAATGCACACCGACTGCTGCCGCTCCCTGCACGGGGCATCAATCATTTTCCTGTTGGTTATCATTTTCTATCATGTGTCTCTTGTGCATTTTTAATTGGTTAATTACTTTATTCATACACTAAGCACACCCTCAAGCTCCAATTATTATCAGCATTAAGTGCTCGGTTCGCCCTATACATCTTTTAAATGCTATATTTGGCTGTTTCCTGGTCCGCACTTCCTTCTCCTGCAATACCATGGGGGTCCTGCGGATGCCTGAGCTAGTCCTTTGACAGCCCATAGCCATCCTGCTCATTAGTGTGTTATCTAGCTGCTTATCAGCCCTACTCCCAAGCTCCTCATTATGGCAGATGCAATTACAATAGCAACATTCCTCCTTTCAGGCCGGTACCTCTTCACTTACAGCAGGCCGCTGCTATTCAACTTAACAGCTCCCCACAGCAACAGTAGGTTGACTTTCCTCATATAAGCCAACACCTACGCCGTGTTAATGAACAGCAGAGCTGTTCATTTTGTTTGTTCACACTTCACTGTGGGTATTGTGTATTATATCTTCTGATAAAGGCTCTGGCAAGGAAATCTAATCCTTCCTCATGCTTGCTGCTGCTCCCTGCAGAGTGTGGAAGCCCCAAGGAAAGGAAATTGCTCCTTTCTCCAAAGGAGCTGAGCACATCCACCTGAAGGGAGTGTCCAGAGGGCAGGATGGGCTGACAGGAGCCAGACCCCTAAGTATGATGGCAGGTTGGGGGCTGCCAGAGCAGTGGGGACGGCTGGTGCTGTGTGCCAGGGCTGTACTGGTTTAGAATTCTTGCATCACCTTTCTCCCCAATACTTAGAACCATGGAATTGTTAAGGTTGGAAGTGACCATGAAGAGCATCCAGTCCAATCATCAACCCAACCCCACCGTGCCCACTAACCACATTCCTCCATGCCACATCTACCCTTTTCTTGAACACCTCCAGGACCTCCACCACTGGAGACATGCTTCATTCTACGGGGTGTTGGGGAGTCTCAGTTCCACCATTCCTGGCATGCTGAGTGCTGATACACCAGCAGGTGCTCTCAATTGGATGTTTCTTCCATCCAGCATCACACAGCAGACAAAGTCAGCTCTCAGACCTCACCAAAGATGCCTTTTTCCTTTTGCAGGACTCACTTCACTAAGCTCATGGTTGCACAGGTGGGAGATCTAATGCTTCTTGCAGGAGGCATCCTGGAGAAGCTTCTCCTCGACTCTCTGCTCTCCCTCTTGTGGATGGGGAACTCAGGAGCACAGCACACAGCAGTGCCCTGGTCCTTTCCAGCAGGATCAATGCTGTGCCCACAAGTCAAACCTTGTGCTAGAAATAGGGACATCTGGGGCATTGCACGTAGGTCTTCTGGCCTTTCCCATGCCCAGCTGGTCCTGGGACAGAGCAGCCCACACCCAACTGGGACAGCAGAGTCATGCAGAGGGGTTCTGTGGATTTCAAGCACTGTCTTCTCTGCCTGCACTACAGTCCTGTGTGCAATATTAATTATCCAGCTAACACTGTTGCCATGACACTCCTTAAAGCCATCAAAACCAACGTAATCGTATCAGACCTCCACCCCACCCTTCCTATTTGCTCCTGGGCTGCAGCCAAAGTCCCAGTGCCAGGCATTCGTGGCAGGGGACAGCACAAGCTGCCCCAAGGGTCACCTGGAACACAGCACAAGAAAACTCCAGATTTGGACTTTTGGGAGTTGTGCCTAATTCTGAAACTGCATTCCTAGGATTGACTATATCCAACCATGCCCATTTTTAGGTCAAGCTGCAAAATTACTTTTTCCTTATCACAACATTACCCTATCTTTAGAAGCTAAAAGGGATGATTAGAGTTATAAAGGAGAAAAGAAGGGGGTGGGGTGTATAAACAGATCCAAAGCCTTGAAAAAGACACAAATATGAGATCAAAAGAGAATGAGCCAAATTCTGAGTGCCCTGATGTATGCAGCATTTACATCCTGAGTAGCTGACACTTAAGAAACCCCACAGCAGTGACAGAACAGATCCAAATCCTTCCCCTTCCCACCCAAATCACAGCCCAAATGTTGAGGGCAACCTCCTTATCCCTCTGAGAACTGGGAGGAGGTCATTCAGATTTAACCTGAACTGAGGGCAGACACCAGAGAAATGATGCACAGTTAAGGATTTGTTTCAGGAAAAGTTTCTTTTTCCCCATCTGAACCCTTTCCTCCTCCCCACTGAAGCCCTGGCACATGTCCTCATGCTGCCTGGGTACCCCACTTACAGGTTCTGCTATCAGTGCAGGCAGAAGGCAGAGCAATCCCAAATATTGCCTGTACCCAGCATCAAAACCTCAGCAGCAGGCTGACCTTCAAAAAGCCACGAGGCACAGAGTGGCCACCAGGGATGCAAGCAGGAAGGACGTACTTCAGTTCCTCCTGTGAACTCAGTGATGTCTGTTTGGGCAGCACAGTCCTTCGGTGTTCAGCAAGGAGAAAAGTAAGAATATACATAAAGTGTATAAAGTGTACCTCTATGTTTCTTTTTTTGTCCCACACATCAATCCCGCTTGCCAGGGGATTGCTTGGCCAAACCAAGGAAGCTGGGAAGAAGACCAGCTCTGAGGGCACAGCTCTGCTTCCCCACTCTTCTTCTCCTTCTTTGTCCCTTCATAATAGAGCCTACTTTCCTTCTATGGGAGCTGGAAGACTCCTCAGTGCTCCACACTGGCTCTCCATGTGAAGAGAGGGCTTCCTTGATAGCCCTCAGTGTGAAGGGACATCAAGACAAAGCCAGCACAGGGCAGCACTCAGGACTGGCACAGACTGCATGATACCAGGCCAGTGACAACGCAGCCCTGAACTGAAACAATTGAGCCAGGTCCAAAATCCAGCCATGAAAATCCCTCAGAATTAGGAACACTTACAGCAAAGCAGAGGTAGAGGCTCAAGTCTGAATTTAAGTAGAGCTGCTGGAGGGGTGGGTGGGGAGCCCAAATGCAGGCAGTTGGGAAAGTTAGTGCCCATTGGTGCCCGCGCAGGTGCACAGTGTGCACAAGTCATGCTTCAGGGCTGCTGTTGCAGGATGGACAGCATCCACTATATAAGGAGCATGGTGGCCAGCCATGCATACTTGAGACAGTGGGACATCAGATAGTCTTTCTGCACTTGCTGTGCATACTGCCTTGTTTAGATTCCCTCCACTTATCCCAGCCAGGAAGAGTAATGTGGTTATGATGTCATATTTTGTCCCCATACTTTATTTTAAGGTACTTTTTAAGTTCTCTTCCTGGCTTATTCCCCAGTGCTCTATGTTCTTTGTCATGCCAAGATTAGACACACGCTGTCCCGCTGCAGGGTGGCAGTGAGTCGATACAAAAGCAGAAGGTTTATGCTCTGAGAACTCATAGGAGACATTGTCCCTGTAGTGTAAAGCTTTCCTTTATTCCCCCCAAAGTTTCTCTTCCTTCCTCTGCATGCATCCGTGCACATGCTGCCAGCCAGGGAAGGGGAATGAGGAGTTGCAAAGCAAGGAGCTGCTTCATTTACTACAGAAGGAGATACGAGCGGATCTTTTACTTCTGCTTATGAAATCCCATTTATGACAATATTCACACCTACAAGCAGCTGGCACCCTTCTTCGGATGCCAGAGGCTCTGCTGGTGATGAGTTTCTGGCTGGAAGCATTACCACTCGCAACTGATATGTTAATGCAATTAGAGGCAGTGCCAAGTGCAAAGCAGTATTTGTCCTGATATTATTGGTGATAAAGGAGCCTCTTGTGTGAGAAGCAAGTCCATTTCCAATCCATCTGTATCTATATCTAAAAAAGCTTTCATTTTCCCAAGCACGGCAGCAGATTCTCCTGATAAATTGCTGCCATATCTTAGCTCCCAACTACATTACATCCTATTCAAATCCCCTTCATTATAACAAGAAGCAATATGACACCAAAAGCTTGTCTAGGGAATTTATGATGCCGTGGAGACTCTTTCATCCACTAAGCCCCATTAATACCGTCTCCCATATAAAACATACACCTTATTACGCACTCCAGTTGTGGGCAGCAGGTTGCTATCCACTGGAGTTCCCATTTTCCAAGCCAGGGAGGCAGAAGCAGTGCAAATGAACAAGGGAGCCCCTATTGAAAGCTTCTCTACCTCTAGCCTGGCACGTGTCAGAATTTTACCTGTAGGGAGGGCTTTGTACAGTGGTTTGTCTCCAGTTTGCTAATGGAGCCAAGACTGCACTCCTTTGGCTGAATCCCTTTTTCCAGGCCTCTTTCAAGACACAAAGCATCAAAAAATTGGAATTAGGGTGGAATGAAATGTTGCGTTAAATCAAAAATGAAACATCGTGTTTTGTTTCCCTTCAAGCCATTTAATTAAAATAAATTTACTCTCAAAATCTCTTGGGAAGGAAAAAAGGTAACCTGACATTTCAACAACAGAGTGACAACGCATGTTGATTTCCCAATCTCTTCTTTCAAACACAACCCCTTCTTCAAACCTTGCTTTGTTCCTGAGGGTGATCTCTCTTCCCAGTCCTTACGCCTGGAGCTGGGGAAGCAGAGAAAGAAGGCAGAGGTCTGGGACAGCTGCTTTGCTTTTCTGAGCATCCCACCCTGCACTTCTGCTGGAGGAGAAAACGCCACCAGACAGTGCTGAGGAGCGGGGCAGTAGCCCCCACCAACTGCACGTGGTTCCACAGCAACTCAAGGGACTGCTAGGATGCTGTAGAGGTGGGAAGCCATGGCATCCCTCATTTTGCTTTCTCCCACATGCATGGATGCTCTCCTCCACCTCTCACCCCCCGGCTTTCCCACCCTGTGCCAGGCTGTGCCCTTCAGGAGTCCAGGTGGCAGCTCACTGCTGATCAGATTGCTGCTCATTAGCCTAGGTAAACATGTTTGTGTTTTCCTCTTTTTACCCCTGGTTTAGTCTCATCCCACTGTACTGTTTACTGTACTGGATTATGCAAATCCAAAAGACAACTTACATCGGAAAGCAGGTAAGCAAAGGCTGTGCCCACTGCTCTGGGCCGTGCCAAGAACAGGAGCGCAGCCTCCGCGTGAATCACCTCTGGTCTGGGGTTCTCCCCAGCCCACCCTGGGACTTGCCCAGCCTCTTCCATGCTCAAATGAGGCCAAGTTGGGCAGTTTCCCACCCGGGAATCCTTCTGGGAGCACGCAATGAGTGCAGCTATTCACAGTCTGGGGGTGGATTGAGCCAACTGCCTCTCCCTGAAGAAGTGGGATCTGGCCCTTGAAGCAGATTAGCTCTGCTTTAAGGTGGGTGATTTTGTGCCAAAGTTGTTAGGATAGTGAAATCCTGGAGAGAGGAGCAGCAAGAAGAAGAGGATCTGTGCAGACCATGGAAGCATAGATTGGTTTGTGTTGGAAGGGACCTTAAAGATCATCTAGTTCCAACCTCCTGCCATGGGCAGATCATGCAAATGTGATGGAATTGAAGAACTTGATACTGAGCTCTTGTACGCAGTGGAGTAATCTGTAAATAACTCAGGGTAACTCGAGTGCAACTAGACTTGTTCATGTGGCTTTTAAAGTCATGTAGATCAAGATGAACAAATGTCTCCACGACAAAATGCCATGGATTATTGATGTCAAGGCCAAAAGGCTATGCTGCCCTCCTTCATCACCAGGACCAGATAGTTTTACCAAGCGATTCCTATGTCAAGCCTATAATTTCTGGCTGAGCTGGTGTAGCTCTTTCAGAAAGACATCCAATCTCAAGGAATAAAACTCCAGGTAACGAGGAATCAGCCACCTCTTCCATACATTGCTTGATGGATAATTCACTGTTGGAATATGTCTTCTTTTCAGGTTGTATTTGTCTAATTTCAGCTTCCAGACATCACATCTTGTTACATCTTTGATCGCCAGATTAAAGAGCTCTCTGGTCTCAAATGCAGTCTCTTTTGCTGGGTACTTCCAGAGTTGTGTCAAGTAACTATTTAAAGTGCTTTTCATTAAACCTTTCATTATAAAATGAGGCTTTTTTCATCGTTTCACTAACCAGTATACCTCTTTTTTGGAGTCTTTCCAGATTTTCAGTATGTGTGACCCTGGAACTGGGCACTGAGCACATTGGTGGTCTTAATAAAAACACTCACAGTCCTGTATGCAGGTGAAGCCGGTGCTTGTTGTTCTTTGTAATTCTCCTCTATGAGGACCCCAAGTTCGTATGTCTTTCATTCAATCCCACTGTGCTTTTCTAATCTATGCCCTGTACAACATTCCCTCTCTGTATGTAAATCTTTGTTCCTAGATGCATGGATCTCCATTTCACTGTACCAATATCCAGATTCTTGGAACAAATTCAACCTACCATGTGATTCGTTCTGCCTGGGTGGCAATTCTCATCTTTCTGAGTTTTATGTTGTCCTTAATTCTTACCTCTAAAGAGACTTCTGAGTCACTGATAAATTAAGGATGTTGGCTGCCTTCAGGAAGACCTATTCCTGATCTGATGTTTTGGCCTGGAGTGGTCTCCAGTCCATGAGTGATGGAGCATCTTCTACAACTTCAATTTTCATTTGGATTTACGGTTTATTAATGCTCTCAGCTGCCAGAACAAGACACAGATTCTGTCTGGATGGCAGTTTGAATGGCAACAAGCAACAAGTGGAAGGAGTCTTGTGCTGGCAGGAATCTGAAATGTGGCTGTAGTTCTGTATCGGATCTGGAAATTGTTCCCAGGGTCTGCAGGACAGATGTAGGTTTTTAATTACAATTCAGGAAAGCAAAAGGTAGAGGCTCTGAAGAAAAACAAGGGAGGCATACAAATAAGCCCTGACAAGTTTGTCTGGAGAAGAAACAGCTCAATCTGAATTAGCTGTCTGAAGTTAAATATGAATGTGAGGCTGGGGAAAGTGGCTGAGCTCACAGCACGTGTACGTGACAACAGAAAGGGGAGTGCAGAGTGTGCCAGATTCAAACCAGGATGGGCATCCGAAGGCTCCCAGGGGATCCCTGAGCAGCCAGCAATGATACAGGTTCCTCCAGGGCAGAGCCAGGGGTGGAGCTGCGGTGGAAAATCCCAAAGGTGGAGGATTAAATCTGCAGAGATAATCTCTCTTCATTAAGTAGAGAGGGAACCACGAAACCCTTGTGATTTCTGGAGGGAGCAATCTTCCCATCTACTTGGTGTTCCATTCTGGGATTCCGTCAGCACAGGAGAGGAAGATGGAAGGTGATTTATCTGGAAAGCTCCTTTTTAATTACCTCCGCTATTCCACAAAGAAAACATCAAGTCCAACAGATGTAGGAAGCAGAAGAAGAATAAGCAAGAAGCCATTGTATATCATCAGCAAAGCCTCAGAGAGTGTGGAGAAGATGGAAGTAAGTAACTTCCTAAAAGGAGGCTGTGATGAGGTGGGGGTCGGCCTCTTCTCCCAAGTAACAGCAATAAGATGTGAGGTAATGGTATAACGTAGTGCTAGAGCAGGTTAGGATTGGGTAATTGGTGAGAATTCCTTCTCGGAAAGAGTGTCAGGCATTGGAACAGAATGTCTGGGAAGTAGTGCTGTTACCCTTTCTGGAGATGTTCAAGGAAAGGATAAATGTAGTACTTAGAGACATGATTTAGTGGGCAATGTTGCTGTAGGTGGACAGTTGGATTAGATGACCTTAGTTGTCTTTTTCAACCTTAATGATTCTACGATTCTTCCTGGAGAGGCACACCAAAAGAAGGCAACAGGAGCACACTGCAAGGGAAATCCCAGCTGACCACAAGGAGAAGGTGCTTTCCTACGAGGCAGGTCAAGCACTGAGCAACCTGATTTGGTTTTGGATTTGGTCCTGCTTTGAGCAGAAAGCTGGACTAAAGCAGTTTTTACAGCAGTCTTTGTAATAGCAGCAGAACAGAGACCAACGGGATATGGAAGTGGAGGCTGTGTAGCCTAATGTTGCTTTCGATGCTCAATATATATTCAGCTTGGCTTATCAAGATCCTTTGCTCTCATAGCAAATAGACTCAGCATTGGACTCCGAAGCATTCTGGAACCACTTGATTCTCCAGTTCTGCAGCTCCTCCTCCAAGCTCGGCACTGCAATCCCTCCAGCTTGCTTGATGAGCACCCAGCTGCATTAAGAGATGCAAACTCCCAGTGGATTAGACATGGAAACGCTGTCTTTCCAGACATTGGTTTTGAGAATCAAAAATCAAAATTCTTCTTCAGAGTCACAACCCTCAGCTAAAGGCTGCTGAATCTCGGCGGCGTGGCCCAAAACAGCTGGAGCGGCTCAGCTCCCCTGAGAGAGTGCAGGAAGAGCTTTGTAATGAGGAAATAAGTAAATAAATAAATAAACAAACAAATAAATAAATAAAACCAGAAGCTGATAATTTCCCCGGAATGGCTGCTAGCGGTGAACGTTAATTTGTCATTGTTATACTTCAGTGTCTACATCCCTACAGGTGAATATGTGCATTTCAAGGCAACCCCCCCAGACAAGCGTGGTTCCCAATTCTAAAATGTTTTTGCTGTGTAAAGATTAAAACAATAACGTTCTAAGCCTGCGAGCTTACAGTCTGAAGCGGTGGTGGGGGAAGACTCTGCAGCAGCACAGGAAGCCCTGCTAATGATGTCAGTAAATTGTATCAGAAGGATTCTCTCATTTTGCGAAGAGAGATGTAATAGTGTGGGCTATTCTCACTGGCACTAAACTCATTAGTTTGTTTACAGTGTGCCTGCACTGCTCTCTGGTATGCTGAAAATCTTATTTTGCCTTTGATATTTCCAGGCAAAAAGAGAATGGAGAATTTGAAGATTCCCAGCAATATTTGATCCCCTCCATGTTTTGTTACTGGGTACTGCCTGCCAGGGTGCAGAGAGACGGGACGCTGGGGACAGCCTGGGGACAAGTGCTGATGAAAGGAAGGAGGAGGGCACACTCTGAAGGTATCAAGGTGTGCTCCCCACACTGTGGCTCTTCCCACACATCAGCAATCGTTGCCGGCACGAGGAAGCCTTATCTGCCTTCAGCAGGCTCCAGCTCAGTGCCCTCTCAACCCATCACCATCATCTCAGTTTCTCATCCTGCTCTGAAGCATGGGGTGGGAGCTGCCTATGCCCATCAGGATGCGTTACCCTAGGAGCTGTGTCACAACACAGCACTGCTTCCATCCATTTGTCTGAGTGAGTGTGTGGTCATTTTCCAGCACTCAAATATAATATTTCTGGCCCCTGAGTGTGATAAAAAAACAGTGGGAGCTCAGCCCTGAGAATGCTGCATTGAATGGGCATCACTGAACAACCTTCACCCAGCCATTTTGGGGTAAATGGGCATCACCCTGCAGCCTTCACCAACCCATTGTAGAGTGAATGGGAACCACCCAACGGCTTTCACACATCCATTTTTTTGTTGAATGGGTATCACCAAACAGCCTTCACCCACCGGTTGTTGCATGAGTGGACAGTGGGAGCTCAGCCCTGAGCATGCTGCAGTAAATGAGCATCACCCAACTGCTTTCACCTGCCCATTGGATGGGCTCTGGCTGGGTTGTGGCTCATACAACATGCATGGAAGAAATTCTGGCCTCTGGAATAGACCCCAGATGACATGCCCTTGCCTCAGGAAGTTGAGTTCTTCCCACCAGCGATGGGAGTGGAGCAAGAAGATGAATGAAAGTGAGAGAATAGAGTGGCTTTGACTGGTCAGCATGAAATAGGGCTCTTTGCCCCTCACACAGCTCTGGGGCCCTCTGCTCCAGTAAAGAGGTCCTCCTGGATGTCCTGGGGCTTCTTGGTGTAGAAAAAGCCTTTCTGGCTTTCCATGGTCTAGGACCACTTCTCTCTTTGAGACCCATTCTCAGGGCTGTGCTTGGGAGGGAAGACTTGCTCCCAGCCTCCACCATGGTTATTTGTGGCCATATAACACAATCAGCTTGCAAGGTTACTTACTCATCTCATTATGCAAGCATAAACTCTAGGCAGACAAATATAAACTAAAATAAGGTTTATGCCTTATTGAGAAAGCTTATTGCATCTCCTAAATTGGAATAAAATATGAAACAGGTGAAACGCTTTGCTACTATTACAAGAGGACTCCCAGAGCTACAGGAAGGGCTCCCACTGGTGCCCGTGGGATCAGGGACCAAAGCTGGCAACAGAAGAGCCGGAGATGGGAATGCTGCACTGGGAGAAAGGGACAGCAGGATGGATGTGGCAGTGGAATGGATGGGGCAGTGGGATGCAGCCATGGCAGATGGGTGACATCTGCTCCAGCTGCATCGGTCGGGTACCTGCCTCAGTTTCCCAACATCTGGTTCTGAATGACAGCGCTTGCTCCCATGCCAGCAGTTAATGAGATCGTGTTAGTACATGGCTCTGAACACCAATTCTCTGTGATGTGTAAGTGCTAACTACTATTAGCAAGCAACAGCAGCTTTCCTTTGGTACAGGGCTCTGCTGACTTCGCCTGAGGCCATTCAAACCCAGTGAAGCATCACCGCGGCAGTGCTACCTGCGCCGTGGCAGACCTCCATCTCACAGTGATCAGGAAGGCAGCCCAGTCACCCAGAAATGGAGCTGTGCCTCCAGAATCACAGACAGGGTTGGTGTAGGAGCCCTGGGGACTGGGAGGTGAGAGACACCCGTGGGAGACAAGGCGTTCCACCAGCACAGTGCCCAATGTAGATCCCATGCTCTTAGCCCATGCTACCTTGTTCC
The DNA here is from genome assembly GCF_019232065.1 of Centrocercus urophasianus. Classification (NCBI taxonomy): domain Eukaryota; kingdom Metazoa; phylum Chordata; class Aves; order Galliformes; family Phasianidae; genus Centrocercus; species Centrocercus urophasianus. Next base: position 130,079 of record NW_024884822.1, read on the forward strand.
TCCAGAGAGGATGTGGTCAGTGTACTCTCATCTGCTTTCTCTGGCTGTTTCTGTAGCCTACAGACATCTGTGCCGTAAGGTGGGAAGTGGAGCCATCCTCAAAGCCTTGATCAGTGCCCCCCTGTTGGATGATGCTTTCCCTGCAATGGCAGGGCATGCTGCCTGCTCACCATCCATCTACATCTCAGCAGCTTCTGTGCTCACCCTGACGACCACACTCTTCCTCACCCTTCTTCTTCGTGCTACCAGATTGTCTCTGTGCTAGATCCTGCCTGGAGACAGATGATGTGCTGGGCAGGAATGGCAAAGTTTATTAAGTTGGTGTGGGAAGCTCTAGCAGGCTGGGTTCACAATTAGGCTCCCAAAGGCAAGAACATAAAGCATTCAGACACTTGGGATACGGGGCTGATTACCAGCATCTTTCATCATTAAATATTAACACCCAGGCTGCTTAAAGGCCAGTGAAAGAATTATAGAATTTAATACCTATCACGCTCTATCAATAGGCCGGGAGAAATATGGTCCTTTCGCCTATGTTTTTTTTTTAATGCTTCAATGTAAACTAGAAGACTGGCAAAATTAAACAGCACAATTCTTGGTTAGGAACCACTGGGAATTGCAAACAGGGAGCACAAGGGATCAGAGTTGTTTGATATGCTGGGGGAGAGAGCTCATTAAAACATAGGCATTGGTACCAGAAGGAGAGGAAATTAAAGCATAATTTAAGAAAAGGAATCCATCTACAGAGTGTGGCTCCAGCCTCAGCACTCCCCAGTGTGGCTGTCAGCTCCCTAGACCATGAGCCAGCTGCAGCCTGGTGCCCTGGGCAAACAGAACAGCTGCACCACTTCCTGCAAGAAGCCTGAGTGTGCCAGGGAACTTGACATGGTGTGAAACCCTCCCTGGTTTCCTCATCCCCCTTTGCTCTTGCGTACACCTGGGGTGGAGCGGCAAGGATGGATGGCTGGAGCTCCCCAGTGTCACTGATGGCATTCTTAACCACCACAGAGAGCTGGGGAAAACCCAGCAGACAGGAAAAGATCATCCTCTGAGTGTGGCTTCTTTCTTCTGTGTTACTGTGCCAGGGCATCCTACAGCCACAGCTACAAGATACAAAGCCACCAATGTCCTCAAACATCCCTGTGGATAATTCATCCTTGCATGGGGAAAGCTCTGCAAATCTCTCTGGCACAAAAGAACTCAACAGGAGCTAGCTTGCAATACCACTTGTGCTTTGCTTGTGGTCATTCTGTCATCTTACAAGCTGCTCCCAGTGCAATTCTATGAGCGAAGGTTCAACGGATGTGCTGCTACTTGGGCAGCTTAGCAGGAGAGCCAGGGTGGGCTCAGGGCTGTCCAAAGCAAACTGTCCTCCTGCTGTCTCCTCCTCACTCTCCTGCATCTAGTGATGACTTTTTAATACTTGGATGAAGACAGCCCAGAAGTTTCTGCTACAAGAAAACTATGTATTTCTTCCCTTTGTGTTCTCTACAGGAGCACCAGGATGGCTTTGACTTGCAGAAATACTGTCAGCTCATGTCCAACCTGAGCCGGAGGAGTAAACCCATCAGCAGAGCTGCCACCCTACCAAGCACTTTCCAAACTTCCCTCATAGCCACACTTCAACAGCAACTCAGAAACCACGGCTCAACGATGGGACCGAAGGAGTTCACACAATGGGACGCAGCGTGTCAGCACACGAAAAGATGGCTCATATGGCCAAAACGCTGCTGACATTCAGGCACAACTGGGATGCACGTCCACCAGGCAGGGCTGTGTTTTTCCATCTCACCTCTGTGCGTTTCCTCTCGCCTCCCTGCCACCTGTGCTGCTGCAAATGCAGGTGGGCAGCCGGCCGTGGATGGGAGCACTGTCACCAGGTGGGTCAGCAGAGATGCAAGCTGCAGCATCAGGAAGGCAGATCCAGACATGCATGACTCCAGGGAACCTGATTGAAATAACTAATTAGCTTCTCGCAGCCACTTGCTTTTGCAAGAATAAGACCACGTCCCACTCCATATTTCCTAATGAATCCCACTCTATGTTTTCTAATGATTTGTTTAACTGGGCTCCCCGTGTCCCAGGCTGCTGCACCAGCATGGCCCTACACAGCCTACCCAGGTGCTGAGGGAAGATTTTCATGCTCTCAAATTTACCTTCCCATGCTGGTAAGTGTAGCTTTTTTATTATTTTTCCCATCGCAGTAATGTAAAATTCCACCTCTCGGTGCCATTCAAAATAATTCCCCCCTTCCCATGTTTATGCATACAGCTGTATACAGATGGTTACCATTTTTTCTGCTCTTTTGAGCACCCCTCAGGGCACCTAAATAGGTGAGCTGTTCCCTTCTCCTGCTGGCGCAGCCCATCCTGGCCCCACTAACTGATGCCAGGGATCTGGACTCACATTTTACATCCCCAATGCCGCATTCCCACTACCCACACACACGTCGATCATGCAAACATTTGTAGACACAAACATCCTTCCAGCTGCAGAAAGTTATACTGAACTCAGGAGAGCCGCCTGCGAATAACATTATTCCTGTGCAAGAAGTATTAGGAATATTTTGATCAAATCATCTATTTTAATTGTTATTTTCAAAGGCAATCACTCTGCAGCAATTTTTCTTTTTAAATCACATTGTTTGTTGGCTTGCTGCTTCATTATCTCTTGGCTGTGTGCAGGTACAGGCTTTCTTCTCTATTTATGCTCTTCTTTTACTAGTGTCTGAGGTCATACCAACTTATGACAGTTGCCAAAATTACGTTTCTTTCTCCATATACATTTTCATACCAACACTTGACTTTTTTTTTTCCCCCTGTGTTTTATTCTTCTCCATTACACAAATCTCTCCCCGGGGAACTGCCAGTGCAACAATAAATCACCGCTTATTCTCTTCCCCGCTCCTCACACCCCTTCTTTACACAAATTTAATTTATCACACATTGATTTGTATACTGCTTATGAAGAATGCTTTTTAAAGGATCCTGTTTTATTCCTGGTCTCCTCAACTCGACATCTCTGAGCCAACAACGATTTCACACCCCTCCTTGTTGACTGCAAAGCTTCTCTTTTCTCTTCACGATGCACTGGCAGAAGGTCCCTGTATTGTGCTGCTGTGTGCTTGGCCGTACTGTTAGCTAACACAGCTTGTTAGCCCGTCCTTTTTTTCCTCCAAGCCTTCAGAAATCCTGTGTTGCCTCCCTCTATTGTATTTGCCATAGCAGTTTTGTGAACTCTGGCTCCTTGAGAGCTCATATTGATGTTGTCTTGCCTGCTCCTTTTCTCCTCGCATCTCTCTTTCACAGCAGGTCCGTGCTCTGCTATGGCTTCATTATCGTGCTTTGTAAGATTCCCCCAGGAGCTGCAGCACAGGTTGATTTTAATATCCCACCCATGACAATGTTGTCATTGGTATTACCACCACTCCAACCAGGACTGGTACACCACAGGCAGAATGAGTGGCTCTGTACAGGTCAACAACATCCCTGTTTCACGCAGCTTAATCTGGGAAACCAAAAAGCAGGCAATGATTGAAGACAGAGACTCTGCACATGAGTGTGGAAACAGCAAGCATGTTTGTCATTAACAAATCACAGGGTGGCTTGAAGCAGAGCTCCTGCAGACCTAGGAGGGATGTGGAGAGATGGGGTTGCTGTACCAGGATGCTCCAGTGGGCACCCAGCAGCCCCTGTGCACAAGCCCTGGGGATTTGCTGGTGTTTCTAACAGCTGAGGTTGGAAGACTGGGTCTTGTTCTGCTTGACAGCCCACTGTGCAGCTCCTGCCCCTTCTGAGCTGTGCAGTATTGAGGAAACCATGGAAAGTGGCCACTTGTCCTTTTTCAGAGAGTAGCTGTGTTGGAAGGAACCTGAAAAGTCACCCTGCTCCAACCCCCTGCCATGGGCACGACTACCTACTGCTAGATCAAGCACTAGATGAGGTCGTCCAGGGCACCATCCAGCCCAGCCTTGAGCACCTCCAGGGACAGGAATTCACTGTATGGGAAAGCTTCATGTGGGATAATTTAAGGGCCGCGCAGCTTGTGTTGATTGAGTGGGTCACCGTGCAATAGAAATTGCTGCAGCACAGTGGGGGGAGGCAGAAACTGAAGTAAATTCTGTTCTGAACAATATAATACAATACCACCATATCTCCCAGCAACATCCACCGAAAACCAGGGACGAAGGTGGAGAGATGACAAAGAAGAAGAAATTCTATAAAGAGCCCTTCTGTTTCGACAAGTTAAAAAAAAAAAAAAGTATATGCAGTCAAATATTAAATGCCAGTTTGAAGAGGCATTCATACGTACTTCAAGGAACAGCTCCAATATAGAAAACAAGAAAAGAACATTTCTGAGAACTTCAATTAAGTACAAGGTAACTTGGAGTCATTCCCATCCATTCCTTAAATTTTCCAGACTATCTTCTCCCTTTTATTTTATGTATGGCGCTCAGAAAGGCTTTGCTACATCAAAGATACTTTTTGTCTCCTTTGTTCAAATGTATAAATTTGCCTACAAAAATTAGAAATATCATCAACGGCAAAAAATAATTTATTTGTAAAAGGAACTAACTTTTGTTTGAACTAGAGCTGGGAATTGAGATAATGTCTATGAATTGTGGAATGAATAGATGGAAGTATCTGAATTTATGGAAATATATGAATTCTTCTTTGCTGATAGAAAATTACAGTCAGGGCCCATCACAGGACAAATTAATATTCAGCATAATCTCATTCCCACAGTGGAAACCGAAAAGGCAATTGATCTTATTTCCACTGCAATCAATGGGCAAGCTGTGCGAGCAGCTCTGTGAGCCCATGGCACACCTGGGCGACGCGGCCCCGCTCCTCCTGCCCGCCTCCACCAGCCTTTGTTGCTGCTCGGATTAGCTTGGAATTTACCATCTCGCTCCAGCTCCTTATTTTTTCTGTTTTAAGTCACATTAAACATGCTCCGTGTGAGCATCGGTAATTATGCTTATCCCCCTGAGGTCACCTTTTTAGATGTATCCTCTGGATCTTCAATCCCCTCCTGAAGTAAGATGTTCTTCTTAATCAAGGTTGCCATGAGAAGCTCAGCTCTTGCAGCCTCGCATGGAGGAATATTAGTGCTAACAGACATTACTTTTTATTTCTCTTTCAAATGCATTGATTTTTTATCTGTTTTATTTGAAGATGGAGCCGTGGCACCTATTTTACATTCTGAGTCTGCCACGGGAACTGTAATAACACCAAGCAATGCATGCTCAAGCCAGAGTGGCTCCGGAGGGGTCAGCTTGTACCCAACCTGCCAGCCTCGTGTCCCCAGCATCCAGAAAGCATGGGAAGGTAGCAACTGGAAAGCTGGGGATGGCCAGCTTTGGTGGTGGTGACCAGCAGAGAGGCTGCAGCTGCTGTGTTGGCAGGGGTGCTGAACCCAAACTGGAGCGTGAGGGTATGTACTCCCAAAGAGAGGCAGCCTTGGTATGATCAATCTCCACTTCTCAAATCAGACCCCAAGCTGTGCGGCCCAAAGGAAAAGCTCAGCAAAGAGGCTCTGCGAGGAGGATGCAGTTCTGAGCAGATGAGAGCTGCGCTTGCGCGTGGCGCAGCAGAAGAGCAGGCTTTTGAATTGGGCAATGCTGCTTGCAGGGGGACAAATCGATTCAGAAAGTCCTCTCACTGACCCAGGATTACAAAACAAACAATGACAGTCACTTGCAAGCTCGCAACAGCCTCTCATCCCCTGCCTCTCATCCTGGCTGCTGAACACGCTGTGCTTTGTCGCGGGAGGAGCGTGATGCTAGCAAACCTTTATTCTCATATCCGAAGTGCTCGGTGTGGGGGCGGCAGCTGGGGAGAAATCTCAATACAGATATAATATAAAACAGTGCTACAGGAAAAAAAAAATAGTGCTTAAAGCTCTAGTCTCATTCTTTAGGGAAAAGCAGACTGGGATAGGATACGCAAACAATAGCTGCATCTCTACGCAATCTTTCCTGCTATGCACAGCTGGCTATAGCTCTCCAAGCAAAGCCTGCCTGGGTCCATCAGCCTCTTGCTGGAGCAGGAGGATGTTTTGGCATCTTAAGGGTTGCATGTCTGTCCCGGGCAGTGAATGGGAACCCACAAGATGTTGCAGGTGGGAACTCATGGAATATTTGGTGAGTACCCACAGGATATTGTGTGTGGGAACCCCAGGATATTGCAGATGGACTCTGTGGCCAATGCAGTGTAGAGGAGTCAATTCTAGGGAAGTTTCCTGAGCATAAATAAAAAGGCAGAATGGGGAACAGGATTCCTTTAGGGCTTGAGAAAAATAATTTTAGGAGCTGTGAACAGGGAGCCAGGAGAGAAATGGAATGAGGGTGGGGACCTGGATCCAAACCATACTTCATTGGTCACTTCTGATCACACAATCATAGAACCACAGAATCACAGAATCATAGGGTGACTCAGTTTTGAAGGGACCATCAACTTTCGATCCCTCTGCTGTGGACAGGATTGCCACCCAACATATTGACCAGGGCCCCCTCCAACCTGACTTTGAAAGCCTCCAAGGATGGGGCGTCTAAAACTTCTTTGGGTAACTTGTTCCAGTGCTTCACCAAACAGGTTTCGCAATATTGTTTAGAGGTTGGTGGCTTTGGAAAAGAAACCACAAGTAATTAACCTTGAGCTGCTAATGGGTCAGCTCAGCAGAGAGCATTGGTTTTGCTAATTTGTCCTACTAAGGACAGGACTTCAGACTGGAAGACCAGTGGTCTGAACCACCAAGACCAATGCTATTTTATGCTGCTGAGGAAGATAAGAGAGTTACGATGGGATGCTGGTAGTGAAAAACACTTTGACATGTTCTGGGTGAAAGATCATGCTTAATGGTTATCAGGCATCTTGTTTAGGTTCATAGTTACTGTTCTTCATAACTCCTGCTTGGTCAGAACTGAAGCTGCCTATATGGCTGTGTGTCTGGCATCTCAGGAACTGACTTGCCTTGATCAGGGCAAATGGTCAAGTTTGAGGCAAGTGATGCAATACAAACATCCAACGTGCCTCTCCTGCTCTCTTTTTCCAGCACAGATGTGGATTTGGCCCTTTAAGTTGAAGGCAGCAGATTTTGTCCTTGCCCAAGGCTGTGTCTCGACCTGCTCAGATGGATGTAAGGGTGTAAATCTGTGTCTGTGCAGGTGCTAACTTGGGCTTTGGCAAATTGCTCTGGTTCACTTGCATAACCTGATTGAGGGGCTGCTGAGGTAGCTCTCATTTCTCACGAGGCCACAAGATAAAATATCACTCACATCCCAGCTCTTCTCAGACATGGCACTAAGTGGTGTGGGAGGTAGGAAATATGACATCATTTTTCTTTAAAAAGGGCATAAGGAACTGAAGACAAGTAAGTGTGCTTTCTGTGACAGGCAAATTTGAAGGAGCTGTAATATACAACAGAGTTAACAGGAGTTTAGGTAGATCTGGATATAGTGGGGAAGAGTCAACTTGGCTTCTCTGGAGGGAAGTCGTATCTCATAAATCTATTAGATTTCTTTGAAGATGTCAACACAAGTCCAGGCAAGGATTAGCTGGTTGCTGTAGTTAAATTGCATTTTCCAAAAGTTATTTTCAAGGTCTCCCACAGGAGGTGCTTAGTGACAGTGTGAAGTTATGGAATATGAGAGGTTCATATAAGTGGTTAAAAGTATGCAGTCAAGGAGAGAAATTCTAACCAGTGTTCGAGCTGCCCAAAGACTAGTTACCTGGTCTTCAGAGGCCTGTGCTGGAATCTCTGCTGTGTGACACGTTCATCAATGATCTGGAAAAGTGGTGGATAATGAAGTGACATTGTTTGCCTATGCGACAAAATTATTCAGGATCATGAAATCTAACGCTGACAGTGAAAAGCTCTGGAGGATCTTAGGAGACTGAGTTACTGGCAATAAAACAGGAGATGAAATTCAGTGTAAATAAATGTGAGGGAATGACAGTAAAGGTGAAAAAAATTCAGAATGGCAACCCAGTTCAAGTAGACAACAATAAGCACTGAATTAGCTACTGCCACTTATCAGAGAGTTCATGCAGGGTGCCCAGGGAAAGCTGTACACATGCATGCCTGGTCAACAAGCAAGGAGTATGGCAGGCATTGCTTGAGGGACCACATATGGTGATTGTCATCCTGACCAGGGTGGAGATCCATGATTCATCTTCACTGTCAATGGCATCCTGGGCTGCGTCAGCAGAGGGGTGGCAGCAGGGTGAGGGAGATGACTGTCCTCCTCTACTCTGCCCTTGTGAGGACCCAGCTGGAGTGCTGCATGCAGGCCTTGGGCTCACAGTACAAGATGGGTGTGAAGGTGTTGGAGTGGGTCCAGAGGAGGGCCATGAAGATGCTCAGAGGGATGGAGCACCTCCCCTGTGAAGACAGGCTGGGGGAGCTGGGAGTCTGGAGAAGAGAAGGACGCAGGGAGACTTCACTGCAGCCTGCCAGTACTTGTAGGGAGCTTACAAGCATGGAGGGGAGTGACATTTTAAATGGTCTGATAATTAGAAGACAAGGTGGAATAGTTTTAAACTAAAAGAGGGGAAATTTAGATTAGGTGATAGGAAGAAATTCTCCCCTCAGAGGGCGGTGAGGCTCAGGAGCTGCTGCCCAGAGAGCTGCAAATATCCCATTCCTGGAGGTGCCCAAGGCCAAGGATGGGTCCCTGTGCAGCATGAGCTGGTGGTGGTAAACTCTGTTCATGGCAGGGGGTTGGAAATTGATGATCTTTCAGTTACCTTCCAACCTGAGCCATTCTATTTTTTTCTAATTCATTTTAAATACTGTGTGTATTTCTGATCCTGCATCTCAAAAAGGACGTAGTGCTGCTCCTGATGCTGAGAGACTCAACAGACCAAGGCTTTTCAGCTCTGATAGGCTATGGACGTCCATCCCAAATTTTTTTGAGAAAGCAGATTGGAGTTGGTGACTCCCCACTTACAATCAGAACTGAAAGAATTTGGAACACTGGGCTAACCCACAGCACTACGGCCAAAAAACGGATTACATAAAACGCTCTTCCACATTCCTTCACACAGCAGAGCTGTAGTCAGCCTGGCTGCAATAGAAATTCTGTAGCAAATGCTTGAAGTTCAACTCTGATCCAATGCGGGACAACACAGCTGAAGAACACAACAAAGGAAATCTTTTTTTTTTTTTTTTTTTTCAGGTGCAGTAAGATGAGGAGTGAAAAATGTGTATTTTGTCAGAGGAGAATTATGCAAAAATAAACTTCAGTGCTTCAGGAGTGAGGTCTATAGACACAAGCTCAGAGGAAGAGATGAAAGCGTGCGTTGTGCAGCTCCAGGAGGATGCACAAGGAGAGGCCACCTTTGCTGTCAAATCTCCAGAGGCCAGGCAGGAGGGATGCTGCCAGCCCTGCTGCCCATGGAGCTGCCAAGTGCTTGCTTCTGCTGGGATGCTGAGGTAGCGCGCTGCCTCCCCGATGTTTGGCTCTCCTGAACACAGTGCTCAATTCCTTCCTTTCTTCTTTTTTCCGGAGAGACACAATTAGAAATAACCCGTCAGAGTAAAATAACCAAAACTCACATTCTGTCTGAAAGTCTATTTCAAGAAGAAAGAAGATTGCGCGTGAAGAAAACGCTCACAAGTGAGGTTCGACATCAAAAGAATGTTTTGCATGGACTAAATAGAAGTATTCATTTTTCATACATGCACAGATTCACACTGACACCAGTTAGATTTTCATACGAGCACACTTTGTTTACTTAAAAGCTTGAAGGAAGCAAAAATGTCACAAATGCTCATGTAAACCTGCGTGTGTGCCAATTGGACACATCCAGCATGGCTGTTTGTACAAGCAAAGATCTCCCAATAGGCCAGAAAGCACTTGCATACATCATCTGCCCAATCATTTAAAAGAATAAATTATTCATAGGCAGGCAAATGTGTTCACAAACCATTCATATGAAGAGCTATGTTCAAGGAGTGGATGTGCTGCTCACTGTCCCTGCAGTCTGGGTTCTGTGAACCTGAACTTGCTTTTCTTTGGTTCCTGACTTTTCCAAACCTGGAGCAATGCTGTAGCTCAGTACCTCAAAGCAAGGCTGCTCTAAATGTCACAGGTTGTCACTCATCTGAAGCCGCCTGCCCACTCCCTGTGTCTGTCCCAACAGATGAAACAGCAGTGTTTCCCACAAGAAGTGATGCTGACATCTCTAAATAACTCAATGGGGGGGTCCCTTCTTCTAACTGGGAGTGGAGGCACAGAGATGTTTTGTATCAGCCAGGCTTTACTTCTTACCCAAAGTCCTATTTCAGTCATAAAGGTGACAGGTGGATGGACAGACGTTGCTGCCTGCAGCTCCATTTGTGCTGCCCCACACCCTTAATCTCCAGCACAGCACCAGCAGGACATGGCCAGAGAGGAAGGGTTCTGTTAGAGACACTCCCCTGGAGGGACAGCCGTTAGGAGAGAGACTACAGGGGACATCAGCCAGCCGGGCACAGCAACTGCAAAGAGTGGGATGAGTGGAAGGCTCGGTACAGTTTTACCCAGACTTGCAGGTTGAGTGGGGGTTTCTTCTGCTCTCAGGCACCCTTGATGCCCTTAGTCACATCTCTGAGGGGGAAGCTGTTATTCTGCAGTGACAGGTTTAGCAGAACCAGTGCAGTTCTTCCTTAAGATGTAAAATATAAATAGGAACAAAGAGCTTCCTATAGATACTCAAGTGCCCGTAGTGTTCTTACAGTTCTTAAGTGTCCTTGCTGTGTCACCTCAAGAAATACCTGTTCTGTTTTCCAGAACCCAATTACAAGGTCATTCCTAAACCTTCTGAAGAAGTACTGCCAGGAGAGGTGTGTCCATCCTGCAGCTGCCCCGATCTGCAGGCAACAATCATTTCTAGAGAACCAATTCTGTCTTTTTGCCAAGGAAACTGCCATGGAAAGACGTGGCTCCTCTGGAGCACGTCAGATTGCCCCGTGCTTTGATTGCAGGACACAAACGTGCTCCTTGTCCTCCTGACTCAGAGCATAGATCTCCACTTGTCCAGGAGCTGCCTGTGTCCTGCTGTCCATATGCATAACCAGCTGCTGACCCACTGTTCATGCACTTCTTTCCAGTCCCCACTGTTCAGAAACACTGACTGCTCCCAGAGCTGATGAAATACGATTACATTTTTCTCTTCATTAAACATGATATGGGATCGTAATTCACACATATAAAACTGTTTTATTCCTTTTTCCTGTTTGCTTTGGAATTATTTCATGGTCTCGACAATGTAAGTTTAGCAATGCTGTCTCTTCTGCAAAGCCAGTCAGCCGCCGGTACCCTGCAATTTTAATGATCTAATCCGACAGCTAGCATGCTTTAATTTAAAGTTTTATTAACGACCGCTTTCTACCCTCAAAGACTATATTAAAATTTGTTAATGGAATTGGAGATTATAAATGCCCCACTGCAAGGCCCACTTGTGCTGTTCTGCACCACCCCCTTTAGAATTCAGTGCAATCCTATTAACTCTTCTTTATGTTTTGTATAGGTCATTTTGATTGCAGTTTTTTTGTGTACTTCCCTTATGAGATAGCGTTCCCCGAATCTAAGCATTTGAAAGAATATAATTTTACAAAAGATCACATATTTCGGATTCATTATCCTTCAATAGTGAGCTTAAATTTAATTTCTTTGACTTATTGCAAAAATTTTTTTTTTTTTTTTTTTTTTTAGTCTACTGGGGGGAAGAAACGAATTCCTTGGCAGTGTCAGAAATGACGGGATCCAACCCAAGCAGGAGGAAGAGGAAGAGGAGGAGGACGCAGGGCTGAGCGCAGCATCGGCACCACGCCGGTCAGCCTCACCCTTGGACATCGGACGTCTGCATTCCCTTGCACGGCGCACATTGCTCTCACGTGTCCCGTTACCGTGTGAAGGCTGTCCCCCCTCTCTCCCAGACGGCACTGCCGAGCCAGGGCCCCCACGTTCATTCCGCAGCGAAAAGGAGCCCCTGTCCCCGCTATTTATTTTATTCACAGAGTCGCTGAAAGCCTCTCCGATCAGCCCATCTTCCCCGATCATACAGCCATTGTTTCACACCGGCTGTCATTGTTTGCCTCAGGAAGCGTGCTATTAATCATTGGCTATATAGACTTAATTTCTCACAATTCTCCCCTCTTTATTTGCTGCTGCTATTGTTCCTTTCTCCTGCTTAAATGTTTCAGCCACCCAGTGAAAAGGCAGAAACAACATCAGCTTCTCAAGGAACCAAACAATCAATCAGTTCACCGGCTTCACAATGGGACTCAACGGGAGCAGCCGGGCAGCTGCCTGTTGTTTGAATATCACTCACCCGAAAGGCTTGGCCAGCATGCAGAAAAAGCAGTTATTCACAGAAAAAGAGGTAGGTGAAGGACACAGAGAGGGATTTCTAAGTGGATTTTTTTTTTTTTTTAATATTAGAGATGTTTACACTTGAGCTACTCATCTAGTCTCCTTTTACAGCAGATGAAAAGCACAGAAATGTAGGGTGCGACTCATCTGGTGCATTTGAAATGTCTGCCTTTGGAGGAAATGAAGCAACTATGCTGTGAAGTGCCCATTTCTCTCCATCCTCCCTTAAAAATATCCTGAGCAGTTGAGTAAAGCCTCTAGATTCAGGTAAGACATGCTCCCTCTTCCTAGGGTGTGCCACCATCACATTCCTGAGGTATCCCAGATGGCAGGTCAATCCCACCTCCCCACTTCCCTCCTGGAAATAAGCAGGAGCCCTGAGGTTTGCTGAGAGCAGTGAGGGGCAGAGGCTACACAACGTTTCTACAGTGCATTTCCACAATTTATTTTTTGCTGACCTCTATCCAGGTTGGCTGTGACAGCGCATGGTGGCAAACAAATCAGTGCCACTGATGGACAATCAGCTCCCCTCCACCTTTTCTTCCTCAGAGCCACGTTCGTTACACTTCATGCTGTCATTCTTCATTAGGGCCCTTTGTACTGATGATGAGTTCCATCCTGCTGTGGTCTTCATGTACCTGCTCCTCAGGAGGCTTTCCTCCACTCACAGCTCTCCACACCACAGCCCTTGTAATGCACAGTAGTACCCTCTGGGCTGATTCCTCTCTTTCTACTCTAAAATCCTTCCAAACTGTCAACAGCTTTCCTCTGTGAGACCTCCAATCCCACCCCTTACTAAGGAAAGGTTCCTGTTAGTGAGACCACCTGGAGAAGAGTGCTTTGCTCAGGGGTGGGATTTCCCCACCTCTGAGTCCTCCTCTAACTCTGATGCTGACACATCCAAGTAGACCTCCCTCTGCTTGCCTGTACTCAGCCCACTTTGACTTTACACAGGCTGTTCAACCCTGCCCGTGGCAGGAAGGCTGGAAGGAATCATCTGGTTTCAACTCAAGCCATTCTGTGATTCATAGAATCATAGAATCATTTGAGTGGAAAGGGACCCTTAAAGGTCATCTAGTCCCACTCTCTGCAATGAACAGAGACACATACACTAGATCAGTTGCTCAGAGTCCCATCAAGGCTGACTGACAATCTCCAGAGACAGGGCATCCATCACATCTGTGGGCACCCTGTGCCAGTGCCTCACCACCCCTGTGGCAAAAAACTTCTTCCTTTTATCCAAGCTAATTCTCCCCTCTTTTAGTCTGAAACCATTTCCCCTCATCCTACCCATGGCTCCATGATTCACCACGGATACCTGCAGTCCATATACACAGTGCAAGTGCAGAGAACATCACCTGCACCTCCTTTCTCACTTCTCACCAAAATCTGTACCTCTAAAGCACCCAGGGGTGGGACACACCAACTCAGGCACTCCTCAGTGGCCTTCTTGTTCCTTGCTGCTGATTCCTTCCCAAGCACTTGCAGCCCAGTCCCTTCTGTGATTTAATTCTCCTATCCACATCCAATAGGCTACATGAAATCAGTGTGTTTATTTCATTCACCAGTTCCTTAACACACCACCTGATTCAGGCACAGAAGCAATGGCACATGGCTGCCGAATTTAAGTCGAGAGCTGGCACGAATGGTGAGCACACAGTTCAGAATTTATCTTTTGTGAATATTTGTGTGCTAAAGTTACAGATTTGCTTTTTCACTGTATTTGCAATAGCACTGCTCAAATATTTGTGGAGACTGAACACAGCCTAATTGAAATTCAGTTGAATTCAAATTAATATTCATGTTTTTTTTTTTTTCCCTTACACTCTTCACTCTGCTTTAACTGGAAGCAGTTTTCTGCTGCAGAGCGGGCAGCTGGGAGCTGGAGATCCTGGAAGGGTGCAAAGTTTGGCAATCTGATTTGGATTTCTTGCAGCAGCCACTAGCACAGAGCAGCTGGGACTTTTCCATAAGGAAAGGGCAGAGATTTGTTGCTCGCTAGCAGCGGAGAGGGATCTGGGGACATCACTTATTTGTAGTTGAGCAGAAGAAGGGCTGGGTTTGCTGAGACCCCAGGACCATCAATTGCTTTTGTGACCATTGATCATGCAATTTCTGTTGGTGAGCTGATATTTTTAGCAGGATGTGATGAAAGCCCACAGCTCCATAAAGCATCATTTCCAGACCCCTCTGTTTTTCCCTGCCTTGTCAGACTGCTGCTCTCTGTCTGCCACCAAGGCAATCTTGCACAGGGAGATTAGAGATGCCTGGCACACTGAAACCTTCCTCCAGTCACCCAGGAAACATAAGACATTTTTCTTCTTCTTTGGAAAAACATGGAGATTAAATTGGAAGTGCTACATGGGTGCAGCTCTGCCCAGATAAACACACAGGCTGTCAGGATGCAGATGTTCCTGCAGACTCGTACCACTCACACGCTTCTCAGAGCATCCCAGGTAGTCTGCAAACGCTTTTCATCGGGTATTTATAGCCCCCAGTAAAGCACTAAGAGAGAAATATTCCAAACTACATGTTTAACAAAACAAACAGGAGTAGCAAAAAACACCTGGAGGCACTGCAATGTTTTGAAAAATCTATTAATCATCTCGGGTGGGTTGGTTTCATTTTTGGTCCAAAGATAAGCTTTTACCACCACTGACCCTGCGTATGGTCACAACACTGTTTGTGTTCCTCTCAATTTTAATATTTCCATCCTCATTCATGCTGCAGCACCCAGAGGCAACAGAGGGGACAGCTTAGGGGCGGGAAGGGGCACAGACCTGAGCTGGAGTCCTTGCATGGAGAGACTTTACGACTTCCAAGCATCGTACCTCTTTCCTACCTTTGCAAGGAGAAATGCATAAGGCAAAATTACCACACCTCTAAAAAGTCACTGTACTGCTACATCCCCAGTCATGTTTCTATAGCATTTCACCACCACAAATCACAGTCAGGCTTTCTCAAGCACCAGGTTTGCATTTCCATATTTGAACACCTTGCTGGAGATAACCGTGATGACCTCAGGCTGCAGAATTCAGCCCTGAATGCCACAGGAGTGCAGGGGACAGCTGGGGGTCGCCCAGCATTTGTGTTATTTTCGGTGCCATGGTTTCATAACGAGTTTTCACCTTTGGAAGAGTTTGTTTCAGGAGAGTTTCCACTCTGGTTGTGTCCCATGAAAGTCATTGTCTGAAACTGGAGCATCACTGGGCTGTATCAGCTGAGAGGTCGCACTAATCCACTCAGTTCCTCCCGGCACCTGATGCTTCAGGGAAACATGCCATTGTTTAAAGAGGGCTTATCCCTAAATACACATTCTTCTAACTCCCTGAATGTCTATACCCTGTCTGGAGTCAGGGTCAGGATGCTGGCAGCTCCACCATGGTGACTGGCAGTCTTGGGAAGAGTGACTATCTGGAATATCCCAGAATCCTACCATATCCTCAGCTGGATGTGTTTGCCAGCATGTCACCAGCTGCCAGGGTCTAGACATATGGGCTTCTCTTGGTGACAGAGACCTTCAGAGGAAAACACCCACTGTGGCCAGTGGGTGATCGAGGCTGGGGGAGCCTCATCACCATCCCTGCCTTCTTCTCCAAGAGTGCCTGAATCTACAACCCCATTATCTATTGCTCCATGAACACGCATGTGCCGGGGCAGACAGCTCGGTGGATGCCTGGGGAGCTCTGTGATGGGGGCGCCTGGATGGAGATAGCTGGGTGGGGACACCTGAGATAGGGAGACCTGAGGACACATGAGATGGAGATATGTGTATAGAGACATGTGGGATGGGGACACCACATTCCAGTGGGGACACCTGAGATGGGGACACCTGAATTGGGATATGCGGGATGGGGACACTTGGGGACCCTTGAGATGGGGACCCTTGGGATGGGGACACCTGGGGACAACTGGGATGGGGACTGATGGATGGGAACAGCTAGATGGGGGTGTCTGACCCAATCCCATCTTTCTCAGATGTTCATCTTAGGGTGGAAGGAGATGCTATAGAAAGACACAGCAAGCTGCCTCTTAGGAAGCAAATTTGAGGGGAACTGAGAGGAATTGAATGTACTTTGTACTTTCCCACAATATCTGTGCGCAAAGGGCTCAGTAGACGGCCTTAAATCTGAATAATTTTTCTGCTTCGATACATTTTCTACATTTCCACTTTAGTTAGCCTTCCCTCCGGGGGAATGCCTGAAGGAGCACCAGACGTAAGGTGCAAGGAGAACAAGACGCCTCTATCTAAGCTGCTGCCATGCCATGTCCATCATCCTGACCTCTCCTTTGGATGTCCTACAGATGAAAAGGGGATGGGGTGGGGGAAAAGGAGCCAGCAAGGAGCTCCCTGAGGGAAAAAGCAGCACCAGGAGGAAGGGTGCGGACCAGCAGGGCCTTGCAGCCCTGCACGCACGGAGCACTTCACCCTGCATCTGCAGTCTCTGTTTTTCCTGGTGTTTCTTCATAAAACACAGGCACAGAAATTGCTGCTGCCCTCCAGCCCTCTGATCCTGCACATGCTTTGGCAGAGATGAATACTCTTGCAGCTCACCCAGCAGCTCAGCCACTGTATTATTAGGTTTCTTCAAAACCCCTGAATGTCCCATCTAGACCTGGTGACTTAATATTTTTTAAATTACCTATTTGCGCCAGTGCCTCTTCATTTGATACCTTAATCCTTAATAGCAACTCACCTTTATTACCAGAAAAGAGCAAGTCAAGAGCAGATTTCTCCCAACATCCCCTGAGGTGGGAACTTATGAAATGAAATCATTTCACTTCTCAGCTGTGTCCTCATCTTCCTTAATTGTTCCTTTTAACTCCTGGGGAGCCAGCAGATCTTTCTCATCCCTTTGCAGGCTTTCCTCTTCCTGGCAGACTTGAATTACCTATTGTTTGTTTCCACGCCTTCCAAGCCTTGCTATTTCTTGCCGGCTTCCTGCTTCCCCTCTTCCTGCTTGTGTTTTCTGCCCCTGTTTATTGACCTCACGAAGGTCGGGTTTCCATTTTCTGAAGGACCATTATGTGGCCCAAGCACCTTCCTGAACCCTACTTCTTACCTGCTTGGCTCTGCCTTCACCCCCCTCGTGCCCACACACGCATCTTGTGCCCATCGCTGATGCCAGCTCTCAATACAGCTGAGCATATGCTGAGATCTCGTGAATGGTAATTAAACCGGAGCTTGTGGTTAAGTACCTTGCTGCTTTGCTGTGTCACTTCTTAAAGAGCATCCACGCCAGATTTCAGAATTTTAATCTCCTCCCTATTGACTCTGGGTGCTGTCGGCCCGCTTCCTCCTTTTGTTGCAATCTCTCCGTCTAAAGGTTAGCATCGCTGCGATAGGATTTGATCCTCTCCTTTCCCGACGATGATGAACATAATTACATTCTTAACAAGTGAATTAAATTACAGCATGATTTCTCTAACAATGAGCGCTCTCCTCGCGATGGGCTGAAGAGAAGCTGAGCTGCTGGCACGCGGGAGCCCACGCCATGCTTCAGAATGAGTGAGTTTTCTAAATTCTGTTCCATGCGTTACTGGGACTGTAAAAATTATGTCTTATTCATCTATTGATGACAGTGGCCTCTTGGGTGTAAATTGAAGCAATTATGAAGGATCATGCAAATTAATCAATTATTTTCAGATTATTACATTCAAGCAGTAGTCTTGCTCCCCGATTTAGTTAAACTCTGCCTCTGAGTCAATTTTCAAACCTACAAATTAAGCTATTTGTTAGCTAAGAAGATCTGAAAAAAAAGAAAAAAAAAAAAAAAAACCCACCAAAACCCGTAACACTCATGAGTTGAATGGCAGAAGGGGTCATTATAAAAAGACTTCAACACATGAACTGCTATATTTAAGAACGTGTTGCGGTGACAGCCTGACCCCAGTGTGAGCAGGATGCTTGGGATCACAGTGCTGAAGCTGCAGAGGTTTAAAGGCACTGCTGTTGGATTGACGGACAGAGAGGACAGTGGGGGACGCACCAAAGCATTGCACCCTCTCACTGTGGACACCATCATCCTCTCTGGGCTCCCCTTTGCTGAAAGCCAATGGAGACAACAGCACCAGCACACATCTTCCTGTCCATTGCAGGAAGTTGGGCTAGATGACCTTAAGGGTCAATTCCAGCTCAAACAGTTATCTAGTTCCATGGAACCTGCCTGGGGACAAGACCCCTTGAGTGTCACAGACGCTCCCAGCCCTGGCTCGTACCTTCCCCTTTGCAGCTTTAAACCCTACACGTGACATGGTCCATCCATAATGGATTGTAACAGCTCTCTCGGATTGGCCCAATTAATGCAAATGCCGATGGGAGCCACAAGGAAATGAATTGGGAATTAGGAGGAGAACCGAGGGGCTCCTCGCCCATGCTCAGCACCTTCCGCCCCCCTCCCACTGCCCAGGCAGAGGGGTTGCAGGGTGGCTGAAGGCTTTTGAGTTTTAATTTAAGTGATTCTAAACCAGCTTTGGGTTTATAGCTAATAAGACATTAGTATGCTAATTAAATTATCCATGGAGTGGTATAAAGAGGCCTTCCTGAAGTTTAATGGCTATGTAAAAGGTAACTCTACTTGCGATGTAATTAATTCATGGAACAATAAATGTATAATTAGATTCTTATTAATATCGGAGAGGCTTTTCCTGCATGAGGAATGAGGACTGGTCATTTTTGCTTTCAGCGTGGGAGAAAGGAGGGGGCAGCTCCTGGCTGCAGAGCACCTCCATCCTCATTCGCATCCAGCACCCATGTCTGTCCCAGCCACCACAGGTCCTGTAAAAAACCCCACAGCCCTTGGGCTTCCTCCCAGCCTCACACCAGGTAAAAAGAAGCACCAACCCGTGAGCTTTCCCAGGTACACTGCCCCAGGAAATCCTCATTATTATGTGCATCACAAAAGCAACCCTTCCCAGAGCCTGAGTGGCCACTTTGCCAAAGCAGGTGCTCCAGCTAACCCTGCTGTCCTCCAGGACCATGAGTTGGATGCAAATCTGCGTTTCCTCACCGGAGAGCAGGAGTTATGACCACACAGCTCCATTAAATGTGGTCGCAATGGAAAGCTCTCCTGGCACGTGGGCTGTGATCTGCTCCTTAACACCCTAGGTTGACACCCCCCACCAGTGTGCAGTTCCTGAAAGATATCTCAACTCAGAAGCTGAGTTTTGTTGCAAAAGCAAGTGGGAAACTTTGGTTTTAAGTAGAGAGCCCCACCCACTGTGTCCTCAGATGTGGTCCTCCTGTCCTGAGCTGCTCACAGCCAACACAGAGGCTTTCCTGAGTGGTACGGACCTCTCTTTGGGGTCCCCCTGGAGAAATGACCGTGTGTGGAGGCCCACTGCCTCTTCCAGGTTTTCACACACAGCCCCTAGACTCCTCCTCTCTGCAATGGGTTTCTAAAGAGCACGACCTGGGTCAGCTCTGGTCTGAGACATTCCTGGAAAGATGGATGAGGCTGAGCAAACTCCAGCTAGGCAGAAAGCTCTGCCAGACCAGAGCTTATCAGAGGAGAGGCAGAAAGCTCAGGGAGAACGCCACGTGGGAATGGCAATGGTATTCTTTCTACTTGTAAGGGAAATGAAACTGCTGTGAACACATCCGGGGAAGAGAAGCCCTCGAGTTGCTGTGCCTGTGGGAGCATCCCAGGCTTCTCCATGATGTGGCCACTCCAGCCATGAGTCAGCATCCTGAGAATCCTGCTGCAAGCCAGGAGGTGAGCAACAGCCCCAATCACAAGAAGAGAGCTCATCTGGCAAGGATGTGGGATGGGAAATGGCACAACCTCTTGCTCATCCAGAATGTGCTGGTCCTGCTGGGCAGCACTCCTTCCCCTCTGTGTCCCATTGCCCTGGCGGTGACCCGGCTGTGAGCACGTTTCCAGACTGTCCCATGTCACAGGGCTGAGTCCCCCAGCCCTTGCTGGGCTCCATTCGGAATGTCTCCAGTGAGATTTGGGGATTCCAGCAAGGCGAGCACCCCGCAGAGCCTTTGCCTGTCTTCCTGATGGCATCCCACTGCCAAGCAGTCAGGGCTGATTGCCCCTTGCCTCTGTGCATGGGCTGGCTCTCGGATGCTGCAGAGTTAACAAATTGGTCTTTTCTTCCATTGCAGAGGAACATACAGTTCCTTGTTTTGATCTCTCCCACCCCTGTCTTTCAGAGGGATGGTCGTTAGCAATTAATTGCCTTGGCGCCTTGTTCATCACAGCTTCTCACTGGGCCCCGAGACACGAAAGCTGAAAATCACCCCCACAGGTGGTCGCACAGCTCAGTGACCTACAAAGGGATAAGCTCCAGCCCCTTCCAGCCCCGTGCTTCTGCATGTGCTTGGACAGAGTGACACTGCCCTTTTCACCGGGTGACAGCACCTCATCGTACAGCCACAGCAGTGCCACAGCAGCTCAGGAGGGAGGAGGACAGCAGAGCACCTTCCCAGGACTGCAGCTCAGTGAGTGTCCTTCACTTTGCAGCACAGAGCCTTCTCCTGCTCAGCACACCCAAGCAAGATGCAGAACCCAGAGAGGCGTCTGACACACCCAGGATGGGGACATCGATCCCTCCGACCTTTGCAAAGCCCTGTCTGGAAAACGAATAGCACTGCAGAGCACAGAACATGGCCATGGGAAACAAATGTGGCTCCCGAGCTTACGGTGCCACCAGCATCCCAGGAGCAGTGCCAGGCCTGGGATGGGGAGGTTCTGGAAGAGCACTGCCTGCGTGGAGGAGGAAGGCTCAGAGCAGGGTGCTCTGCTCTCAGGTCCTAACACTGCCCCAAGAAGGTGCACAGATACAAAAATTACCACCATAGGGGTGAACTTCTGCCCCGAGAGCTTCTCGGCCCTGCCTCACAACCTCAGTTCCTGGCAGATGGGAAAACTTCTTTTTCTTCTTTTTCCTTTTTGATTTTTCCTACCACTCTTCTTGCTTCCAGCCTTCCACTTTCATCTCCTTTTATGGATTATCCAACACAGACCTATGCAACCTATTAAACCCCCCCTCCCCAGCAACCCATTCCCCCCACCTAAGAGCTGGGAAGGGAAGCAGCGCTCCTTTCTGCTCGGTGTCTGCACGCGTGGAGCCCTCCCAGCCCTGTGCAGCCCCAGCTGGCTCAGTCAGCTGTAGAAATGTGCACTCAGATGCAAGGACGAGCACAGAGCGCCTGGGGCTGCCTGGGGATGGCTCATGGGCCAACGCGGGGTGTGGGGAGCTCTCCTCTCCATGCTGCTTCTTTGCCCCTTGAGATGGGGACCAAGGGATTGCAGCTGGGTAGTGTCTACAACTGTCCTTCCCAGAGCTGCCCAAAGCAAAGACACATCAATTCCACTTCTAACTGCAGAGTTGTTTTTCTGGCACCCAATCCTCACCATCAGACTGAGGGGCTGCATTTGGAAATGTCCCCAGTTTCCACAGGTCTGTTTGACCCCATCGAGCCAGTCTCCTCCAAAGGCACAAGAAAGATTTTATATGGGGCCACAACAATTCTGTGCTGAAATTCAGCTAGATGAAATCCATGGCATTTCCCTTCCATTAAAAAAAAAAAGACAACAACCCACAGTTATCTTCCTCAAAAGAGACAGTGGGTTGATCTCACTTGATCTCTTTTTGCCAAAGACACACTATTTTATTCTGTTTCTTATTTACCCCCATGTACCTTTGTTTCTTCACTGTTACTGTATCCTTTACAAATGATTTTAGGCCAGCACACGTGCAAGAAGGTTGAATTTTTCTTCCTCCTTAGCAGTGGGACATTTGTTCTTCAGCCAGGTGCCACTAATTAGATTACAGCAGATTTATTATAACTATTTCCCTCTTCACCCATGCACCTGTGACCCCATTCTCCCTCTCATTGCTCCTGCGTCCTTGCACAGGCTGCAAAGGGAAATCTCAGACACGCTCAGGGCACCCAGTCCTCCATAACTAACATGGAAAGCTGGCTACCAGGTTCTTCTTCTCTGGGGTTTGTGATTTTCCTGCCTGCTGCCTTGGCTGTGTCTCCAGGCGAGACACCGGTCCCTCTCTGTGTGGCACATACGAGATTGTCACCGCATTTCAAAGCCACTATTGCGAGCCAGGCTCTGATTTGGAAGAGACTTTCTTCCTTGCTCCTGCAGGGAAATTAATTTCTCTTAAATGTGCTGATGTGCGGATAATTTGCCTGTGGACCCAGCAGATTTGCAGTCAGCAGGCTGCCCCGGTCAGTGCCAGAGAGCAGCATGTCACGCCAGACCATGTCTAACGCCTTCTGAGTGATGGGACTTTGGTCTTGGAAAGGCACCCGGTGCCATCAATCCCCCCAAGCTCCTCCAGGGACTGGGTGTGGGAGGGCCGCGAGCTGCCAGCAGACCCAGCCGGCTTCTCCTCCACCACCCCACGTTGCTCTTGGTTTGCACAGCCCCACAGCAAAAAGATTTTTGCTTTCCAACCTGACACGTCTCCCATGAGAAACCTGCAGAGCTCAGCTCCTGCAGACCACAGGATGGGTCTGAGCGTTGCAGCTTGGGGAGTTGGCTGTGCTGACCCCCAGCAGAATGGGGTCCCTCTGGAGTTTGACCACGTGGCTACAAGAGACAGCTCTGCAGATATCCTCATCACAGCACACCAACACGGATGGGTCCTCTGGAAGCAGCAGCTGACTCTCAGCCAGGAAGCCAACTCAGCAATGCCCTCAATGCTGCTGTGTTTGGACTCTGCAAAGTGCTTCATTTCATCTGTCTTTACGCAGTTCCACTTACCCAGATGGTTTTTTGTCTCCACCATTATAAATAACATCAGGTGGATGCTGCTCCCAAGATCTCTACAAGTTGACTCTTCCAGGCATACTGGGGTTCCCTCATTCACAAGGATCTACTTCACCCAAAGAGAAACACTCAGAGGCGCAGACCCAGCCAAGATCTCCACTTGGAAACAGCAACCTAAGAAATCCAGAGAGACAGAGATGTGAATATAAGTAGGTTACTAATTATTGTCTGATTTTCCAGCTCTTTCACCACCGCTGCTTTTGCTCAACCTGAGTCTCCATGGGAAGCCAAAGATTTACCTAAATATCAGGTCCCTAGCTTGGCAGCAAAGAGGCACATTGAGACGTGCATTTGTTCACATTTGTATTTGGGCTTTCCTGAGCTTCTGATCACAGCCATAACTTCCAGCTAGCCCGAGGAGAAGCGTTTGTTACGTGATCTTCAATTAAGACATGTTAATTGGCAGGTTACCACCTGACTCCTGCTCATGGGACATCCTGATGCATAGACTCTGCAGGCTGCATTGAGGGTGCAGGCAAAGTTGCAGAGTGAACTGGGAGGGGCTGGGAGAGACCCATCACCCCAGCGGGTCATTCCTATGGAGAAGAGTCATAGCAAAAGCAGAGGAAACTCCAGGAATGTGGGGTGGGACAACATCCCACCATGACCAGCTGAAGGGAGAGGCATGGTGATAGAGCAGTCTCGGCCATCAGCTATGCAAAATGAAGAGTAGAGCAGATATCTTCGTAGACACTTTTGTTATTCAGGTGCTCTTCCCCTGGTGAAGGTTTTAGAGCACACAACCAGTGTATTTGGTGCTGTGTTGGGCTCAAGGACCTGGAGAACTAGCTAAGTTGAAGTTGAGAGATGCTCTTAATGGGGTGACTTGGAAAGAGATCTCAGGGATTGGTGGTGGCGTGGAGGAAGTAGCTGCAAGAAGGATGAGATATTCTCCTGGCCCTGTAGGACCTCTGTATGGAGAGAGGCAAGCAGGACTCTGCACCATGCCTTGCAGCAACCCCTGTCTCTGGGCTTTGTGATCGGTTGGTTGTGTGGGCTGGGGCGACCGTGGCTTCCAAGACCAGAAATTTAACTTCTCAACTTCTGATTTTCATCCTCTGGACTTCAGGCCTATGGAAATCCAAGTGCTACAAGTGCAGAAACCTAGGCAGTAAGTTCAGATTCAGGAAGAGGGATCAACAGTGCCATATGCAGTGGATATTTGTTAAATTTCCACCGAGCACAGAAGACTGGAAGGCATCAAACAACGTTATTATTCAGTGACAGATGGGAACAGAGTACTTTTACTGGCGAGACTTGTAGTACTGATGGGGGACATTGAAACTATACAAACTATACGTAGAGATAGCAATATTTTGTAATGAAAATGTAGGAACACTTCTGGGCCTACTCTTAGCTATCCATGAGAAGGATGGTATTTAACCATTGACAAAGGATTGTTCCAGCTACATAGTCTAAGAGCTGGGAAATACCCTATTGAGAATAGGGTGTTCCTGTTTGACATGGCAAAAAAATGAAGGGAATTTCAAGAACAAGGTAATACAGAATCCATCAAGGAAAGAGCTGGGTTATTTTTTCAGTAATTGGACGAAAGATGTTTGTTCTGCTACAAGACCTCATAGCACTAGTCAGAGCAGGTGAAACTGGATTTAATGTCCTCATTAAAGCATTGAGATGCTTTTATTCACCAGAGGAAAAAAAAAAAAAAAAAAAAAAGTCTTTTTCTGATAGATTTTGAGAGCCTGCATGTGGTGAAACGCTCTGTCAAATAAAGAGCCAGCTGAAAGGTTTCCCTTTTAAAAGCTGGTGTGGTTGTGGCCCTCTCCAGGTCTCTTAGCACCAGGGCATGCAGGTAGGCAGCCTGCAGAGGAGGAAACCCCCTCCCCAGAGCACAGAGCTGTAAAGCAGCAGTGCAATCAGCTGCACCGGTTTCTGGGTGGTGGCCACTCACAGATCTACAGCACTGTCACAGAGTTGTCACATGAAAAATGCTTTGAGTAGACAGGCTGCCTCTCCAGGAAAGATCAGCTTTGATCCTGGTGGGGAAATCAAGCAGCTATTGCGAAGATGCAAATTTATGAAATTCCTACACCTGGCATGTTCACATGTAGGGAGCATATTAAGAAATCACAACATCTAAGAGCACACCCTGCAGTGGGGAACCCGACCAAATTGTTACTGTGCGCTTCCTTCCTCGCAATCAGCAAGATCTGAAGATTTTGCAAAGCCCCCAGCGTAGGCACAGGGAGACCACAGCAGCACAGAGAGATGCTTTGCAGAGGCTCTCCCTGGACAAACTCTGTACACTCCTCGATTCCTCTTCTGAGGTTCTGTTAACCTCAAAGGCTTGATTTTATTTAAATATCAAGGGAAAGGCAGAGAGGCTTTGTAAGCAGAGAGCCCTTGAAGACAGCCCAGTTGTAGGGATGTATGAAGGCTTTCTCTCCTTGCCCACCATGTCCTCAGAGCTGCAGTCCCCAGGATCTGCAGGTCTGGGAGTCCCCTGGTCATCCCCCACCTCCCTCGTGCACAAAGAGCCATGCTCGACATCCCTTTCTGTGGGTTCCTTCTGGGATCACAACATGTAGGACACCGAGGTTTGTCCTACCCAGCCATCTTCCTTGCAACACGGCTGGAAGACGAAACTGGGACATGAGCCATGCAGGGACACTGGTGCTAGCCAGAAGAGCAGCTAGGAAACAGCAGGCATGGAACGTCTGGATCCTGTGATATGTCTCGTACCTCGTGTTCTCTTCTGGAGGGAAGAAACTCTGAACAAGAAGGGAATGACTTTCTGCTGACTGACTATCCCAACCCATGGTCAGCACTGTGGTTGGTTCAGTGCCTCTTTCGGATAGGGGTTTGTCCAAGAGATGCCACCCAGCACCTGAGCCATGCATTCCCCATGCAGGGTGAATTGCAGCCACAGTAGAGCTGTCTGCTGCTCTGAGCCTCTCCAAAAGCCAGAGCAGGTGGGGAGAGTATGAAGCATTGAACTAAGGGCAAATCCCCCATCACGGGACAATGGATGGACAATGTCCCTTACAAGTCAGATGGATGGGGATAGACCTTTCCAGAGAGGTCACCCCATGGCAGACCCTCTCAGCCTTGGGTTTTCTCCCACCGAGCTTCCAGGCTGGCCCAATAGCTCACTGATATCCAAGCATCACCCTGGTTGGCTTTTCAGGGAACAGCATCCTCTGACCAGCACACATTTTAACACCCACTCCTCTTGGAGGCACAGTGGGACTGATTAAGCATTTGTCCTGCAGAAAGCAGAGCAGACCTGCCCTAATCTTATACCATCTCCCCAGGAATGGACCCAGCCAGCAGTTGGTAAGCAGAGAGAGCAAACTGGGAAGTACTCACTGCTGCACCCAGCCTGATTTTATCTGACCTTGGAAGAAGGTCAGCCTGTGCTGCCCCTGCACAGAGCTGTGAAAGGCAAATCCACAGTGTTCAGCAAATCTCTTTGTCTAACAGGCTCATTTCTTCTCAAGAATTCATTTTGGAGGGATTCGATGGCATTGACAGAGGTGGCACTAGTAATTTCACTGCTCATATTCAGGATGTAGCACTTCATCCTTCGCCCTACAAGTGGGTTAGCCTGTGAATTGCTCTGTGCTTCGAGTTGCAGAGCCTGAATTATTTTGGCTGCGGGACATGGGCTGCTCACCAGAGCTCAGCTTTGAGATTGCATCAGGGCTCACCAGCAGCATGGGAAGCTCATAACACCAGCACCCGTTTCAAGCACTGGTGGCTGCAAATGACAAAATCCTCGGAAAGCTTCATGTGGGTGCAGGAGCTTCTGACATAAGCTCTGAGGGAAGCTGAGGCCTCTTCCAACGCAGCACAGCAGATGCACAGTATGTCCCTGTTAAAAAAGAAGGGGAAGGAGACAAGACGCTGCTGCTCATTTTCACTGAGACAACTTGCTGCTGGGTGCACGTCCCTGTGCAGGGCCACGTGAGCATGCTTCAAGCACACATTCCTCACACATGGGTCTCACAGGGCTTGGGCAGGCTCATGCCCACAGCATGGAACAAAGACCCGGGGTCTGATTTTGGCTACTTCAGGCTGGGTGGCTCTCAGCAGTCTGCTAGGAGTGGCTGGAGCTGAGTGCAAAGCTAGGCAGGCTCCTGGGGATATGAAGGCCCTCAGCTGTGAGCATACTGGAGGTCAGCAACACTCTTTGGACCCCCCTCAACATGCTGTGCCAAGGGAACCAGGTCTTTTCCAGCAGCCTCTGGGCAGAAAGCAGGAGAGCAGCGGGGCAGCATCACTCCGCGTCCACCTGTCCCTTTTGTGCTTGCTGTGCTCTTACTGCTTCCAATCCCTTTCTATCTACATTGGAACCTTGCAGTCTCTCGGTACACTTCCGCCCAGCCCTCTCTCTTCAGCCAGGTTCCAGTAGGACTGGTACAGCATGACTCTGCTGCATTCACCGTCTGCTCTGCAGTTCCTGCATTGCTTTCCCACCCGCTGTCCTAATCTGCTACACAGCTCGTGACCTGGAGGGCCAGTCACGAGAATCCCTTTGGGATCCCATTTATTTCTGCGGCAAGACTTAAGCCACGAGTTAACTACTTGCTGCAAACTCCAGTAGGCCAAGGGCTTGGGTAGCAGCAGGATAGAGAGCATGGTGCAGCCCCTGGAGGGCAGCTGCTCCAGCCAGCGCATCACAGAAAGCTGAGCCCTCACAGCTCTGCAGCTCATCCTTGGAGGGCTGCTGACAAGCAGAGCACACAATTACAGGAGCAGAAGAGGGAGCTGGGGGCTCCTGAAACACTGGCTGGTGGTTGTGCTATAAGGAGCTGACAGCATACCTCTCTTCTACAGCCATTGATCCTGTATAAATAGGAAACGGACTCCTTCAGCCCTGCAGAAAGACTGAGGTCTCAGCTCCATGCTTGTGCATCACCCCAGCCTGAGAACACCTCAATCCCTGGTGATGGGATCAGAGCAAGTGGCAGAAGCCATAGCAACAAGCTGCCGAGCAGCCTGGGGTCACCACTTCTTCACCATGACATGCACAGAGAGTCTTGCTCTGGTGTTTTGGAAGGATGGTGTGAGGGACACATCAGCAGTGGGCAAACTGGGTCCCAGCAGGACAGCTTTGGATGCACCACCAGAGGCACTGCAAGGGAGTGCTTCGCTCTCAGCTCAGTGGGAAGCAGAAGGAAATAGCAGATTTGCACAGGGTGGATTTAACACAGGCAAAACATGTGGTCCTTGAAAATAGCTTGTGAGCAGACCAGTGCTGATCTCCATATCCCAGGCAGCAATAAGCTGCAGCCTCTCCAGGTTTGTTTCAGGGTGATGGAGCTGGAGGAGGTGGCTTTGACAGAGCTCAAGTTAACAAAACCACATTGACCATTACATCATCAGCTGCTCCTTGTGCTGTAAGCTGTGCCCCTCATGCCATGGCTGTGTCCTCCAGCTGCCACAAAGAGTGGGCTTGGCTGAGAGGCTGCACGCTGGTGCTTCCAACTCCTTGTGCCATGCAGAGATGTGGCAGGAGCTTGCTGGAAAGGCTGCTCTCCAGACTCACCCTGCTCCTCTGGTGACAACTTGCAGTCATAAAAACTGCCTAAAAATAGCAAAGTACAACATCTGCAGTGTAGCATTTCCTCCTCTCCCCCTTCTCCCAGCTTTGTCACCTCTGATGTCCCACCAGCTCTTTCCTTTCCCAGTCTGCACGGGACTGAGCAACACAAATACGTCCCCAAGTCTCTGCTGGGCCCCTCTTTTCCCACCACGTTTCTCAAGGTCTCCAGGATCCAGCCCCACAATTACCCAGCCTGCATCCTTCTTGGGACTGAGGAAAGCACAGGGGCCCCTTCCTGCCCTACAGCACAATTCCTCTGGGTCTGCAACTCACAATAGCAGCGACCACAATCTCCTACCTGGTACACTGAGTGCTTACTGCTCGAGGCTATTGCTCTCCAGGTGTTTCACTCCCGTTGAGTTGTCTTTGGGGTTATTTTCCCACAACAGAGGATATGCATTCACCGGGGGCTGTTTTAAATCGTGCTTCCTACCCACAGCTCTGGTCCTTCCGCATTCCTTTGTGTTTCACTTCTCACCAGAGTTTGCATCTCCTCCCAGTTTGAAGTTATCTGCAAATGTAATTAGTGTGCTGCTAGCTCCCCTCCTTTACATCATTAATGCTCCACCAGGGTGGATTTAATCCCTCTCTCCCCTCTCCCCACGACTCCTGACTATCAAGAGGCATCAAACCAATGGAGATGCGCAGGTCAGCCCAGAAAGTGAGGCTTGGCAGTGATTTATTTCCATTCGTCCTATTTCAGGCATGGTGCTGGGATGCCTGTGGTTGCCAGGCTGCAGCATCCACACCTCATTCCCTGCATCTCCACATCATCCTGAGCCTAAGTGGCTGTCACTGCTGAGAGGTGTCCTTAGCTCTGAGCATCCATTTCCAATGGGATTGGAGGGGATGGAGGGGATGGGGGGGGG